>NC_091289.1:113610947-113914541 GCF_032444005.1 Ranitomeya imitator | reverse complement strand
TTTCAGAAAGTCAGCTACAGCTTCAGCTGCCCTTGCCGTGCTTCAGCAGCTGTTTCAGCTTCCAGCTCACCGACTGTTGTGTGATGTCCCCACACGCTGGAACTCTACGCTGGACATGTTGGAAAGGATTTGTGAGCAGAAGAGGGCCGTTGTTCACTACCAACATCAATAAGGCCATCGAATTTCAGGTCAGACTCCACACATAAGATCTCAGGAATGGACATGGATGTCAGACATATGTAACATCCTCCAAAACTTTGAGGACTGCACCAAGATGGTGAGCGGCGATGACGCCATAATTAGCATCACCATCCCACTTCTCAGCATTCTGAAAACCTCTCTGCTCACAATCAAAGAGGATGTATTGCAGGCGGAACACAAGGACATGGAGCAAGGAAACATACAGGGGGATTACACTCAGCCCAGCCTCATGTCTTCTCAACGTGGATTGATAGGCAATAAAGAAGAGGAGGAAGAACAGGAGCTACTTTCATGCGCTATAGACAGTACTACAAACACATCTGTTTTAGCTATTTCAGCGGGGATGGCCTGAGGACAGGGAGGAGGAGGATGGGAATGAAGAGGAGGAGGACAGCATGATCATTCATCCTGTTGGTGAGGACACGGAAGTCTTGTCTGTTAGCAGTCTAACAGGCAATGGGTAACACTCATTACTGGTTGGTGACACTTATAGACCCAAGGTACAAGGAGAACTTTCAATCTCTTCTGCCTGAGGCAGAGAGGTGTACTAAAATGTTGCAGTACCACAGGGCCCTTGTAGCAGAATTAGTTAGAAAATTCCCATGTAAGAATGCTGGCAGCAGACGTCAGAGTATGTTGTACAACCAAGGACTCCAAGTGAGAGAGACAGAAGTACAAGCCAGCTCAGGCAGGGGAACAATGGCCAAGTTCTGGACAGTTTTCTCAGACCCTCCCATCGTGGTGGCACAGAGGCAAGGGGTGCTGTCACAAGAAGTGCAATGTTTGGGAAGACGGTGAGGAAGTACCTTGCAGATCGTACAAACGTCCTCTGTGATTCCTCTGTGTCTTTTAATTATTGGGTAACCAAGCTGGACACATGGCATGAACTGGCTCTTTACGCCTTGGAGGTCCTGGCTTGCCCTGCTGCTAGCATTCTGTCAGAGAGGCTTTTTAGTGCCGCTGGTGAAATTATCACAGATAAGAGCATCCGACTGTCAACTGAAAATGCTGACAGGATGACTCTTATCAAAACGAGCAAGGCCTGGATTGGGAAAGACTTCTGTGAAAACAGCAAAACATAACCTCAAATACATTCTCTCTTTTGGGGAGATGTATTCTCATGCACCCCTTCACAACCACACATGGGTATACGCCTCCAGATTGGTCTGTTTGTTTTTATCGTCCTCCTTATCCCCATCCTCCTCATCGAGAACCACTATATCACCAGGGTGAACGTGGTCTGCACGGTGCATTTTGGCCAAGGGTGCTGTGATGGCACTCTTTTATTTTTTTAAAAAAGGACAACACATTGGGGAATTGGGCATGGCATTACATTGGGTCGACTTCTTAACTCGGTCTCCTGCAATCTAAAATGTACCTGCCACTAGATCACTAGGGTGAACATTCGCTGTACGGTGCATTTTGGCCAAGGGGGCTGTGATGGCACTCTTTTAATTTAAAAGAAAAAAAAAGGATTTTACATTGGGGAACTGGGCATGACATTACATTGGGCCTACTTCTTAACTCTGTCTCCTGCAATCTGACCTGTACCTGCCAGTAGATCACCAAGGTGAACGTGGTCTGTACGGTGCATTGTGGCCAAGGGGCCTGTGATGGCGCTCTTTTATTTTAAAAAAAATGGATCCCACATTGGGGAATTGGGCATGACATTACAATGGGCCGACTTCTTAACTCGGACTCCTGCAATCTAAAATATACCTGCCACTAGATCACCAGGGTGAAGGTGCTCAGTATTGTTATAGGCCGTTGAAGTTTGGGCTACGGGGATGCGATGGCACTAGTGTATTTTTAAAAAAGGTACCCCCATTGGGGAATTGTTTGGTAGATCATGCACTGCATTAAAAGTCTCAGAGACCCACACCTCTACATTGGCCCTAATTCTTAACTCTGTCTCATGTAATGTCTCTTCCTTATCTCCAACGACATGACGAGGGTGCACGTGCACAGTACTGTTATAGGCCGGGTTATTTTGGGCAAGTGGGCTGTGATGGCACTATATTTTTAAGTCCAAAAAGGACAACACATTGGGGAATTGGGCATAACATTTCTTTGGGCCTACTTCTTAACTTGGTCTCCTGCAATCTGTCCTGTAACTGCCAGTAGATCACCAGGGTGAATGTGGTCTGTGCAGGGCATTTAGGTCCAGGAGGCTGTGATGGCACTATTTTAATCTGTCCAAAAAGGACCTCACATTGGGGAATTGGGCATGGCATTCCATTGGGCCTACTTCTTAACTCTGTCTCCTGCAATGCCTCTTGAATAACTGCCACTAGATCACCAGGGTGAATGTGTTTTGTACTGTTATAGGCCAATGAAGTTTGGTCAAGGGGGGCTGGGATGGCACTAGTCTATTTTTACAAAAGGTACCTTTCATTGGTGAAACCACATCCTTGTTGGCAAACACTTCATAACATTTGTGTACCTTAAAGAGCTCACTTGAAAAGCTCCTTTTTGTGTTGCCTGGTTGCTAACATTGGACACAATACACTTCATATAAATTTGATAAAGCAACACTGTTACTTTGCCTCAGTAGTTCATTAAAAATATAGCTTTGTACACTATATTTGTTTCTCTCCTTGCGAGCCTTAACTTTGCCTGCCTCAAATGTACAAATGGAGAATATACAAATGGCGATTTGAATACTGGCAACATGGCAAGATTGAAATACTGTATACCGAATGCATTCAGACAATCACACAGCTGCATTTCTTGTAAAACATTTAGAGATTTGACAGACAATGCTCATAGTGACACAATCTTGATAAATGTTTGTTTATTCACTTCACAAACCATTCTAAGCCTCTATATGTTTGCTGTTTGTCAATGTAAAACATTAAGGTTTACTGAAACTCTGCCTGAGGTGGTTTGATCTAAATCTTTGTGGCTTTTATTTTCTAAGGGTTTATGTTACTACATAGTGTTATTCACTATATAAGACCAGAAAAACATGACTCAAACAGATGCCAAAACTGGGGTACCTGTACATTTACAGTGTGCTGATATCTGCATAATTGGGGACGCCCATGCAGTGTAGGTAATCAGCCTGGGGTTCTCTGTCTTGGTGTTGCTTCTCTGATATTCCAGTCGGATGATGTTTAAAAGCCTCTTGGTGATGATTTAACTATACTGTATGTAGTTAACCTTCATATATACTATATGTATTTAATCCTTATAAGTACTTATTAACCTGTGTATGTTAACACATACAAAAGTATACTCACTCAAACTATTCAATCACACTATTCGTTGAATTTTGTAGTTTGCAATAAAATTGTCTTGTATTGCAAGTATTTGCCTTTTTTAAAGCCGTATCGGAACCTTAGTGTTAAAAACATGTCAAATAAAATTGCCAAATTCTCCTGTAAATAATTGTGCAAAGAGGGAACCATCATACTATTAAAAAATAAGAGTGAATTTTCCTGGGCCTATCCAGTATGTGGGTTCCAAAGCCTAATGGGGAGCATATGACTATGCAGCAGGACTCGCCTTCCTGCCAATGTATAAAACAAAGGAGAATGGAGCACAAAATGCATATTGTGAAGTGGATTTTCCTGGGCCCATCCACTATGTGGGTTCCAAGGCCTAATGGGGTCCATATGACTGACTATGCAGCAAAGCTAGCCTTACAGCCAATGTGCAAAACCAAGGAGTATGGGAGTACAAGATGCATATTGTGAAGTGGATTTTCATGGGCACATCCAGTCTGTGGGTTCCAAGGCCTAATGGGGTGCATATGACTGACTATGCAGCAGGGCTAGCCTTGCCGCCAATGTATAAAACAAAGGAATATGGAGCACAAAATGCATATTGTGAAGTGGATTTTACTGGGTCCATCCACTATGTGGGTTCCAAGGGGTAATGGGGTGCATATAACTGACTATGCAGCAGGGCTGGTGTTGTGAATTCTGTGGCAGAGCTCCCTCCTGTGCTCACAAGTGGTACTTCGGCTGATTCTCTCTGTGAGCTTCCGTTGGTGGAGGAAAGTGGTACTGCGGCTTCTGAGTTTCCTTCCTCAGGTGATGTGGTGAAGTCGTTAGGTGCTGCTCTATTTAACTCCACCTAGTGCTTTGATCCTGGCCTCCAGTCAATGTTCTAGTATTGGACCTGTTTCCTCCTGGATCGTTCCTGTGGCCTGCTGCTCTGCATAGCTAAGTTCTGCTTTGCTATTTTGTTTGCTGTTTTTTCTGTCCAGCTTGTCTATTTGTTTTTTCCTGCTTGCTGGAAGCTCTGGGACGCAGAGGGTGTACCTCCGTGCCGTTAGTTCGGTACGGAGGGTCTTTTTGCCCCCTTTGCGTGGTTTTTGTAGGGTTTTGTGTTGACCGCAAAGTTACCTTTCCTATCCTCGCTCTGTTCAGAAAGTCGGGCCTCACTTTGCTAAATCTATTTCATCTCTACGTTTGTCTTTTCATCTTAACTCACAGTCATTATATGTGGGGGCTGCCTTTTCCTTTGGGGTATTTCTCTGAGGCAAGGTAGGCTTATTTTCTATCTTCAGGCTAGCTAGTTTCTCAGGCTGTGCCGAGTTACATAGGGAGCGTTAGGCGCAATCCACGGCTGCCTCTAGTGTGGTTGGAGAGGATTAGGGATTGCGGTCAGCAGAGTTCCCACGTCTCAGAGTTCGTTCTATGTTTTTGGGTTATTGTCAGGTCACTGTATGTGCTCTGACCTCTATGTCCATTGTGGTACTGAATTATCTTATCATAACAGTACTGGAGGCCGAAAGTACTAATGATTCTCAATAGAGGGAAAAAAGAAGTTCTGAGACCATTTTTTTTCTCTGCACTGTGTTTTGCCTTTTTTTTCCCCTAGACATTTGGGTGGTTCAGGACACAGATGTAGCGATGGACATTAAAGGTCTGTCTTCATGTGTGGATCAGCTCACGGCAAGAGTACAAAATATTCAAGACTTTGTGGTTCAGAATTCTATGTTAGAACTGAGAATTCCTATTCCTGATTTGTTTTTTGGAGATAGAACTAAATTTCTGAGTTTCAAAAATAATTGTAAACTATTTCTGGCTTTGAAACCTCACTCCTCTGGTGACCCAGTTCAACAAGTTAGGATTAGAGTTGAGCGACCTTGACCTTTTTAGAGTCGAGCTGGGTTTCGCGAAACCCGACTATCTCAAAAGTCGGGTCGAGTGAAATCGGCCGATTATGACGTAAAGTCGGGATCGACCGAAACACGAAACCCAATGCAAGTCAATGGGGCAGCATAGTCGGCAGTGAGTGGGGGCCAGGAAAACACCTAGAGTGCCCATTTTAATGTCAAAACCAACCATTCTTCTTAATGAAGCTTGTCAAGCGTAATTTACCTTATAATAATTGGAAGGCATTTGAAATTGGGGGTCATTTGGCTAAAGTTGTGGTGGGTAGGGCTGGTTCAAGTAATTAGTGGGCCCAGGAAATCTGGACCACGTCACGGCAGTGGAGCAGGGAGAGGTAAGTATTTCAACTTTGCAAGTGCTGTGAACCTGAGCAAGCAGGGGGGGCCCACTCGTTGGCATTGGCACTGGCACAGGGCCCCTCAAAGTACAGCGGTGTGTTTGCACGGCGGGGGCGCCTCCCACCGGCAGCAACACTTTTGCGTACCATGAGAGGCCCTGTGCCAGTGACGTCGCCAACTAGTATTCCTCCCCCCACCTGATGAAGGAACCTGCACTTTCAACTGCACCTTCCTGTTTGTCCCCGTGTAAGGTGGTATGGTATGCGGGAAGGGGGACCTGACTTTCAGCAGGGTCACAATCTTGCAGTGTAGCGTGCACGGGAAATGTTGCGTTATGGGTCAATGTACCAGCAGACTCATCTATCACTGGCTGGGCAATGGGCAGGATGAGGAAGAAACACAGATATAGGCTCAAAGAATAAAGTGGGCTAAATGCAGTTCAAAATTGGTAACACAGGACTAATCAGGGGGCATTGCAGTGGAGGACAACTGGAATGAGAGGCTGACACAGAGAGTAGGCCCAAATCAGTAAGTAGTCGAAATGCAGTTCAAAATTGGCAACAGTAGTAAACAGGCGGCACAGCTTTGTTCAGTGGAGGAGAACAGCAAGGAGTGGCAGACACCGATAGTAGGCCCCAACCCAACTAGTAGGCCAAATGCAGTCTAACATTAACAACTACTTAACGAGTGCCTGAAAACGGAATTTCAGGACAGGAAACCAGGAGAACAGCAAGGAGCGGCAGACACCGATAGTAGGCCCCAAACCAACTAGTACGCCAAATGCAGTTGTTCCGTTTAACCACAATTTAATGAGAGCCTGAAGATAGAAGTTCAGGAAAGGCAACCTGGAGAACACCTTGGAGTGGAACACACCATCTCTCTACACCCCATACCCAATTTGTAGGCCTAATGCAGCGTAGTTTCCAACAACTACTAAACGAGAGCATGATGATCGAAGCATTGGCGAGGAAACCTGGGGAACACCTTGGAGTGGAACACACCATCTCTCTACAGTGGAACACACCATCTCTCTACACCCCATACCCAATTTGTAGGCCTAATGCAGCGTAGTTTCCAACAACTACTAAACGAGAGCCGGAAGATCGAAGCTCAGGAAAGGCAACCTGGAGAACACCTTGGAGTGGAACACACCATCTCTCTACACCCCATACCCAATTTGTAGGCCCAATGCAGCGTAGTTTCCAACAACTACTAAACGAGAGCCGGAAGATTGAAGCAATGGAGAGGAAACCTGGGGAACACCTTGGAGTGTAACACACCATCTCTCTACACCCCATACCCAATTTGTAGGCCTAATGCAGCGTAGTTTCCAACAACTACTAAACGAGAGCCGGAAGATCGAAGCAATGGAGAGCAAACCTGGGGAACACCTTGGAGTGTAACACACCATCTCTCTACACCCCATACCCAATTTGTAGGCCTAATGCAGCGTAGTTTCCAACAACTACTAAACGAGAGCCGGAAGATCGAAGCAATGGAGAGGAAACCTGGAGAACACCTTGGAGTGGAACACACCATCTCTCTACAGTGGAACACACCATCTCTCTACACCCCATACCCAATTTGTAGGCCTAATGCAGCGTAGTTTCCAACAACTACTAAACGAGAGCCGGAAGATCAAAGCTCAGGAAAGGCAACCTGGGGAACACCTTGGAGTGGAACACACCATCTCTCTACACCCCATACCTAATTTGTAGGCCCAATGCAGCGTAGTTTCCAACAACTACTAAACGAGAGCCGGAAGATCGAAGCTCAGGAAAGGCAACCTGGGGAACACCTTGGAGTGTAACAAACAATCTCTACCCACTACGGAAGGGCTGATTCTTAGGAAGGAAGGCTGTCGGAAAGAAGCAGGGCGCGTCCGAGGGTGATTATATTCTTATTAGGTATATACTCACCCTCGGACGCGCCCTGCTTCTTTATTTGTAATGAATGTTTATTTGCAATGTGGTTTTGACTTACTCTATTTTTTTGGTAAATAATGATTTTATTATTTTCATTGTTTTGCATCTTCTTGGCAATAATATAAAGAAGACGCGACAGGACAACACTCGGTGGATGCCATATCTGTGTTTAAAATTGAAAAAACCTTTCAGTTAACTACTTGCAGGAGAAAGTTATTGTAGCTGGTGGCCATTTTTAGTACTGTACCAGATTTTTGTTGTATGTGTTTGTTTTTAATTTTAAAATGTCTGCATTTGATATCTCTCCAGTATTTTCTTTTTTATAAGCAAAATACTTATTTTTATATTTTCTGATGTTGGTTCCAGGGGTACACGGGCAGCAGTGGTGTGGTCAGTGGAGGCCTAGTGGAAGGAGTGACCGCAGACAGGCATCGAAGGCCTAAAATAATAACACATGGCTGTAGGCAATTTTAAATTGGTTCCAGGGGTACACGGGCAGCAGTGGTGTGGTCAGTGGAGGCCTAGTGGAAGGAGTGACCGCAGACAGGCATCGAAGGCCTAAAATAATAACACATGGCTGTAGGCAATTTTAAATTGGTTCCAGGGGTACACGGGCAGCAGTGGTGTGGTCAGTGGAGGCCTAGTGGAAGGAGTCACCGCAGACAGGCATCGAAGGCCTAAAATAATAACACATGGCTGTAGGCAATTTTAAATTGGTTCCAGGGGTACACGGGCAGCAGTGGTGTGGTCAGTGGAGGCGTAGTGGACGGAGTCACCGCAGACAGGCATCGAAGGCCTAAAATAATAACACATGGCTGTAGGCAATTTTAAATTGGTTCCAGGGGTACACGGGCAGCTGTGGTGTGGTCAGTGGAGGCCTAGTGGAAGGAGTCACCGCAGACAGGCATCGAAGGCCTAAAATAATAACACATGGCTGTAGGCAATTTTAAATTGGTTACAGGGGTACACGGGCAGCAGTGGTGTGGTCAGTGGAGGCCTAGTGGAAGGAGTCACCGCAGACAGGCATCGAAGGCCTAAAATAATAACACATGGCTGTAGGCAATTTTAAATTGGTTCCAGGGGTACACGGGCAGCAGTGGTGTGGTCAGTGGAGGCCTAGTGGAAGGAGTCACCGCAGACAGGCATCGAAGGCCTAAAATATTAACACATGGCTGTAGGCAATTTTAAATTGGTTCCAGGGGTACACGGGCAGCTGTGGTGTGGTCAGTGGAGGCCTAGTGGAAGAAGTCACCGCAGACAGGCATCGAAGGCCTAAAATAATAACACATGGCTGTAGGCAATTTTAAATTGGTTTCAGGGGTACACGGGCAGCAGTGGTGTGGTCAGTGGAGGCCTAGTGGAAGGAGTCACCGCAGACAGGCATCGAAGGCCTAAAATAATAACACATGGCTGTAGGCAATTTTAAATTGGTTACAGGGGTACACGGGCAGCAGTGGTGTGGTCAGTGGAGGCCTAGTGGAAGGAGTGACCACAGACAGGCATCGAAGGCCTAACATAACAAAAATGTCAATACAATGGTATTGTCAGTGGCAGGCATTGAAGGATGTCAGCGCATAGACTAAACATTGGTGGAGCTGTGAGATAATTTTGCAAGTGGTAGAGCACTGTTTGAGCTGGGGTGGGGGGAAACTGTCTTGTGGCCGGCGGTACAGGCCCAGGGCCCCTCATATTACAACGGTGTGTCTGACGTTGGGTGCGCACCACCACCGCCAGAGACACTTTATTGTACTAGGAGGGACCCAGTGGCAGTGCCGTCGACCAAAAGCGGGCTCACCCACCTCTTTAGACAAACTGCACTCTCACGGGTGCTGTCGCCAAGTGTCGATACCACGGCCCCGTGTGGGGAGTTTGGCCATTTAGTGAGGTGTAAACATGTCGTATGCTGGACAATCAGGTGCAGAAAATTACGAGATTGGAAAAGGCATTCAGAATAGTCCACAGGCAAGACCTTTTCATAGGAAAGCTAGGTGTCAGCCGGGCAAGGTGGGGCAAAAGATTTCGAAATCCAGTTGTGGTTCATTTTAATGAAGGTTAGATCATCTACATTTTGGGTAGCCAGACGAGTCCTTTTTTCTGTTAGTATTGAACCTGCAGCACTGAATACTCTTTCTGATAGGACACTAGCTGCCGGGCAAGTAAGCTCAAGCAATGCATATTCTGCCAATTCTGGCCAGGTGTCTAATTTTGATGCCCAGTAATCAAATGGGAATGACGGTTGAGGGAGAACATCGATAAGGGATGAAAAATAGTTTGTAACCATACTGGACAAATGTTGTCTCCTGTCACTTTGAATTGATGCTGCAGTACCTGTCCTGTCTGCGGTCATAGCAAAATCACTCCACAACCTGGTCAGAAAACCCCTCTGGCCAACGCCACTTCTGATTTCTGCCCCTCTAACTCCTCTGGTCTGCTGGGCCCTGCAGCTCGTGTGAGAACGATCACGGGCGCTGTGTGCAGGGAATGCCAGAAGCAAACGGTCAACAAGAGTTGATTGTTTGGTTGCTAATATTAGTTCCAAGTTCTCATGTGGCATTATATTTTGCAATTTGCCTTTATAACGAGGATCAAGGAGGCAGGCCAACCAGTAATCGTCATCATTCATCATTTTAGTTATGCGTGTGTCCCTTTTGAGGATACGTAAGGCATAATCCGCCATGTGGGCCAAAGTTCCAGTTCTCAAATCTGCGGTTGTGCTTGGTTGAGGGGCAGTTTCAGGCAAATCCACGTCACTTGTGTCCCTCAAAAAACCAGAACCCGGCCTTGCCGCGCCACCAATTTCCAGTGGCCCCGGAAAAGCTTCCTCATTAAAAATATAATCATCCCCATCATCCTCCTCGTCCTTCTCCTCCTCTTCGCCCGCTACCTCGTCCTGTACACTGCCCTGGCCAGACAATGGCTGACTGTCATCAAGGCTTTCCTCTTCCTCAGCTGCAGACGCCTGATCCTTTATGTGCGTCAAACTTTGCATCAGCAGACGCATTAGGGGGATGCTCATGCTTATTATGGCGTTGTCTGCACTAACCAGCCGTGTGCATTCCTCAAAACACTGAAGGACTTGACACATGTCTTGAATCTTCGACCACTGCACACCTGACAACTCCATGTCTGCCATCCTACTGCCTGCCCGTGTATGTGTATCCTCCCACAAAAACATAACAGCCCGCCTCTGTTCACACAGTCTCTGAAGCATGTGCAGTGTTGAGTTCCACCTTGTTGCAATGTCTATGATTAGGCGATGCTGGGGAAGGTTCAAAGAACGCTGATAGGTCTGCATACGGCTGGAGTGTACGGGCGAACGGCGGATATGTGAGCAAAGTCCACGCACTTTGAGGAGCAGGTCGGATAACCCCGGATAACTTTTCAGGAAG
This sequence comes from Ranitomeya imitator, assembly GCF_032444005.1. Lineage (NCBI taxonomy): Eukaryota > Metazoa > Chordata > Amphibia > Anura > Dendrobatidae > Ranitomeya > Ranitomeya imitator. The sequence continues at coordinate 113,903,562 of NC_091289.1, read as the reverse complement.
CACTGCACCACCAGGTTTAAGGTGTGAGCCAGGCAAGGAATGTGTTTCAGTTGGGAAAGGGAGATGGCAGCCATGAAATTCCTTCCGTTATCACTCACTACCTTGCCTGCCTCAAGATCTACAGTGCCCAGCCACGACTGCGTTTCTTTCTGCAAGAACTCGGACAGAACTTCCGCGGTGTGTCTGTTGTCACCCAAACACTTCATAGCCAATACAGCCTGCTGACGTTTGCCAGTAGCTGCCCCATAATGGGAGACCTGGTGTGCAACAGTGGCAGCTGCGGATGGAGTGGTTGTGCGACTGCGGTCTGTGGACGAGCTCTCGCTTCTGCAGGAGGACAAAGAGGAGGAGGAGGGGGTGCGAACGGCTACAGCCAATTGTTTCCTAGACCGTGGGCTAGGCAGAACTGTCCCAAACTTGCTGTCCCCTGTGGACCCTGCATCCACCACATTTACCCAGTGTGCCGTGATGGACACGTAACGTCCCTGGCCATGCCTACTGGTCCATGCATCTGTTGTCAGGTGCACCTTTGTGCTCACAGATTGCCTGAGTGCATGGACGATGCGCTCTTTAACATGCTGGTGGAGGGCTGGGATGGCTTTTCTGGAAAAAAGTGTCGACTGGGTAGCTCGTAGCGTGGTACAGCGTAGTCCATCAGGGCTTTGAAAGCTTTGCTTTCAACTAACCGGTAGGGCATCATCTCTAACGAGATTAGTCTAGCTATGTGTGCGTTCAAACCCTGTGTACGCGGATGCGAGGCTAAGTACTTCCTTTTTCTAACCATAGTCTCATGTAGGGTGAGCTGGACTGGAGAGCTGGAGATCGTGGAACTAGCGGGGGTGCCGGTGGACATGGCAGACTGAGAGACGGTGGGAGATGGTATTGTTGCCACCGGTGCCCTAGATGCAGTGTTTCCTACTACGAAACTGGTGATTCCCTGACCCTGACTGCTTTGGCCTGGCAAAGAAACCTGCACAGATACTGCAGGTGGTGCGGAAAATGGTGGCCCTACACTGCCGGAAGGGATGTTGCGTTGCTGACTAGCTTCATTGGCCGAGGGTGCTACAACCTTAAGGGACGTTTGGTAGTTAGTCCAGGCTTGCAAATGCATGGTGGTTAAATGTCTATGCATGCAACTTGTATTGAGACTTTTCAGATTCTGTCCTCTGCTTAAGGTAGTTGAACATTTTTGACAGATGACTTTGCACTGATCAATTGGATGTTGTTTAAAAAAATGCCAGACTGCACTCTTTCTAGCATCGGATACCTTTTCAGGCATTGCAGACTGAGCTTTAACCGGATGGCCACGCTGTCCTCCAACAGGTTTTGGCTTTGCCACGCGTTTTGGGCAAGATACGGGCCCGGCAGATGGAACCTGTTGCGATGTTGATGCCTGCTGCGGCCCCTCCTCCTCCGCTTCAGAACTGCTGCCGCCTGCACCCTGTTCCCCCAATGGCTGCCAATCGGGGTCAAGAACTGGGTCATCTATTACCTCTTCTTGTAGCTCGTGTGCAACTTCGTCTGTGTCACCGTGTCGGTCGGTGGTATAGCGTTCGTGATGGGGCAACATAGTCTCATCAGGGTCTGATTCTTGATCAGCACCCTGCGAGGGCAATGTTGTGGTCTGAGTCAAAGGACCAGCATAGTAGTCTGGCTGAGGCTGTGCATCAGTGCACTCCATGTCAGATTCAACTTCTAATGGGCATGGACTGTTAACTGCTTCACTTTCTAAGCCAGGGACGGTATGTGTAAAGAGCTCCATGGAGTAACCCGTTGTGTCGCCTGCTGCATTCTTCTCTGTTGTTGTTTTTGCTGAAGAGGACAAGGAAGCGACTTGTCCCTGACCGTGAACATCCACTAACGACGCGCTGCTTTGACATTTACCAGTTTCACGAGAGGAGGCAAAAGAGCTAGAGGCTGAGTCAGCAAGATAAGCCAAAACTTGCTCTTGCTGCTCCGGCTTTAAAAGCGGTTTTCCTACTCCCAGAAAAGGGAGCGTTCGAGGCCTTGTGTAGCCGGACGACGAACCTGGCTCCACAGCTCCAGACTTAGGTGCAATATTTTTTTTCCCACGACCAGCTGATGCTCCACCACTACCACTACCCTCATTACCAGCTGACAATGAACGCCCCCAGCCACGACCTCTTCCACCATACTTCCTCATTGTTTTAAAAACGTAAACAAACTAACGGTATTTGTTGCTGTCACACAAATTACACGGTGAGCTATAACTTCAGTATGATTTAGCTACCCCTTTACAGGTGAGTGAGACCACAACGAAAATCAGGCACAATGTTCCACACTCTGTTGTTGGTGGCAACAAATGAGAGAGATGCCACACACGCAGGACTGTCACTGAAGCACAAATGTAAATATTAATCTCCTACTGATTTGAATTTTTTTTTTTTAAGGGAGACTTTAGGAAAAAAAAATAATAGAATAAAATGATTTTTTCAGGAAGAATTTAGAAACCAAATAAAATAAAATGATTTTTTCAGGGAGAATTTAGAAAACAAATAAAACAAAAAAAGGCTTTCTATGGCCCACTGAGTGAGAGATGACGCACACAGGAGTCAGGAGTGGCACACAAGCCCAGAGGCCAATATTTATCTCCCACTGATTGATGTAGTGATTTTTTCAGGTAGATTTTGGAACCCAAATCAAGCTAAAAAAAATAATAGGCTTTCTATGGCCCAGAATTGGAGAGAGAGAGAGAGAGATGGCACACCCAGGAGTCAAGACTGGCACACAAGCAGAAAGGGCAATATTAATCTCCCAATGATTTTTTTTTTTTTCAGGGAGACTTTAGGAAAAAAAAAATAGAATAAAATGATTTTTTCAGGAAGAATTTAGAAACCAAATAAAATAAAATGATTTTTTCAGGGAGAATTTAGAAAACAAATAAAACAAAAAAAGGCTTTCTATGGCCCACTGAGTGAGAGATGACGCACACAGGAGTCAGGAGTGGCACACAAGCCCAGAGGCCAATATTTATCTCCCACTGATTGATGTAGTGATTTTTTCAGGTAGATTTTGGAACCCAAATCAAGCTAAAAAAAATAATAGGCTTTCTATGGCCCAGAATTGGAGAGAGAGAGAGAGAGATGGCACACCCAGGAGTCAAGACTGGCACACAAGCAGAAAGGGCAATATTAATCTCCCAATGATTTTTTTTTTTCAGGGAGACTTTAGGAAAAAAAAAAATAGAATAAAATGATTTTTTCAGGAAGAATTTAGAAACCAAAGAAAATAAAATGATTTTTTCAGGGAGAATTTAGAAAACAAATAAAACAAAAAAAGGCTTTCTATGGCCCACTGAGTGAGAGATGACGCACACAGGAGTCAGGAGTGGCACACAAGCCCAGAGGCCAATATTTATCTCCCACTGATTGATGTAGTGATTTTTTCAGGTAGATTTTGGAACCCAAATCAAGCTAAAAAAAATAATAGGCTTTCTATGGCCCACAATTGGAGAGAGAGAGAGAGATGGCACACCCAGGAGTCAAGACTGGCACACAAGCAGAAAGGGCAATATTAATCTCCCACTGATTTTTTTTTTTTTTTTTTTTTTTTTTCAGGGAGACTTTAGGAAAAAAAAAATAGAATAAAATGATTTTTTCAGGAAGAATTTAGAAACCAAAGAAAATAAAATGATTTTTTCAGGGAGAATTTAGAAAACAAATAAAACAAAAAAAGGCTTTCTATGGCCCACTGAGTGAGAGATGACGCACACAGGAGTCAGGAGTGGCACACAAGCCCAGAGGCCAATATTTATCTCCCACTGATTGATGTAGTGATTTTTTCAGGTAGATTTTGGAACCCAAATCAAGCTAAAAAAAATAATAGGCTTTCTATGGCCCACAATTGGAGAGAGAGAGAGAGATGGCACACCCAGGAGTCAAGACTGGCACACAAGCAGAAAGGGCAATATTAATCTCCCACTGATTTTTTTTTTTTTTTTTTTTTTTTTTCAGGGAGACTTTAGGAAAAAAAAAATAGAATAAAATGATTTTTTCAGGAAGAATTTAGAAACCAAATAAAATAAAATGATTTTTTCAGGGAGAATTTAGAAAACAAATAAAACAAAAAAAGGCTTTCTATGGCCCACTGAGTGAGAGATGACGCACACAGGAGTCAGGAGTGGCACACAAGCCCAGAGGCCAATATTTATCTCCCACTGATTGATGTAGTGATTTTTTCAGGTAGATTTTGGAACCCAAATCAAGCTAAAAAAATAATAGGCTTTCTATGGCCCACAATTGGAGAGAGAGAGAGAGATGGCACACCCAGGAGTCAAGACTGGCACACAAGCAGAAAGGGCAATATTAATCTCCCACTGATTTGTTTTTTTTTTTTTTGTTTTTTTTCAGGGAGACTTTAGGAAAAAAAAATAGAATAAAATGATTTTTTTCAGGAAGAATTTAGAAACCAAAGAAAATAAAATGATTTTTTCAGGGAGAATTTAGAAAACAAATAAAACAAAAAAAGGCTTTCTATGGCCCACTGAGTGAGAGATGACGCACACAGGAGTCAGGAGTGGCACACAAGCCCAGAGGCCAATATTAATCTCCCACTTTTTTTTTTTTTTCCAGGGAAAATTTATAAACCCAATAAAAAAAAAAATAAATAAATAGGCTTTCTATGGCCCACTATCTGAGAGAGAGAGATGGCACGCTTAGGACTGGCACACAAGCCCAAAGGCCAATATTAATCTCCCACTGATTGATTTATTGATTTTTTCAGGTAGAATTTAGAACCCAAATAAAGCAAAAAAAAAAAAAAAAATGGGCTTTCTATGGCCCACTGAGTGAGTGATGATGCACACAGGAGTCAGGAGTGGCACACAAGCCCTGAGGCCAATATTTTTCTCCCACTGATTGATGTAGTGATTTTGTCAGGTAGATTTTAGAACCAAAATCAAGCAAAAAAATAAATAGGCTTTCTATGGCCCACTGAGTGAGTGATGATGCACACAGGAGTCAAGAGTGGCGCACAAGCCCTGAGGCCAATATTTTTCTCCCACTGATTGATGTAGTGATTTTTTCAGGTAGATTTTATAACCCAAATCAAGCAAAAAAATAAATAGGCTTTCTATGGCCCACTGAGTGAGAGATGACACAGACAGGGATGGCACTCTAGCAGAAATGTCAATCTTAATCTCCCACAAAAAAAAAAAAAAAAAACAGGGAGTGTCCTTCAATTACTATCTCCCTGCAGTAATCTCAGCCAGGTATGGCAGGCAGCAATAAGGAGTGGACTGATGCACAAATTAAATAAAAAGTGTGTACAAACCAAAAAGATAGCTGTGCAGAAAGGAAGGAACAAGAGGATTTGTGCTTTGAAAAAAGCAGTTGGTTTGCACAGCGGCGTACACACAGCAATGCAGCTATCAGGGAGCCTTCTAGGGCAGCCCAATGAGCTACAGCGCTGAGGGGGAAAAAAAAAAAATGTAGCTTCCACTGTCCCTGCACACCGAAGGTGGTGTTGGGCAGTGGAAATCGCTACAGCACAAGCGGTTTGGTGGTTAATGGACCCTGCCTAACGCTATCCCTGCTTCTGACGAAGCGGCAGCAACCTCTCCCTAAGCTCAGATCAGCAGCAGTAACATGGCGGTCGGCGGGAACTCCCCTTTATAGCCCCTGTGACGCCGCAGACAGCAAGCCAATCACTGCAATGCCCTTCTCTAAGATGGTGGGGACCAGGACCTATGTCATCACGCTGCCCACACTCTGCGTTTACCTTCATTGGCTGAGAAATGGCGCTTTTCGCGTCATTGAAACGCGACTTTGGCGCGAAAGTCGCGTACCGCATGGCCGACCCCGCACAGGGGTCGGATCGGGTTTCATGAAACCCGACTTTGCCAAAAGTCGGCGACTTTTGAAAATGAACGACCCGTTTCACTCAACCCTAGTTAGGATCATTATTTCTTTTTTACGTGGGGACCCTCAGGACTGGACATTTTCTCTTGCGTCAGGAGATCCTGCATTAAGTAATATCGATGCGTTTTTCCTGGCGCTCGGATTGCGGTACGATGAACCTAATTCAGTGGATCAGGCAGAGAAAAATTTGCTGGCTCTGTGTCAGGGTCAGGATGAGATAGAGGTATATTGTCAGAAATTTAGAAAGTGGTCCGTACTCACTCAATGGAATGAAGGTGCGCTTGCAGCTATTTTCAGAAAAGGTCTCTCTGAAGCCCTTAAGGATGTCATGGTGGGATTTCCTATGCCTGCTGGTCTTAATGAGTCTATGTCTTTGGCCATTCAGATCGGTCGACGCTTGCGCACCATTTGGCGGTATTACCTGAGCTTAAACCTGAGCCTATGCAGTGCGATAGGACTTTGACCAGAGTTGAACGGCAAGAACACAGAATGGGCTGTGTTTCTACTGTGGTGATTCCACTCATGCTATCTCTGATTGTCCTAAGCGCACTAAGCGGTTCGCTAGGTCTGCCACCATTGGTACGGTACAGTCAAAATTTCTTCTGTCCGTTACCTTGATCTGCTCTTTGTCATCATATTCTGTCATGGCATTTGTGGATTCAGGCGCTGCCCTGAATTTGATGGACTTGGAGTATGCTAGGCGTTGTGGGTTTTTCTTGGAGCCCTTACAGTGTCCTATTCCATTGAGAGGAATTGATGCTACGCCTTTGGCCAAGAATAAGCCTCAGTACTGGACCCAGCTGACCATGTGCATGGCTCCTGCACATCAGGAGGTTCTTCGCTTTCTGGTGTTGCATAATCTGCATGATGTGGTCGTGTTGGGGTTGCCATGGCTACAAGTCCATAATCCAGTATTAGATTGGAAATCCATGTCTGTGTCCAGCTGGGGTTGTCAGGGGGTACATGGTGATGTCCCATTTCTGACTATTTCGTCATCCACCCCTTCTGAAGTTCCAGAGTTCTTGTCTGATTATCGGGATGTATTTGATGAGCCCAAGTCCGATACCCTACCTCCGCATAGGGATTGTGATTGTGCTATCGATTTGATTCCTGGTAGTAAATTTCCAAAAGGTCGACTGTTTAATTTATCTGTGCCTGAGCACGCCGCTATGCGGAGTTATGTGAAGGAGTCCTTGGAGAAGGGGCATATTCGCCCGTCATCGTCGCCATTAGGAGCAGGGGTTCTTTTTTGTAGCCAAGAAGGATGGTTCACTGAGACCTTGTATAGATTACCGCCTTCTAAATAAGATCACGGTTAAATTTCAGTACCCCTTGCCGTTGTTATCTGATTTGATTGCTCGGATTAAGGGGGCTAGTTGGTTCACCAAGATAGATCTTCGTGGTGCGTATAATCTTGTGCGTATTAAGCGAGGCGATGAATGGAAAACTGCATTTATTACGCCCGAGGGCCATTTTGAGTACCTAGTAATGCCATTCGGACTTGCCAATGCTCCATCAGTGTTTCAGTCCTTTATGCATGACATCTTCCGAGAGTACCTGGATAAATTCCTGATTGTGTACTTGGATGACATTTTGATCTTCTCGGATGATTGGGAGTCTCATGTGAAGCAGGTCAGAACGGTGTTTCAGGTCCTGCGTGCTAATTCTTTGTTTGTGAAGGGATCAAAGTGTCTCTTTGGTGTTCAGAAGGTTTCATTTTAGGGGTTCATCTTTTCCCCTTCTACTATCGAGATGGACCCTGTTAAGGTCCAAGCCATCCATGATTGGACTCAGCCGACATCTCTGAAAAGTCTGCAAAAGTTCCTGGGCTTTGCTAATTTTTATCGTCGCTTCATCTGCAATTTTTCTAGTATTGCTAAACCATTGACCGATTTGACCAAGAAGGGTGCTGATGTGGTCAATTGGTCTTCTGCTGCTGTGGAAGCTTTTCAAGAGTTGAAGCGTCGTTTTTCTTCTGCCCCTGTGTTGTGTCAACCAGATGTTTCGCTTCCGTTCCAGGTCGAGGTTGATGCTTCTGAGATTGGAGCAGGGGCTGTTTTGTGGCAGAGAAGTTCTGATTGCTCGGTGATGAAACCATGCGCCTTCTTTTCCAGGAAGTTTTCGCCTGCTGAGCGAAATTATGATGTGGGCAATCGAGAGTTGCTGGCCATGAAGTGGGCATTCGAGGAGTGGCGTCATTGGCTTGAAGGAGCTAAGCATCGCATGGTGGTCTTGACTGATCATAAGAACTTGACTTATCTCGATTCTGCCAAGCGGTTGAATCCTAGACAGGCTCGTTGGTCGCTGTTTTTTGCCCGTTTTGACTTTGTGATTTCGTACCTTCCGGGCTCTAAAAATGTGAAGGCGGATGCTCTGTCTAGGAGTTTTGTGCCCGACTCTCCGGGTTTATCTGAGCCGGCGGGTATCCTCAAAGAGGGAGTAATTGTGTCTGCCATCTCCCCTGATTTGGGGCGGGTGCTGCAAAAATTTCAGGCTAATAAACCTGATCGTTGCACAGCGGAGAAACTGTTTGTCCCTGATAGGTGGACGAATAAAGTTATCTCTGAGGTTCATTGTTCGGTGTTGGCTGGTCATCCTGGAATCTTTGGTACCAGAGAGTTAGTGGCTAGATCCTTTTGGTGGCCATCTCTGTCGCGGGATGTGCGTACTTTTGTGCAGTCTTGTGGGATTTGTGCTCGGGCTAAGCCCTGCTGTTCTCATGCCAGTGGGTTGCTTTTGCCCTTGCCGGTCCCGAAGAGGCCTTGGACACATATCGCTATGGATTTTATTTCAGATCTTCCCGTCTCTCAAAAGATGTCAGTCATTTGGGTGGTCTGTGATCGCTTCTCTAAGATGGTCCATTTGGTACCCTTGTCTAAATTACCTTCCTCCTCTGATTTGGTGCCATTGTTCTTCCAGCATGTGGTTCGTTTACATGGCATTCCAGAGAATATCGTGTCTGACAGAGGTTCCCAGTTTGTTTCGAGGTTTTGGCGAGCCTTTTGTGGTAGGATGGGCATTGACTTGTCTTTTTCCTCGGCTTTCCATCCTCAGACTAATGGCCAGACCGAACGAACCAATCAGACCTTGGAAACATATCTGAGATGCTTTGTTTCTGCTGATCAGGATGACTGGGTGTCCTTTTTGCCTTTGGCTGAGTTCGCCCTTAATAATCGGGCCAGCTCGGCTACCTTGGTTTCGCCGTTTTTCTGCAACTCTGGGTTCCATCCTCGTTTCTCTTCAGGGCAGGTTGAGTCTTCGGACTGTCCTGGTGTGGATACTGTGGTGGACAGGTTGCAGCAGATTTGGACTCATGTAGTGGACAATTTAACCTTGTCCCAGGAGAAGGCTCAATGTTTCGCTAATCGCAGACGCTGTGTGGGTCCCCGACTTCGTGTTGGGGATTTGGTTTGGTTATCTTCTCGTCATATTCCTATGAAGGTTTCCTCTCCTAAGTTTAAACCTCGTTTCATTGGTCCGTATAGGATTTCTGAGGTTCTTAATCCTGTGTCTTTTCGTCTGACCCTTCCAGATTCTTTTTCCATACGTAACGTATTCCATAGGTCATTGTTGCGGAGATACGTGGCACCTATGGTTCCATCTGTTCATCCTCCTGCCCCGGTTTTGGTGGAGGGGGAGTTGGAGTATATTGTGGAGAAGATTTTTGATTCTCGTTTTTCAAGACGGAAACTCCAGTATCTGGTTAAGTGGAAGGGTTATGCTCATGAAGATAATTCCTGGGTCTTTGCCTCTGATGTCCATGCTCCCGATCTTGTTCGTGCCTTTCATATGGCTCATCCTGGGGGCTCTGGTGAGGGTTCGGTGACCCCTCCTCAAGGGGGGGGTACTGTTGTGAATTCTGTGGCAGAGCTCCCTCCTCTGGTCACAAGTGGTACTTCGGCTGATTCTCTCTGTGAGCTTCCGTTGGTGGAGGAAAGTGGTACTGCGACTTCTGAGTTTCCTTCCTCAGGTGTTGTGGTGAAGTCGTTAGGTGCTGCTCTATTTAACTCCACCTAGTGCTTTGATCCTGGCCTCCAGTCAATGTTCTAGTATTGGACCTGTTTCCTCCTGGATCGTTCCTGTGGCCTGCTGCTCTGCATAGCTAAGTTCTGCTTTGCTATTTTGTTTGCTGTTTTTTCTGTCCAGCTTGTCTATTTGTTTTTTCCTGCTTGCTGGAAGCTCTGGGACGCAGAGGGTGTACCTCTGTGCCGTTAGTTCGGTACGGAGGGTCTTTTTGCCCCCTTTGTGTGGTTTTTGTAGGGTTTTGTGTTGACCGCAAATTTACCTTTCCTATCCTCGCTCTGTTCAGAAAGTCGGGCCTCACTTTGCTAAATCTATTTCATCTCTACATTTGTCTTTTCATCTTAACTCACAGTCATTATATGTGGCGGCTGCCTTTTCCTTTGGGGTATTTCTCTGAGGCAAGGTAGGCTTATTTTCTATCTTCAGGCTAGCTAGTTTCTCAGGCTGTGCCGAGTTGCATAGGGAGCATTAGGCGCAATCCACGGCTGCCTCTAGTGTGGTTGGAGAGGATTAGGGATTGCGGTCAGCAGAGTTCCCACGTCTCAGAGCTCGTTCTATGTTTTTGGGTTATTGTCAGGTCACTGTATGTGCTCTGACCTCTATGTCCATTGTGGTACTGAATTATCTTATCATAACAGGCTGGCCTTGCCGCCAATGTGTAAAGCCAAAGGGTATGGGAGTACAAAATGCATATTGTGAAGTGGATTTTCATGGGCACATCCAGTATGTGGGTTCCAAGGCCTAATGGGGTGCATATGACTGACTATGCAGCAGGGCTCGCCTTCCTGCCAATGTATAAAACAAAGGAGTATGGAGCACAAAATGCATATTGTGAAGTAAATGTTCTTGGTCCCATCCACTATGTGGGTTCCAAGGCCTAATGGGGTGCATATGACTGACTATGCAGCAGGGCTTGCCTTCCTGCCAATGTATAAAACAAAGGAGTATGGAGCACAAAATGCATATTGTGAAGTGGATTTTACTGGGCCCATCCAGTATGTGGGTTCCAAGGCGTAACGGGGTGCATATGACTTACTATGCAGCAGGGCTGGCTTGCCGCCAATGTGAAAAACCAAGGAGTGCAGGAGTACAAAATGCATATTGTGAAGTGGATTTTCATGGGCACATCTAGTATGTGGGTTCCAAGGCCTAATGGGGTGCATATAACTGATTATGCATTTATATATAAAACAAAGTAGTATGGAGCACAAAATGCATATTGTGAAGTGAATTTTCCTGGGCCCATCCAGTATGTAGGTTCAAATATTGGGGTGCATATGAATTGGTAGCAGGGCAGGCCTTGAATTCAATGCAACACTTTTTCAGGAGTCCCCCCTGGACATCTTATGAAAGGGTTATTGTGGTGCGTTTTATTTCTTGGCAGCCTATCCACTCACAGCATAGGCTACAACAGCTTAGGAGACCCACTGTTTCATAATGGCCCTTCAAGAAGATTAATGCCACCTGATGCACCAGTAAAAATAGGCTCTGTGACTGTAAGAGTCCCTCCTTCGTAAATGAAACAAGATGGGTCTGCTTATGTGTCACACACCACATGGCCAGTTGGGGGTGTAAAATTTTACAATGACATTTCCCAGTGAACGCATTTGTAGTGGTTGAAAGCAGTGTTAAAGTTGAAAAACGCTACAAAAACGCAGCGTCTGAACTAAGCCTAAGTGGGAGAGGACATTTTCGGTCAGGGATTAAATATTTGGCCTTACAGGCAAGTCATTAACCTGCAAAGGATGTACCTTGGCATATTTCCAAGCAAAACCCGTTTTGGTTTCGTTTTCATGTGTTTTTTTTGGCACCCAGAAAAAAGGCATGAATCTCGGAAAATAATGATTAAGGCTATGAACTAGGAGTCAGGAATGCTTCCAGGGTCGATCCCCATGATGTCCCTGTCATTTGAGCAGTGTTTACATCATTTTCAGACGTTTTTAGACCTCAAAAGGCCCCCTGGGGGATCGCGGTAAAAATACTCGGGTCTCCCATAGACTTACATTGGGCTCATTGTTCTGGCCAAGTACCCGAGTATTTCAATTTGCTTGACCTGAGCAACGAGCACCCGAGCATTTTAGTGCTCGCCCCTCACTTTTACTGATCCTCTGGCTTGTCTCTGACAGAGTTTTGCTTATTTTTTTGGTACTGAGCTACAGTCTAGGATCGGACCCGGCCTGTTTGACTATTCTGCTGCCTTTTGTGGTAGCCTCACTGCTGAACTGCAGGCCAGCTCTGTTTAGGTGCAGTCCTGTTTCCACTCTAATGCCATCTAGTGGAGCCTGCACCTACCTGCCTTGCAGCAGCGTGACATTACAATTGAACAGAAACAGACAGTTTTTTTCCTCTGCTCTGTTTTCTATGGATCAGCTCAGTACTTTGGCAGATCAAATGGCTAGTTTGACATTAATGATGCAGGATCTGTCTGTGGAACATAGGGCCTTGGCCACATCTCATAACCACCTGCAAAGAGAGAGTTCTGACACGTACAAGTCTTTGCAGGGATCTTCTACTCAGTCTATCTGTAAGCACTCTGACAATGTATTATTGCACTCTCCTGAACTTAAAGTCAGGCTTCCAGATACCTTCTCCAGGGAAAAAGAGAGGTTTTGTACGTTCAAGGAGAATTGCAAGCTATTGTTTTCTCTTAGACCCTGATCTTCTGGAAATGAGAGTCAGTGGGTGAGGATAATTATTTCCTTACTTCGGGAGGGACCTCAATCTTGTCAGTTCAGGAGAGGACTGTCAGATCACCTGAAGGATGCTCTGGCTCTCCATCCACTGCCCAGCTCATTGGAGGAGGCTATGAATCAGGCTACCCATATGGATTGGAGGCTGCGTGAGAGGTGTTACACAGGGAGAGGTTCTGTTGCTCCTTGCTAATCCTGTTGTTTTGCCACATCTGAACCTATAGAGATGGGGACCACCAACCTCAAGGAGAAGGAGAGGAAACGGTGATGGGAAGGAAAGCTGTGTTTTTACTGTGGAGATCCCAGACATTGGAAAAAGGACTGCTCCTCCTGCCCACTGACTAACAAGCGGCTAAATCTGGGTGATTGTCAAGGAGGTCACCCAGGCTCTCAGGTACCTTTTTCCTTATTTTTTAAAGTATTGCTGAAAGTGGAACTTAGTTGTGGGAGATTGTTGTGAATTCCGCTCTTGGGCTCCCTCCGGTGGTTGTTAGTGGCATTTTTGTGAGTTCTGCTCTTTGGCTCCCTCCTGTGGTTTTTAGTGGTATGGCTGCCTCTTGGATTTAGCTTCAGCAGCTGTTTTCACTGATCGTCTTTCTGGCTCGGCTATATTAGTCTGGCCTTATCCCTCATTCAATGCCAGTTGTCAATTGTTCCTGCCTGGAGTCATTGCTCTTAGGACTTTCCTGACACTCTGACCAGTTCATCAAAGCTAAGTCCTTGCTTGTGCTTTTGCGGTTCTCTTGTTGTGGACTTGTTGTTCAGCACTTTCTTGTTTTTGTTCATTTGTCCAGCTTTTCAGTATGGATCTATTCAGCTAAGCTGGAAGCTCTGGGCAACAGAGTTTGCCCTCCACACCTTTAGTCTGGTGTGGAGATTTTTGCATTTCTCTGCGGTGGACTTTTTCTAGTTTTTATTACTGACCGCACAGCGTTCTGTCCTGTACTATTTTCTATCTAGCTAGAAGTGGCCTCCTGTGCTAAATCTTGTTTCATACTACGTATGTCATTTCCTTCTCCTCTCACAGTCATTATTTGTGGGGGGCTAATCTATCCTTTGGGGATTTTCTCTGAGGCAAGATAGTTTTCCTGCTTCTATCTTTAGGGGTAGTTAGCTCTTAGGCTGTGACGAGATGCCTAGGCAGAGTTAGGAGCATTCAACGTCTGCTTCTAGTGTTGTGTTGAGCTTAGGGACTGCGGTCAGTATAGTTGCCACCTGCTCAGAGCTAGACGCATGTCGCTACTTAATCACCAGATCATAACAGTACAACTGGCCAAAAATGAGCTGAATGCCTCTCAAAAGAAGGAAGAGAAAAAGAGTTCTGAGCCATTTTTTTTTCTTTAGTTTGTTTTGTCTTTTTCCTTCCTCTTGATCTCTGGGTGATTCGGGATTTGGATGCAGGCATGGATGTTCAGGGTTTGTTTTCTCGTGTGGATCAGCTTGCTGCAAGAGTACAGAGTATTCAAGATTATGTGGTTCAGACTCCGGTCTTAGAGCCTAGAATTCCTACTCCGGATTTGTTTTACGGGGATAGATCTAAGTTTTTGAACTTTAAAAATAATTGCAAATTGTTTTTTGCTCTGAAACCCCGTTCCTCTGGTGACCCCATTCAGCAAGTAAAGATAGTTATTTCTCTTCTGCGTGGCGACCCTCAGGACTGGGCATTCTCACTTGAGCCAGGGAATCCGGCATTGCTTAATGTAGATGCATTTTTTCAATCGCTCGGATTATTGTATGACGAACCTAACTCTGTAGAGCATGCTGAGAAAACACTGTTGGCCCTGTGTCAGGGTCAGGAAGCAGCAGAATTATACTGCCAGAAATTTAGAAAATGGTCTGTGCTCACTAAATGGAATGAGGAGGCTCTGGCAGCAATTTTCAGAAAGGGTCTTTCTGAAGCCCTTAAAGATGTTATGGTGGGGTTTCCCACGCCTGTTGGTTTGAGCGAATCTATGTCTCTGGCCATTCAGATTGATCGGCGCCTGCGCGAACGCAAAGTGGTGCACCATATGGCAGTGTCCTCTGAGCAAAGTCCTGAGCCCATGCAATGTGATAGGATTTTGACTAGAGCGGAACAGAGGGGATACAGACGTCAGAATGGGCTGTGTTTTTACTGTGGTGATTCTGCTCATACTATTTCTGATTGCCATAAGCGTATTAAGAGGGTCGCTAGACCTGTTACCATTAGTACTGTGCAGCCTAAGTTTCTCCTGTCTGTGACCCTGATTTGCTCATTGTCATCTTTTTCTGTCATGGCATTTGTGGATTCAGGGGCTGCTCTGAACTTAATGGACTTAGAATTCGCTAGGCGCTGTGGTTTTTCTTTGCAGCCTTTGCAGAGTCCCATACCCTTGAGGGGTATTGATGCTACACCATTAACCAAGAATAAACCTCAGTACTGGACGCAGATGACTATGTACACGGCTCCTGCACATCAGGAAGATTGCCGTTTTCTGGTGTTGCATAATTTACATGATGTTGTTGTACTGGGTTTTCCATGGTTACAAGTACACAATCCAGTGCTGGATTGGAAATCAATGTCTGTGACTAGTTGGGGTTGTCAAGGGGTACATAGTGACGTTCCTTTGATGTCAATTTCCTCTTCCCCCTCTTCTGATGTTCCTGAATTTTTGTTAGATTTCCAGGATGCATTCGATGAGCCCAAGTCCAGTTCCCTTCCTCCACATAGGGACTGTGATTGTGCTATTGAATTGATTCCTGGCTGCAAGTTCCCTAAGGGCCGACTTTTCAACCCGTCTGTGCCAGAGCATGCCGCCATGCGGAGCTATGTTAAGGAGTCTTTAGAGAAGGGGCATATTCGGCCGTCTTCGTCACCATTGGGAGCGGGATTCTTTTTTGTTGCCAAGAAGGATGGCTCCTTAAGACCCTGTATTGATTATCGCCTTCTTAATAAGATCACGGTCAAATTCCAATACCCTTTACCTTTGCTCTCTGATTTGTTTGCTAGGATTAAGGGGGCTAGTTGGTTTACCAAGATTGACCTTCGAGGGGCATATAATCTTGTTCGTATTAAACAGGGTGATGAATGGAAGACTGCATTTAATACGCCCGAAGGCCATTTTGAATACCCTGTGATGCCATTTGGGCTCTCTAATGCTCCATCTGTGTTCCAGTCTTTCATGCATGATATTTTCCGCAATTATCTTGACAATTCTTGATTGTGTATTTGGATGATATTTTGATTTTTCCGATGATTGGGAGTCTCACGTGAAGCAGGTCAGGATGGTATTCCAGATCCTTTGTGATAATGCTCTATTTGTGAAGGGGTCTAAGTGCCTATTTGGAGTTCAGAAGGTCTCTTTTTTGGGGTTTATTTTTTCTCCTTCGTCTATAGAAATGGATCCTGTTAAGGTCCAAGCCATTCATGACTGGATTCAACCCACATCTGTGAAGAGTCTTCAGAAATTTTTGGGCTTCGCTAATTTTTATCGCCGTTTCATTGCCAACTTCTCTAGTGTGGTTAAACCCCTGACCGATTTGACGAAGAAAGGCGCTGATGTGACTAATTGGTCCTCTGAGGCTGTTGAGGCCTTTCAGGAGCTTAAACGCCGATTTACTTCTGCCCCTGTGTTGCGTCAACCGGATGTTTCTCTTCCTTTTCAGGTTGAGGTTGACGCTTTTGAGATTGGGGCAGGGGCCGTTTTGTCACAGAGGAATTCTGATGGTTCCTTGATGAAGCCATGTGCCTTCTTTTCCCGAAAGTTTTCGCCTGCGGAACGCAATTATGATGTCGGCAATCGGGAGTTGTTGGCTATGAAGTGGGCATTTGAGGAGTGGTGACATTGGCTTGAGGGAGCCAAGCACCGCATTGTGGTCTTGACCGATCATAAGAATTTGATTTACCTTGAGTCGGCCAAGCGGCTGAACCCTAGACAGGCTCGGTGGTCCCTGTTTTTCTCCCGTTTTGATTTTGTGGTCTCGTATCTTCCAGGATCTAAGAATGTTAAGGCGGATGCCCTCTCTAGGAGTTTCTTGCCGGACTCTCCTGGAGTCCTTGAGCCGGTTGGCATTCTTAAGGAAGGGGTGATTCTTTCTGCCATCTCCCCTGATTCGCGGCGGGTGCTTCAGGAATTTCAGGCTGATAGGCCTGACCGCTGTCCTGTGGGGAAGCTGTTTGTTCCTGATAGATGGACGAGTAAGGTGATTTCTGAGGTCCATTGTTCAGTGTTGGCTGGTCATCCCGGAATTTTTGGTACCAGAGATTTGGTTGCTAGGTCCTTTTGGTGGCCTTCCTTGTCGCGCGATGTCCGTGCTTTTGTGCAGTCCTGTGGGACTTGCGCCCGAGCCAAGCCTTGCTGTTCCAGCTCTAGTGGGTTGCTTTTGCCTTTGCCTGTCCCGGAGAGGCCTTGGACGCATATTTCCATGGATTTTATTTCGGATCTTCCGGTGTCCCAGAGGATGTCTGGGTGGTTTGTGACCGGTTCTCTAAAATGGTCCATTTGGTACCTTTGCCTAAATTGCCTTCCTCCTCTGATTTGCTTCCATTGTTTTTTCAGCATGTGGTTCGTTTGCACGGCATTCCGGAGAATATTGTGTCTGACAGAGGTTCCCAGTTTGTTTCCAGGTTTTGGCGGGCCTTTTGTGCTAGGATGGGTATTGATTTGTCTTTTTCTTCGGCGTTACATCCTCAGACCAATGGCCAAACTGAGCGAACGAATCAGACCTTGGAAACCTATTTGAGATGCTTTGTGTCTGCTGATCAGGATGATTGGGTGACTTTCTTGCCGTTGGCCGAGTTTGCCCTTAATAATCGGGCCAGTTCGGCTACTTTGGTTTCGCCTTTCTTTTGTAATTTTGGTTTCCATCCTCATTTTTCTTCAGGGCAGGATGAGCCTTCTGATTGTCCTGGTGTAGATTCTGTGATGGACAGGTTACAGCAGATTTGGACTCATGTGGTAGACAATTTGACGTTGTCCCAGGAAAAGGCTCAGCGTTTTGCTAACCGCCGTCGGTGTGTTGGTCCTTGGCTTCGTGTGGGGGATTTGGTTTGGTTGTCCTCTCGTCATGTTCTTCCCCTAAGTTCAAGCCTTGGTTTATTGGTCCTTATAAGATTTCTGAGATTATCAATCCTGTGTCTTTTCGTTTGGCCCTTACAGCCTCTTTTGCCATCCACAATGTTTTCCATAGATCTTTGTTGCGGAGATATGTGGTGCCCGTTGTTCGATCTGTTGATCCTCCTGCCCCAATGTTGGTTGAGGGGGAGTTGGAATATGTGGTTGAGAAAATTTTGGATTCTCGTTTTTCGAGACGGAAGCTTCAGTATCTTGTCAAGTGGAAGGGATATGGCCAGGAGGATAATTCTTGGGTTGTTGCCTCCGATGTTCATGCCGCCGATTTGGTTCATGCTTTTCATTTGGCTCATCCTGATCGGCCTGGGGGCTCTGGTGAGGGTTCGGTGACCCCTCCTTAAGGGGGAGGTACTGTTGTGAATTCCGCTCTTGGGCTCCCTCCGGTAGTTGTTAGTGGCATTTCTGTGAGTTCTGCTCTTTGGCTCCCTCCTGTGGTTTTTAGTGGTATGGCTGCTTCTTGGATTTAGCTTTAGCAGCTGTTTTCTCTGATCGTCTTTCTGGCTCGGCTATATTAGTCTGGCCTTATCCCTCATTCAATGCCAGTTGTCAATTGTTCCTGCCTGGAGTCATTGCTCTTAGGACTTTCCTGACACTCTGACCAGTTCATCAAAGCTATGTCCTTGCTTGTGCTTTTGCGGTTCTCTTGTTTTGGACTTGTTGTTCAGCACTTTCTTGTTTTTGTTCATTTGTCCAGCTTTTCAGTTTGGATCTATTCAGCTAAGCTGGAAGCTCTGGGCAGCAGAGTTTGCCCTCCACACCTTTAGTCAGGTGTGGAGATTTTTGCATTTCCCTGCGGTGGACTTTTTCTAGTTTTTATTACTGACCGCACAGCATTCTGTCCTGTACTATTTTCTATCTAGCTAGAAGTGGCCTCCTGTGCTAAATCTTGTTTCATACTACGTATGTCATTTCCTTCTCCTCTCACAATCATTATTTGTGGGGGGCTAATCTATCCTTTGGGGATTTTCTCTGAGGCAAGATAGTTTTCCTGCTTCTATCTTTAGGGGTAGTTAGCTCTTAGGCTGTGACGAGATGCCTAGGCAGAGTTAGGAGCATTCCACGGCTGCTTCTAGTGTTGTGTTGAGCTTAGGGACTGCGGTCAGTATAGTTGCCACCTGCTCAGAGCTAGACGCATGTCGCTCCTTAATCACCAGATCATAACAGGAGATGCTTCATGCCCACTTCTGCTTTCGTGGACTGTGGGTCGTCCATGAACTTTATTGATTCTAACTTGGTGACCAAATGTAAGTTAGGGACAGTTAGGCTGGTGACTCCTATTCATATTGTTGCCATTGGCAAAACACCGCTAGTGAAGAATGTCATTAAATTTGTCTAGGAGGAGTTTCTACTTAAAGTGGGTTCCTTGCACCAGGAGAGTATTTCATGTTTTGTTCTGGACAATCTGCCTGCGAGACTGGTGTTGGGGTTCCCCTGGTTACAGTTACATAATCATATGATAGACTGGGAATCATTGTCAAATGGGGTCCTAATTGTGTTAAAAGTTGTATTACTTCTGTACTTGCTGTTAATCTGGAAGGTATTCCGGAGTATCTACCCCTATACTGGCCGATATGCACTTACCTACCAGCGGAGTTTGGCACCCTAATACCTGCACACTGGAGCCCCCGCTCCGCGATGGCTTTCACTGCTCACCCTATAGGGCCCTATGGTGGCAGGAAGTGCAATAGAAATTGAACAAGTAGGTGAGAAAGAGGAGAGATGTATATAAATTTCTTGGGTCAAAAAATTGTTTTTAGATAGCTAGTGCTATAATTTTTTCATCTTTAGACGGACCTGGCCATCTATAATAGTAAGCTGTCCTATGCTGATATACTTTATGGATAATTATTCATTCCCTTGCATGATACACTGATACAAATATCTTCTAATATTAACACTATGCTATCTACTAGGTTAACCAATTCTTGATGTTATACTCCAGATGTGACAGTAATCTCACTTGTTGTTACTAGGGCACACCGCCACCCCCGGGACCTTGTAGATTGAGGACACTAGTGAAAAGACCGATTATGGAAAAACCTAGATGACTGCCAGGAATCCTCCTACAAACCCCAGGACTTTACATAACATCTAAATAATGTGTTTACTATATATGGGAAAATATACTGTACCTATGTGTCTCTGGTCAAATACAAATTGTTGCCTATGTTGCCTATGTGGAAATAGATAACCTTACAACATTATAACACAACACACTTCACCACATTAAGTCTTGTCCAACAAGGGTAAATAAGCCAAAACAAAACCACAACAAAATCAAACACCAAAGAAAAACCAAGAACCAAGCAGTATTGCTTCATAGCATATATATTGGGATGGATATGAACTAGGTATTCCTGGGTTTTATCTTTATTCTGATGAACCTCGGAAGAGGGGAAACGCGTCGAGTTGCTATATGGCCTGGGAACCTTGGCATGGTCCAGAACAAATTATGTCTTTGTTTTTCTTGTTTTTCTTTTGACGTTTTTAATGATACCATTTTGGTGCAGATACGTTATTTTGATCGCCCATTATTGCATTTTAATGCAATGTCGCGGCGACCAAAAAACAAAATTCTGGCGTTTTGAATTATTTTCTCACTATGCCATTTAGCGATCAGGTTAATCCTTTTTTTATTGATAGATGGGCGATTCTGAATGAGGTGGTACCAAATATGTGTAGGTTTGATTTTTTTTTATTGTTTTATTTTGAATGGGGCAAAAGGGGGGTAATTTAAACTTTTATATTTTTTTATTTTCATTCATTTTTTTTAAACTTTTGCCATGCTTCAATAGCCTCCGTAGGAGGCTAGAAGCTGGCACAACTTGATCGGCTCTGCTACATAGGAGCGATGCATAGATCGCTCTTATGTAGCTGAATTACTGCATTGTTTTGAGCACAGACCACAGGGTGGTGCTCACAGCAATCTGGCATCAACAACCATAGAGGTCTTCACAAGACCTCTGGTTGTTATGTCAATGTTCTGATGACCCCCAATCACGTGACTGGGGTCAACGGTGTGCACAATTCTGACACGATTATGCTTGTTAAATGCCTCTGTCAGAGTTTGACAGTGGCATTTAACTAGTTAAAAGCAGCAGGTGGATCGCGATTCCACCTTCCACTATTGCGGCCACATGTCAGGTGTATTAAACAGCTGACATGTCCCGGCTTTGATGTGGGCTAAGCGCCGGAGCCCACATCAAAGGGTGAGATACAACATATGCTGTACTAGTACGGCACATGTCGTGAAGGGTTTAACCACCACACAACCCTTTTGACTATTAATCTGGTTCCAGGTGCTAAATTGCCCAAGGCCCATTTGTACAAGCTCTCTGGCCTGGAGCGAACTGCTACGAAGGAGTATATTTCTGAAATCCTATGTAAAGGCCACATCCATCACTCTGTCTCTCCTGTGGCAGCTGGATTCTTTTTTATAAAAAAAGAAAGATGGGGGTTTGCGCTCGTGCCTCGATTTTCATCCCTGATTTGTACAAACAATTGTCGGGGGCCAAATGGTTTTCAAAATTGCACCTCAGGGGAGCATATAATCTAATCCGAATTCGGGAGAGGGATGAGTGGAAAATGGTATTTCTCACTTCTGAATGGTTATTTGAGAATTTGGTTATGGCCTTTGGTCTCACTAATGCGCCACCTGTTTTTTAGAATTGTAGCAACCATGTCTTTTCTGATTTTAGTGGGTGCTTTATGGTGGTATATTAAGACGATATCCTTGTGTTTTCATCTAACCAACAAGTCCACATGGATCATCTACGTGCGGTTCTCCAGCGGTTATGAGAGAACTCGCTTTTTGAAAAACCTGAATAATGCTCATTCTTTATCCAAGAATTGTCCTTTCTGGGGTTGATCTTGTCTGACAAGGGGTTTCGTATGGACTCTGGGAAGGTACAGGCCATTGTGGATTTTGTGCAACCCAGAGACTTAATGGATCTTCAATGTTTTTTGGGCTTTGCAAACTATTAGAGTAATATCTGAAGAGATAATTAGCATATTACCCAGAGAAGCATTGCGGCTTTAAGTCTCCTCATCTCGGCATGCTTAGCATGTCGATCTCCGCAAGGAGAAACAATACTTCTTGGATAAGGCTGCCGTCACACTAGCAGTATTTGGTCAGTATTTTACATCAGTATTTGTAAGCGAAAACCAGGAGTGGGTGATAAATGCAGAAGTGGTGCATGTGTTTCTATTATACTTTTCCTCTATTTGCTCCACTCCTGGTTTTGGCTTACAAATACTGATGTAAAATACTGACCAAATACTGCTAGTGTGACGGCAGCCTAACGGTCTGACACCTCTCACACAGCCAAACCAGATCTCCGCCTTGCACTGATGAGGGGCAGTACCCCAAAACACAGTGTCTGCAAATTGAGATTCTGGTTTGGCTATTATCCTAAGTCATGTGACAAGGCTCGTTAAAGGGTCAACATTGACTTGTAGGATTGCCACCTTCCAATAGGTGGCACTAGAGTTTTAGCTCTCTTCCTCTCTGAAGAGATAATTAGCATATTACCCAGATGAGCATTGCGGCTTTAAGGCTCCTTATCTTGGCATGCTTAGCATGTTGATCTCTGCAAGGAGAAATGATACTTCTCGGATAGCAACTATCATAGGAAATTCATTAAGGGGTTTTCACAGGTGGTCAAGCCCCTCACGGATCTGACATGCAAGAGGGCTGATCTCAAAATCTGGTCAGCTCTGGCTGTGGCGGCGTTTGCTTTATTAAAAAAATGCTTTGTGTTTGCCTCTGTCTTGGTCCAGCCTAATCCGTCTGAACCGTTCATCATTGAGGTGGACGCGTCAGAGGTGGTGGTGGGGGCAGTGTTGTCCCAAGGACTCACCACTTTGACTAACTTGAGGCCCTGTGCCTTCTTCCCGAGAAAATTCTCTCCAGCTGAGATGAATTATGATGTTGGGAATCGGGAGCTTTTAGCTATCAAGTTGGCCTTTGAAGAATGGAGGCACTTTTTGGAGGGGGCTGTTCATCAGATCACGGTGATTACGGACCACAAGAATATGTCTCATATCGAGTCGGCCAAATGTTTGACTCCAAGACAGGCTGGGTGGTCTCTTTTTTTTCACGTCTTTAATTTTTCTATCACTTTTCGGCCTGGTTCCAAAAATGTCAAGGCTGATGCCTTAACTCGCAGCTTGGATCCGATATCACCTCCCGATCATCCTTCCTCCATTCTTCAACATGGGGTGGTCGTGGCAGTTGTGTCCTCAGAATTGGAGTGGGAGATTTGTGAGGCTCAGTCTTTTGCTCCTCCATCACTGCCTGACAGCAAGCTCTTTGTCCCGGTTCAGTTACTGTTGAGGGTGCTCCAAAAGTTCCACAATTCTGCTCTTAGTGGGCATCCTGGGATCTCAGCCACTCGTAGAGCTATTGGTAGGCTGTTTTGGTGGTCCTCTATGGCTTCTGATGTCACCGTGTTTGTGGCTTCCTGTGATACTTGTGACCATGGTAAAGCTCCCCATAACCGGCTGGGGAATTGGTGCCATTACCAATTCTGGATACACCTTGGACTCATTTGTCCATGGACTTTATCGCTGCTCTTCCGCCTTCCAATGGCAAAACTGCGGTCTGGGTGGTGGTGGATAGATTCAGTAAACCTTCGCATTTTGTACCTTTGGCGCCACTGCCTAATGCTTAACACTAGGACTACTGGTATATTCATTTTGACTACTTGCACTTCAGTAGTTCTAGTCGGGGTCACGAGTCCAGTATTCCTAGTGTTAAACATTTTCTAGGTTGTTTGTTGAGCACATGGTGCGATTGCATGGTGTGCCTTTGAGTATTGTTTCTGATAGTGGGGTGCAATTTGTGACCAAATTCTTGACGGCTTTTTGCAAAAGGTTAGGTATTAGATTGGCCTTCTCTTCAGCCTATCATCCCGAAACCAATGGTCAGACAGAGAGGACCAATCAGTTTCTGGAACACATTTTGCGGTATCCTGCAACATCCCAGCAGGATGATTGGTGTTCTTTGCTACCAGTGGCTGAGTTTGCCTTTAATAATTGTATTAATCAGTCCATGGGCACTTCTCCATTCTTTTCTAATTTTGGCTTTCATCTCCATTTTGGTGAGTTTTCCAGGATGGACTTGGGGTGTCCAGGGGCTGATTCGGCCATTCAACGGTTGAGGGAGATATAGAGGGAGGTCCAGAGAAATATTGGGGAAGCTCAGAAGAATATTTGGCTGAAAGTTCCTTCTGCTAAGCTAGGTCCCAGGTTTATAGGTTCTTATGAGGTAATTGAGGTTGTCAATCTAGTTGCCTTTCGCTTACGCTTACCTCCGTCGCTTCACATCCCCAATGTGTCCCATAAGTCTCTCCTGAAGTTATTTGTACTTTCCTCTGATGAGACTCCATGCCCCTCACCTCCAATTTCTGTGGCTGGGCAGATGGAGTATGAGGTTGAATGGATTGGGGATTCACGCATGGTCTGCAGTTCTCTGAGGTACAAAAGGAAAATGAAGGCAGCTCACCACATTCCAGGTGCACTGGAACTCTGTCCTGATGAGACGATATGCAACAGAAAAAAAGGGTCTTTGTTCCAGCTCCTTGGGTAAAAATCTTCAAAATTTTATTCCAATAATTAAAACATGACAGTAGACATGCTCCAAGACCGCACCATGTGTGCACACAGGGACAGCAAGTGACATGTTTCGATCGCAACAGCGATCTTTATCAAAGCTACTATTCACTACAAATGACCAATATTTAAAAATGAGCTAGACCAATCAATCATTGACTTGAAATCACATGACATGAAGGTCCTTCAACAATGTGTATGAACAAATACTGTATGAACAATTACAAAACAACAAACAAAAGAAAATATACAATAAAAAACATATTCATTGATAATGAAACATGATTTCATTACATCTGTTCAATCCTTCTGGGAATCTGGTGCCTAGATAATAAATCCAGTATGTTTCACGGGTTGGCAGCTTAGTATAATGTAGTAGCAAGGAAGGCACCTACTATAGGTAATATTTTATCTCCCAGTATGTTCATATCTCGCAGCTCTCAGGAGACATGGTTGAGTACGAGAGGTAGCTATAAATGTGGAACAACAAATTGCAAAACATGTAAACAAGCTATTAATACAAATTTTTTTTATAATCATGACAATACTCAAAAAATTTAATATAAGTTTCATTAATTGCAACACTAAAATAGTTGTTTATAAAATTGATTGTACTATTTGCAAATTAGCTTATGTAATCTGTACAACTAGAACATTAAAATCTCACATTGCTGAACATCTAAATGATATCTCTAACAGTACTAATATTAATTTTTTCCCTTAACATATCTTCAGTAGCTAAACATTTCCTTCAGTAGCATGCTTGTAACATTTCTTCCTTGCAAGTCTGTGGATTGGGGAAACTAAATAAATCATTATATGGTAGAGATGTCAGACCCCGACTGCTAACCCGTGAAGCGTACTGGATTTATTATCTTGGCACCAGATTCCCAGATGGACTGAACAGACGTAATGAAATCATGTTTCATTATCAATGAATATGTTTTTTATTGTATATTTTCTTTTGTATGTTGTTTTTTAATTGTTCACATAGTTTTTGTTCATAGACGTTGTTGCAGGACCTTACATGTCATGTGATTTCAAGTCAATGATTGATTGGTCTAGCTCATATTTAAATATTGGTCATTTGTAGTGAATAGCAGCTTTGATAAAGATCGCTGTTGCCATTGAAATGCGTCGCTTGTTGTCCTTGTGTGCACACATGCTGCGGTCTTGGAGCATGTCTACTGTCATGCTTTAATTATCTGCAGTTCTCTGGAGTATTTGGTCCATTGGAGGGGATATGGTCCTGAGGATCGATCCTGGGTCCCAGTGCGATCGGTTCATGACAATCGATTGGTTCGGGCGTTTCATGAGCGGTATCCTGGGAAACCTGGTGGTCCGGTGGCCGCCCTTGAGAGGAGGGTTATGTCATGATCAGGACTGGGTTTTAAGTCCTGTTTACCCTTTTCCTGGTCTGGTCATGTCAAGAGTTAACTTTTCCCAGCCTCTGTCTGGGCTCAAGTTGGCTATTTATCACTGCTGTTTCCTGCAGGTGATGTCAGTTAAGGTTTTTGCCTAGGGCTGCTGTTTCTGACTCTGATTGCTTTTATTTGTACTGCTGCGTTTGCTGTCTGAACCCGTGTCTGTTTTCCCCTATTCTCGTCTCGACCCAGTGTTTCCCCTTAGTGTGCTGACTCCCCGGTTTTGACTTGGCTTGTATACTGACCTGCTTCCGTCTTTTGTCCTTTGGCTTATCTGCTCCTGACTGTTACTGATCCTGTTGTGAATTCTGCTCTTGGGCTCCCTCCGGTGGTTATGAGTGGTAGTGCTGCTGTCTTTGGATCGCAGCATTTATCAGGTGTATCCATTTTTTGCAATTTGGGCTGGGCTATTTAGTCCTGCTTTATCCTTTAGTCAGTGCCAGTTGTCCATTGTTTTTGGAGGATTCACATCCATACATGGTCTCTCCTGTTTTGCTGTTCATTTCAACAAAGATAAGTTCTGGCTTTGTTTTTGCTGTCCACCTGCTGTGGACCTTATAGTTCTGTGCATTTTCATGTTTTGTCTTGTCCAGCTTTGTCTGTGAAGGATTTTTTTGCAGCCAAGCTGTGTCTCTGGAGATGCAGATATACCCTCCATGTCTTTAGTCAGATGTGGTGATTTGTATTTTCTGTGGTGGATATTTTCTAGTGTTTTAATACTGACCGCATAGTACTCTGTCCTATTCTTTCTTTTTAGCTAGAATGGCCTCCTATGCTAAATCCTGATTTCATGTCTGCGTATGTTATTTCACTCTCCTCTCACAGTCAATATTTGTGGGGGGCTGTCTATCCTTTGGGGATTTTCTCTGAGGCAAGATAGTTTTCCCGTTTCTGTCTTTAGGGGAAGTTAGTTCTTAGGCTGTGTCGAGGGGTCTAGGGAGTGTTAGGTACCCCCCACGGCTACTTCTAGTTGCGCTGCTAAGTTCAGGGTTTGCGGCCAGTACAGGTACCACCTTCTCCAGAGTACGTCTCATGCTGCTCCTAGGCCACCAGATCATAACAGTACAACTGGACGACAATGAGTGAATTGCATCTCAGAAGAAGGGAGGAAAGGTTTTGAGCCATTTTTTTTTCCTTAGCCTGTTTTGTCTTTTCCTCCCTCTTAATCTCTGGGTGGCTACGGAACCTAGTAATAACATGAATGTTCAGGAGTTAGTTTCTCGGGTGGATCAGCTTGCTGCTAGGGTACAGGGTATTTCAGATTATATTATTCAGACTCCTGCCTTAGAACCTAAGATTCCCACTCCTGATTTATTTTTTGGTGACAGATCCAAATTTTTGAGTTTCAAAAATAACTGTAAACTGTTTTTTGCATTGAGACCCCGGTCCCCTGGTGATCCCATTCAGCAGGTTAAAATCATCATATCCCTGCAGGGTGGTAACCCACAGGATTGGGCATTTTCCCTGGAATCTGGCAATCCTACTTTGCTTAATGTTGATTCTTTCTTTCAAGCATTGGGGTTATTGTATGATGAGCCTAATTCTGTCAATCAAGCTGAGAAGATCTTGTCGGCCCTGTGTCAGGGTCAAGAAGTGGCAGAATGGTATTACCCGAAATTAAGAAAATGGTCTGTACTGACTAATTGGAATGAGGATGCCTTGGCGGCTATTTTCAGAAAGGGTCTTTCTGAATCCGTTAAAGATGTTATGGTGGGGTTCCCCACGCCTGCTGGTCTGAGTGATTCTATGTCTCTGGCCATTCAGATTGATCGGCGCTTGCGCGAGCGCAGAGTTGTGCAAATTGTGGCGTTGTCCTCCGAGCGGAGCCCTGAGCCTATGCAGTGTGATAGGATTTTGTCTAGAGCTGAACGACAAGGATTTAGGCGTCAGAATAGGTTGTGTTTTTACTGCGGCGATTCTGCTCATGTTATTTCTGATTGCCCTAAGCGTACAAAGAGAATCGCTAGTTCTGTTACCATCAGTACTGTACAACCTAAATTTGTGTTATCTGTGACCTTGATCTGCTCATTATCGTCATTTTCTGTCATGGCATTTGTGGATTCAGGTGCCGCTCTGAACTTAATGGACTTAGAATTTGCCAGACGTTGTGGTTTCCCCTTGCAGCCTTTGCAGAACCCTATTCCTTTAAGAGGGATTGATGCTACACCGTTGGCTAAAAATAAACCTCAGTTTTGGACACAGCTGACCATGCGCATGGCGCCAGCCCATCAGGAAGATTGTCGTTTTCTGGTGTTGCATAATTTGCATGATGATATTGTGCTGGATTTTCCATGGTTACAGCTACATAATCCGGTGTTAGATTGGAAATCTATGTCTGTGACTAGTTGGGGTTGTCAGGGGGTTCATGGTCACATTCCTTTGATGTCAATTTCCTCTTCCCCCTCTTCTGAAATTCCTGAGTTTTTGTCAGATTTCCAGGATGTATTCGATGAGCCCAAATCCAGTTCCCTTCCACCACATAGGGACTGTGATTGTGCTATTGACTTGATTCCAGGTTGTAAGTTCCCTAAGGGCCGACTTTTCAACCTGTCTGTGCCAGAACATGCCGCCATGCGGAGCTATATTAAGGAGTCTTTGGAGAAGGGGCATATTCGGCCATCTTCTTCACCATTGGGAGCAGGTTTTTTTTTTGTTGCCAAGAAGGATGGCTCCTTGAGACCGTGTATTGATTATCGCCTCTTGAATAAGATCACGGTCAAATTTCAATACCCTTTGCCTTTGCTTACTGATTTGTTTGCTAGGATTAAGGGGGCTAACTGGTTTACTAAGATTGACCTTCGAGGGGCATATAATCTTATTCGTATTAAGCAGGGTGACGAATGGAAAACTGCATTTAATATGCCCGAAGGCCATTTTGAATACCTTGTGATGCCATTCGGACTCTCTAACGCCCCATCTGTGTTCCAATCCTTCATGCATGATATCTTTCGTTATCTTGATAAATTCATGGTTGTATATTTGGATGATATTTTGATTTTTTCCGATGATTGGGAGTCTCATGTGAAACAGGTCAGGATGGTATTTCAGATCCTCCGTAATAATGCTTTATTTGTGAAGGGGTCAAAGTGCCTCTTTGGAGTGCAGAAGGTTTCTTTTTTGGGCTTCATTTTTTCTCCCTCATCTATAGAAATGGATCCGGTTAAGGTTCAGGCCATTCATGATTGGATTCAGCCCACATCTGTGAAGAGCCTTCAGAAATTCTTGGGCTTTGCTAATTTTTATCGTCGTTTCATTGCCAACTTCTCCAGTGTGGTTAAACCTCTGACTGATTTGACCAAGAAAGGCGCTGATGTGACGAATTGGTCCTTTGCGGCTGTTTCTGCCTTTCAGGAGCTAAAACGCCAATTTACTTCTGCCCCTGTGTTGCGTCAGCCGGATGTTTCTCTTCCATTTCAGGTTGAGGTTGACGCGTCTGAGATTGGGGCAGGGCCGTTTTGTCTCAGAGGAATTCTGATGGTTCCTTGATGAAACCGTGTGCCTTCTTTTCCCAGAAGTTTTCGCCTGCGGAACGCAATTATGATGTCGGCAATTGCGAGTTGTTGGCTATGATGTGGGCATTTGAGGAGTGGCGACATTGGCTTGAGGGGGCCAAGCACCGTATTGTGGTCCTGACCGATCATAAGAATCTGATTTACCTCGAGTCTACCAATCGACTGAATCCTAGACAGGCTCGATGGTCCCTGTTTTTCTCTAGTTTTGATTTTGTGGTCTCGTACCTTGCTGGTACTAAGAATGTTAAGGCGGATGCCCTCTCTAGGAGTTTTTTTCCTGATTCCCCTGGGGTTCTTGAGCCGGTTGGCATTCTGAAGGAAGGGGTGATTCTTTCTGCCATCTCCCCTGATTTACGACGGGTTCTTCAGGAATTTATGGCTAATAAACCTGACCGCTGTCCAGTGGGGAAACTGTTTGTTCCCGATAGATGGACTAGTAAAGTGATTTCTGAGGTTCATTGTTCTGTGTTGGCTGGCCATCCTGGGATTTTTATTACCAGAGATTTGGTTGGTAGGTCCTTTTGGTGGCCTTCTTTGTCGCGGGATGTGCGTTCTTTTGTGCAGTCCTGTGGGATTTGTGCGTGGGCTAAGCCTTGCTGTTCCCGCACTAGTGGGTTGCTTCTGCCTTTGCCGGTCCCTGAGAGACCTTGGACGCATATTTCTATGGATTTTATTTCAGATCTTCCGGTTTCCCAGAGGATGTCGGTTATCTGGGTGGTTTGTGACCGGTTTTCTAAGATGGTTCATTTGGTACCTTTGACTAAATTGCCTTCCTCTTCTGATTTGGTTCCGTTGTTTTTTCAGCATGTGGTTCGTTTGCATGGCATTCCGGAGAATATTGTGTCCGATAGAGGTTCCCAGTTTGTTTCTAGGTTTTGGCGGGCCTTTTGTGCTAGTCTGGGCATTGATTTGTCTTTTTCTTCCGCATTTCATCCTCAGACAAATGGCCAAACCGAGCGAACTAATCAGACTTTGGAAACTTATTTGAGATGCTTTGTGTCTGCTGATCAGGATGATTGGGTGGCTTTCTTGCCTTTGGCCAAGTTTGCCCTTAATAATCGGGCTAGTTCTGCTACCTTGGTTTCGCCTTTTTTTTGTAATTTTGGTTTTCATCCTTGTTTTTCTTCAGGGCAGGTTGAGCCTTCTGATTGTCCTTGTATGGATTCTGTGGTTGACAGGCTGCAGCAAATTTGGGCTCATGTGGTGGACAATTTGGTGTTGTCTCAGGAGGCTGGTCTCTCCAGAGATGCTCAATTGGGTTTATGTCAGGGCTCTGGCTGGGCCAGTCAAGAATGGTCCCAGAGTTGTTCTGAAGCCACTCCTTTGTTATTTTAGCTGTGTGCATAGGGACATTGTCTTGTTGGAGGGTGAACCTTCAGCCAAGTCTGAGGTCCAGAGCACTCTGGAGAGGTTTTCATCCAGGATATCTATTTACTTGGCCACATTCATGTTTCCTTCAAATGGCAACCAGTTGTCCTGTCCCTGCAGCTGAAAAACACCCCCATAGCATGATGCTGCCACCACCATGTTTCACTGCTGGGATTGTATTGGGCAGGTGATGAGCAGTGCCTGGTTTTCTACACACATAGCGCTTAGAATTATCAAAGAAAAGGTCTATCTTTGTCTCATCAGCCCAGAAGACCTTATTTATCATAGTCTGGGAGTCCTTCATGGGGTTTATAGTAAGCACTTTTGAGGGCTTTCATATGTCTTGCACTGAGGAGAGGCTTCTGTCGGGCCACTCTGCCATAAAGGCCCTACTGGAGGAGGGCTGCAGTGACAGTTGACTTTTGTGGCACTTTCTCACATCTCCCTACTGCATCTCTGAAGCTCAGCCACAGTGATCTTGGGGTTCTCCTTTACCTCTCTCACCAAGGCTCTTCTCCCATGATTGTTTAGTTTGGCTGGACGGACAGGTTTAGGAAGACTTCTTGTGGGTCAAACTTCTTCCATTTAAGGATTATGAAGGCCACTGTGCTCTTAGGAACTTTGACTACTGCAGAAATTATTTTGCAACCTTGGCCAGATCTGTGCCTTGCCACAATTCTGTCTCTGAGCTCGCTCCTTGGCCAGTTCATTTGATCTGACATGCACTGTCAGCTGTGAGATCTTATATAGACAGGTGTGACTCCAGTGAATGAGTAGGACCATCTCAAGAAGGATCACAAGGGAATTGACACCATTTGACTTAAATATGAGTGTCTGAGCAAAGGGTCTGAATACTTATGACCATGTGATATTTCAGTTTTTCGTTTTGAATAAATATGCAAAAAAATCTACACTTCTGTTTTTTTCAGTCAAGATGGGGTGCAGAGTGTACATTAATGAGAAAAAAATGAACTTTTTTGAATTTACCAAATGGCTGCAATGAAACAAAGAGTGAACAATTTAAAGGGGTCTCAATACTTTCAGTACCCACTGTATGTACAAAGAAGAAATACAAATGGGTGTAGTAAATCTGGAAAAAAATTGGTAATATGTATCTGCTGTACAAAAAAGAATGGAAGACCATTCAGAATTTGTGAAGACCAAAAGGAGGTGAACTGAACATATGGTCAAAAAAAAGGAATTGGGACAATGGAATTAAGGCTAAAATAACTTTATTAGTGAGGGTAAAAGGAAGTAGCACAACATGCAGAAACGGTGCCCGCACAGGTAAATAGGATATAGTGACACATAATAGAAATTTAAATTAAAAGATGAACGCTAGGTAAAAAATAGAAGAATATATAAATACAGCAGCATAAAAATCGGTATTTTAAACAAATAAGAAAAAGGATGCCTCACACTGCCAGTATAGCAAAAAAATTACACACAGTATTAATACATTAATAAAATAGTTATGTGAATATATGAAAGGTGATTGTAGCTATGCAATATAAGGATAAGCTAGGGATGGTAAAGGAAGCACTAGAAACAAGTGATTTATCTCTATAATTAGTGTAGCAAATAAAGGAAAAAAATGTGGAAAGAAGCAGTAGATGCAAGATCTGCAAGAGAAATGATTAGCGTACAAATGCAATAGTGAAGTTGAATACATGCAAGAGGTGCAAAATGCTATCCTCTTCATCTCTTGACTGTTGCGAGCCCATAACCTCTTCCTCCCCATCCTCCTCCATTTGTTTCTCAGCTTTTACAAGTTCATTAACAATTTGTCTGGTACCATGAACCCTCCTCAATCGCTGTAATCCACCCTCCAAGGACACCCATCTGTGCGACGACAGTCCGAAACTTAGAGATATTGTTCCTCTGTGACCATCACCTCCTCACCTATTCAAAGTTTTTGTTCCTGCATGTAGATGACCCAAAGAGTTATTCTGATAACAGCATCATCAGTGCTAACGATCTTAGTAGTCATTTAGAAACTCTACAGGTCCATTCCGCAAACATGATTTGCACCATGTTTGTACTGCGTTGACCCAGGCTATGCAAAAGGACTTAATGAATGAGGGCTCATCGCTGCTGCCACAGACTCCGCAACATGTGCCGAGTGGAATTCCACCATGTCGGCACATCACAAATTAAATAATTAACCGGTATGTCAAAAGACCTCTATAGCAATGCAAGTTGATGACCTGTGGCTGCAATCTGCAGAAGTGAGCACACAGCAACCGTGCTTTCTGCATCAGCACATCCAGGCTGTGATAGTGATGAAGAAATTGCTGTACCATCAGGTTGAGGATGTGAGCCATGCAAGGCATGTGTGTGAGGTTGCCCTCCATAAGGCCTCCACCATGTTCACACCATTGTCATACACAGCCTTCCCTGGCTCCATGTCCAGTGGAGACAGCGATTGCTCAAACTAGGCCTGGATAGCTGTCCACAACTCTTGAGCTGTGTAACTGTGATCTCCAAGGCATATTAATTTAACCACTCCCTGATTATGGTGAACCCTGGCTGCATTGAATGGAGTTTGGTGGGATTCTCTCTGCAGTGTTTAAATTTGTGTTTCATTAAAGGAGAGATTGTGGGTGCAGGTGGAGGCTCTAGAGGATCTTTGAGAAGCCAAAAGCAGTGGAGAAAGTGTTGGATTCAGAGGTTTGTCCTGCAAGCCTTGGAAATTCCAAGACTTGTGGAGTAACCCTTTTTCCGCATGCCTTAGAGCTACTAGAGTCACTCAGTGCCCAGTCAACAAGATATAATGCCAATGGCCATGTTTACTCATCTAGGTGTCTGTGGTGAAATGCATCCTGGCAGACACAGATCTTTTAAGGGAATGGGTGATGTTGTAGTGCAGGCATAGCTTTCTTAGAGAAGCAATGGCGACTGGGAACCTGGTACTGGGGACTGCAACAGCCATCAGCTTTCGGACACAATCTGTATAAACTAGGCGGAAAGGCAGCAATTCCATGGCTAACAGATTGGAGATGATTGATTTCAAGCTTTAAGCCTTGGCATGTGCAGGAGGAAACATTCTTTTACGCGACCAAAATTGCAGAACCGAGTGCTTTCTGCTGTACTAGGATATAGTAGCGTGAACAGGACAAAATGCTGGACTGTGAGTGAGGAGCAGGTGTAGATGTCATAGTGGATTGAGAAAGATATTGTGTGCTCGGTGAAACAAAAGCAACAGGTATCTCCATTTTTGTGACAGCTGATGGGCTCTCGTCACGACTGTAAGGCTGTGTGCACACGTTGCAGATTTTTCAGTGTTTTTTTGCTATAAAAACGGGAATAAAACGCATACATTATTTGCGAAAAAAATGCATTGCGGTAAAAAACCCAGCATGTTTTGTGGATTTCCCAATATATTATTGCATTGGGAACCTCAGGAAAAATCTGCAAAAAAACCCACACCAAAAACGCGTTAAAAACATGAGAAAAACACTCAAAATACGCATGCGGATTTCTTGCAGAAAATGTCCTGTTTTGCTTAGGAAATTTCTGCAAGAAATCTTGAACATGTGCACATAGCCTTAGCGGTAAGCAATTGGAGGTTTTGCGGCCTGAGGCCTGTGTGATATCACTTGCCATAGTGACAGATGAGTAAGAAGAAGCAGATGCAGTTGATGGGACGGCAGGTAGTTGGCGAGGCCTGCTAGTCCACATTTTAGCGCAGTTTGAGTCCTAGATTAAGGCATGTTGGTTGCGCATGTTGTGATTCATGCATGTTGTAGTCAAAGTATTGCAATTTTTGCCTTTACTGATTCCTTTTTGCAAAGTTGGAAGAAAACATGAGTTGGGTCATCCTTTGTGGTTACAAAAGTGGTCCAGGCTAGGCAACCCTTGCCGCCCCTGTGAGCTGCACACTCATGACCAGTGCTGGCTTGTTGGGGCTTAGGATGCAGTATATGTCATGTTTGCATGACTCAGTGTCTGTGCAGCAAACCGCAACATAAGCTCCTCATCTTCCTCATCTTCCACCTCTTCTGATTTACTACTCAGCTTTATACTTCTGGTTTCATACCAAGTGGGTTCTACAACCTTATCGTTATCCTCTCTGTTCTCCCACTCCTCGCCCTGAGAGTCATCTTTCTCCTCTTCCTGCCCGGACAGCACAGAACTGTCCACGTGCGCATCAAGCATCTGAGTCTCATTAGCATCACCTCCACCCTGGTCTGGAATCTGTTTGAACCCTATTTTGTCCAGCCCCAGATCCAATGGGAAAAAAATTGGGCATTGATGCAGATGCTTTCCTCCTTCAGACTCTGTGAAGTTTTGGGGCAGACCTCTGATACCCATGGAATAGATTGTATGAACATCTCTGCAGACTTGCCCATCTGGAGCTCAACACAGTCAGTTGGACAGTTGGAACGTTGTGACGTGGGGGAAACAAGGGTGATTTGGGTGCCACCTCTGAGGATTGTATTGTGTGTTATGTTACGGTGGAAGAAGAAGAAGAGGGATCACTTGATGCTCTGCTTGCTATCCACTGGAGCAAATGCTCTTTCTGACCCTCATCTTCAAGGCTAACCGCTGTGTGGCTGCCAAAGACAGGGAGTCAAGTAGCACATCCAGTAGCATATGTTGTCAATTGTCTTTGGATAGGAAGAGACAGTGTATGTTCAGTTGAGCATTCAGTAACATTACCACCTTACCCACATACATGATAAACATCAAGGCTATTCCCCTTTCCACCAAGACCTCACTTTTTCCCACTCATGTTGTATGCATCATTACCCTCCTTTAACCAGCTGTTTCACAATTTTAGGCCCATACCTGTCAAACACTTTTCACTAAATAAACAATCAGTATTTATTTTCTAAGATAGTGTGCCTGAAAAACAATATTAGCACTAAGGACTTTAAGGAAGAAATGTGTACTCCTGCCTGCCCAGCACTATTAGCCCTAACAATTTTAATTAGCAAATGGGGCCTCGTGGCTGAACTCCAAAATTAGACCTAACAATTTTAAACTAGCAAACGATGCATCCTGAGTCCTGACTGCAACACAATTGTAGCCCAAATGATTTTGAGTAGGAAATGTGGACTTCAGCCTGCACACTACTATTAGCCTTAGCAATATTGATAAGCAAATGGGGCCTCCTGGCTGAACCCCAATATTAAGTCCAATTATTTTGATTAGAAAATGGGACCTCCTGAGTCCTGACTGCAATACAGTTTTAGCCCAAATGATTTTGAGTAGGAAAAGTGCACTGGAGAGGGAAGTTTGACTTTGGCAGCTATTGACAGAAACCCTTGTGTCATTATAATAATAATAATAATAATTTTTATTTATATAGCGCCAACATATTCCGCAGCGCTTTACAAATTATAGAGGGGACTTGTACAGACAATAGACATTACAGCATAACAGAAATCACAGTTCAAAATAGATACCAAGAGGAGTGAGGGCCCTGCTCGCAAGCTTACAAACTATGGGGAAAAGGGGAGACACGAGAGGTGGATGGTAACAATTGCTTTAGTTATTCGGACCAGCTATAGTGTAAGGCTCAGGTGTTCATGTAAAGCTGCATGAACCAGTTACCTGCCTAAGTATGTAGCAGTACAGACACAGAGGGCTAATACTGCATAAAGTGTATGAGAACATGATGCGAGGAACCATTTTTTTTTTTTTTTTTTTTTTTATTATAAATAGGCCACACAGGGATCGTTAGGTTAATGCATTGAGGCGGTAGGCCAGTCTGAACAAATGAGTTTTTAGGGCACGCTTAAAACTGTGGGGATTGGGGATTAATCATATTAACCTAGGTAGTGCATTCCAAAGAATCGGCGCAGCACGTGTAAAGTCTTGGAGACGGGAGTGGGAGGTTCTGATTATTGAGGATGCTAACCTGAGGTCATTAGCGGAGCGGAGGGCACGGGTAGGGTGGTAGACTGATACCAGGGAGGAGATGTAGGGTGGTGCTGAGCCATGGAGTACATTGTGGATGGTTTATGTGTCCTGATTGGCTGCCAGAATGTACACACATTAAGTAATTTAAAATACATTCTGCTGCTCCTCTGATGCATACACACCGCTCTCCTCAAAAAACACGTCCCCCTGCTCTCATCAATCAAAACCACTATCCTAGCCAAAGTCATAGCCAAAGCATTAGTGGAAACGCAATCATTTACCGAACTGTGACCAAATTTTGCTGATTTTGAGGAAAAATGTTTGGGAAAATGAACAGGAATCTGAATGTGCTCCGCTTTTGCCAAATTTGAGATTGGTGAACATTTTCCAAACAAGTTCTCTCATCTCCAGTAGGAAGCTCAGTACTGCTCCCATGTCTCTGTTGTAAGCTCGGTTCTGCTCCCATATCTCTGTAACAAGCTCCTTTATCTATGTAATAATCTTGGTTATGCTCTCCTGTCTATGTCGTCAGTTAGTTCAGTTCCTATGTCTATGTAATCAGCTTGCTTCTATTTCAATATCTACAGTCATGGCCCAAAGTATTGACACCCCTGCAATTCTGTCAGATAATACTCATTTTCTTCTTGAAAATGATCGCAAACACAAATTATTTGGTATTATTATCTTCATTTAATTTGTCTTAAATGAAAAAAACACAAAAAGAATTGTCCTAAAGCCAAATTGGATATAATTCCACACCAAACATAAAAAAGGGGGTGGACAAAAGTATTGGCACTGTTCAAAATATCATGTGATGCTTCTCTAATTTGTGTAATTAACAGCTCCTGTAACTTACCTGTGGCACCTAAGAGGTGTTGGCAAAAATTAAATCACACTTGCAGCCAGTTGACATGGATTAAAGTTGACTCAACCTATGTACTGTGTCCTTGTGTGTACCACATTGAGCATAGAGAAAAGAAAGAAGACCAAAGAACTGTCTGAGGACTTGAGAAACCAAAGTGTGAGGAAGCATGAGCAATCTCAAGGCTACAAGTCTATCTCCAAAGACCTGAATGTTCCTGTGTGTACCGTGCGCAGTGTCATCAAGAAGTATAAAGCCCATGGCACTGTAACTAACCTCCCTAGATGTGGACGGAAAAGAAAAATTGACAAGAGATTTCAACGCAAGATTGGGCGGATTTTGGATAAAGAACCTCGACTAACATCCAAACAAGTTCAAGCTGCTCTGCAGTTCGAGGGTACAACAGTGTCAACGCGTACTATCCGTCGGCGTCTGAATGAAAAGGGACTGTATGGTAGGAGACCCAGATAGACCCCACTTCTTACCCCCTGAGACATAAAAAAGCCAGGCTGGAGTTTGCCAAAACTTACCTAAAAAAGCCTAAAATGTTTTGGAGGAATGTTCTCTGGTCAGATGAGACAAAAGTAGAGCTTTTTGGGCAAAGGCATCAGCATAGAGTTTACAGGAGAAAAAAAGAGGCATTCTAAGAAAATAACACGGTCCCTACAGTCAAACATGGCGGAGGTTTCCTGATGTTTTGGGGTTGCTTTGCTGCCTCTGGCACTGGACTGCTTGACCGTGTGCATGGCATTATGAAGTCTGAAGACTACTAACAAATTTTGCAGCATAATGTAGGGTCCAGTGTGAGATAGCTGGGTCTCCCTCAGAGGTCATGGGTCTTCCAGCAGGACAATGACCCAAAACACACTTCAAAAAGCACTAGAAAATGGTTTGAGAGAAAGCACTGGAGACTTCTAAGGTGGCCAGCAATGAGTCCAGACCTGAATCCCATAGAAGACCTGTGGAGAGTTCTAAAAATGGCAGTTTGGAGAAGGCACCCTTCAAATATCAGGGACCTGGAGAAGTTTGCCAAAGAAGAATGGTCTAAAATTCCAGCAGAGCATTGTAAGAAACTCATTGATGGTTACTGGAAGTGGTTGGTTGCAGTTATTTTGGCTAAAGGTTGTGCAACCAAGTATTAGGCTGAGGGTGCCAATACTTTTGTCTGGCCCATTTTTGGAGTTTTGTGTGAAATGATCAATGTTTTGCTTTTTGCTTCATTCTCTTTTGTGTTTTTTCATTTAAGACAAATTAAATGAAGATAATAATACCATATAATTTGTGTTTGCAATCATTTTCAGGAAGAAAATGAGTATTATCTGACATAATTCAGGGGTGTCAACACTTTTGGCCATGACTGTATGTAGGCATAGATAAGCACATCGCTGCAACAAGTTATATAATTAGAAAAATATTCCTCTTTAGAGGATAAAGCAGAACAATCTATTAAGAAAGCAGAATCCTCTGTTATGTGCATCAAGAAAGTCAAATACGAGAGACATGCAGAGAACTATGCTAATCATGTCTAATGGCTAATTCCACACCAAAATCCATTCTGAAATACCACAAATGTCCTCTACCTGCAGAAATATACGACTCAGCTTTACTTCATCACAGCCAGAATCTGTAGAATCAAGACAGTCTATGAATTAAGTTTTGACAGTCATAGAAATCGATGGTTTAATCACAGCAAATATTAAAAAATAGCACAGAGGTGAGAGGGATCAGGGAGTTCAGTGCATACCACATAGAGGTTGCACTCTGGAAATGACTTACGTATAGTCTCTTCGAAAACATGGCCATCATTAAACGGTTTCTTTAGATGTGATGTCCACAAATGCAACATGTGTACATGGGCCAAAAAAACAAATATTTTTGCACTGATAGCAAAGAACCATCATTTAAAACAATACCCTTCCTAAATTGTGATATTTATCATGTATTATATATTTTACACTGTTCCTGCTGTGACAATTTTTATGTAGCCTGCACAACTAGGAAGTTAAAGGTTAGAATTGTTTAGCATAATAAAAATATAAATAATGAAGAAACAAAAGCTCCAGGAACATCCAAATATTTTTTTAAACATAATAAAAATCTGTATTATTTTATTTTGTATTTTGCTATTAAACAGTTGTATAAATCAAGAACCTCCGCTATCATGAACTAAAAAATCTGACATAATCTATTTATTAATATATATTGTTTTAATTAACTATTTTAAACTGAGTTATTGTAAAACATAAATGTATATATAGTTTTGACTGGCAGTAATGTTTTTAATTTTATTATAGCTATTATTTTTAATTTGTCCAACTTGTGTGTCCTTAAGTTTAACTAGTGGGGTTTTATGCAATAAAAACTGCTTTAAAAGTCTTTGTTTAGCATTGTTAAATTTATGCTATTAGTAAGAATGTCAAGGTTCAAAATTCATAGGTTTACCTTACTCCATCTTCATGTTTGGCTATGGAATGAAATACACTGTGTATACAAATATTAACCCCTTTACGACCAATAACAGATATAGCTCATCACAAACGGGTGTCAGTTTCTGCACCATGACATGCTATGTCCATCATGCATTTAAACTGTCACTGTGTGTAAACACGTAATGCAGTTTCGTGCTGACATACAGCTCTGGCAAAAATTAAGAGACCACTATATCACAACCCTGTCATGGGCAGCCCACTCTCCTGACTTGAACCCCATTGAAAACCTTTGGAATGTAATCAAGAGAATGATGGATAGTCACAAGTAGTGTTGAGCATTCCGATACCGCAAGTATCGGGTATCGGCCGATACTTGCGGTATCGGAATTCCGATACCGAGATCCGATATTTTTGTGATATCGGGTATCGGTATCGGAAGTGTAAAATAAAGAATTAAAATAAAAAATATTGTTATATTCACCTCTCCGGCGGCCCCTGGACATCAGCGTGAGGATCCGGCGTCCGGCACGGCTTCTTTCTTCAAAATGCGCGCCTTTAGGACCTGTGGAATGACGTCCCGGCTTCTGATTGGTCGCGTGCCGCCCATGTGACCGCCACGCGACCAATCAGAAGCCGCGACGTCATTCCTCAGCTAAAGTCCTAGAATGAGCGCCTTCTAGGACCTGAGGAATGACGTCGCGGCTTCTGATTGGTCGCGTGGCGGTCACATGGGCGGCACGCGACCAATCAGAAGCCGGGACGTCATTCCACAGGTCCTAAAGGCGCGCATTTTGAAGAAAGAAGCCGTGCCGGACGCCGGATCCTCCCGCTGATGTCCAGGGGCCGCCGGAGAGGTGAATATAACAATATTTTTTATTTTAATTCTTTATTTTACACTTTAATATGGATCCCAGGGCCTGAAGGAGAGTTTCCTCTCCTTCAGACCCTGGGATCCATGAGGATACCTTCCGATACTTGATGTCCCATTGACTTGTATTGGTATCGGATATCGGTATCGGCGATATCCGATATTTTTCGGGTATCGGCCGATACTATCCGATACCGATACTTTCAAGTATCGGACGGTATCGCTCAACACTAGTCACAAGCCATCAAACAAAGAAGAACTGCTTAAATTGTTGCGCCAGAAGCAGTGTGAAAGACTGGTGGAAAGCAGCCAAGACGCATGAAAGCTGTGATTGAAAATCATGGCTATTCCACAAAATATTAATTTCTGAACTCTTCCTGAGTTAAAACAACCCCTTTAGTGAACATTATTAAAAAAATAGCAAACTATGGTTTTCCAACAAATTGTTGAAAATAAGTAATAAAATGCGATCAAAAAGATACATATAAATAAAAATGATATTGTTGAAAATGTCATCTTGTCCTGCAAAAAAGAAGCAGCCATTCAGCTACATAAGCAGAAAATCCAATAAGTTATAGCTTTCAGAATACAGCAATGGAAAAATTGTTATTTTTTTTTAAAGTGATTTTTATTGTGTAAAAGTGCCAAAACATGTAAACTGACATCAATGTGGCATCACTGTAATGGTACTGACATGGACAATAAAGCTGCCTTATCAATTTTACCACTTGCTAAATGGTATAACAAACTTCCCAAAAAAGCAATTCCTGAATTGCTGTTTTTTTGCTCATTCTGCTTCACAAAAATCAAAATAGAAAGCAATCAAAGAATGCTATGTGCACAAATATGGTACCAATAAAAATGTCAACTCCTCCTGCAAAAAACAAGCCGTCACATGATTGTCAACAGAAATATGGTAAAATTATAACTCTCAAGATATGGCAATGCAAAAACTTGTCTTTGTGTGTGACGGCAGTCAAACAGAAAAAAACAATATAAATCTGGTATCGCTGTAATTTCTCCGACTCAAAAGAATAATGTCATCTAATTACACTGCATGAGGAATGATGTAGAAAAATTAATAAAACCAATTATTTTATCTGCTGTTGATTTGTTCATTCTGCCTCCCAAAGATCGCAGTAAGACTCGGCTCACTGTTATCCTGCGCTCTGCGCTGAATGCTTACACTGGGGTTTCCATGTAAATCTCTGAACGTGATTCATTCAGGACCCCCAGGGGAAGATTGCCTATAATGAGGCAGATGAAAACACTGTGGATGCCATCTGGCCTGTGATCCAGTGGTGTCCATCATTTTAGGCATGCATATAATTATGGTAGGCCACAGATATGTGCACTTCTGAAATGGACACACCTGGACAGGGGCCAGATTGAGTCCTGAGTAATTATTCTACCTCATTTTAGTGAATAAATTCCTCAGGGGTTTCATCTTAATCCCATCCCTTGGAGATTAAGATGCAAACCCCGATGTAAGTGCTCAGCAGAA
Organism: Ranitomeya imitator; assembly: GCF_032444005.1. NCBI lineage: Eukaryota > Metazoa > Chordata > Amphibia > Anura > Dendrobatidae > Ranitomeya > Ranitomeya imitator. The sequence goes on along the minus strand of NC_091289.1, from coordinate 113,861,433 downwards.
ACAGAAGGATATATGTGATCCCAAATGTTATGTAATTTGTTTCCAACAAAATTTTCAAATCAATCTACAACAAAGCAAGTCCCCACTCAGGTCTGTCATCTGTCAATGGAAATATAGGGAGCTTCCACCTTACTGGTAGTACAAATACTCTGGAAAAGCGCTATAGCTCCTCTGTTATGTTTGCTAATGACAGGTGTTATGAAGGCAATCCAGAAACACAGTGTGCTTAGCGATCAGAGCGCACACAGTGATCTGACAAATACCCAAAAATACAAGAACGAGCTCTGAGACGTGGAAACTCTGTAGACTGCACACCTGATCCTATCCTAAACACAACTAAAAGCGGCTGTGGATTGCGCCTAACAACTACCTAGGCAACTCGGCACAGCCTAAGAAACTAGCTAGCCTGAAGATAGAAAAATAGGCCTGACTTGCCCCAGAGAAATTCCCCAAAGGAAAAGGCAGCCCCCCACATACAGTGGGGCAAAAAAGTATTTAGTCAGTCAGCAATAGTGCAAGTTCCACCACTTAAAAAGATGAGAGGCGTCTGTAATTTACATCATAGGTAGACCTCAACTATGGTACACAAACTGAGAAAAAAAAATCCAGAAAATCACATTGTCTGTTTTTTTATCAGTTTTTTTGCATATTATGGTGGAAAATAAGTATTTGGTCAGAAACAAACAATCAAGATTTCTGGCTCTCACAGACCTGTAACTTCTTCTTTAAGAGTCTCCTCTTTCCTCCACTCATTACCTGTAGTAATGGCACCTGTTTAAACTTGTTATCAGTATAAAAAGACACCTGTGCACACCCTCAAACAGTCTGACTCCAAACTCCACTATGGTGAAGACCAAAGAGCTGTCAAAGGACACCAGAAACAAAATTGTAGCCCTGCACCAGGCTGGGAAGACTGAATCTGCAATAGCCAACCAGCTTGGAGTGAAGAAATCAACAGTGGGAGCAATAATTAGAAAATGGAAGACATACAAGACCACTGATAATCTCCCTCGATCTGGGGCTCCACGCAAAATCCCACCCCGTGGGGTCAGAATGATCACAAGAACGGTGAGCAAAAATCCCAGAACCACGCGGGGGGACCTAGTGAATGAACTGCAGAGAGCTGGGACCAATGTAACAAGGCCTACCATAAGTAACACACTACGCCACCATGGACTCAGATCCTGCAGTGCCAGATGTGTCCCACTGCTTAAGCCAGTACATGTCCGGGCCCGTCTGAAGTTTGCTAGAGAGCATTTGGATGATCCAGAGGAGTTTTGGGAGAATGTCCTATGGTCTGATGAAACCAAACTGGAACTGTTTGGTAGAAACACAACTTGTCGTGTTTGGAGGAAAAAGAATACTGAGTTGCATCCATCAAATACCATACCTACTGTAAAGCATGGTGGTGGAAACATCATGCTTTGGGGCTGTTTCTCTGCAAAGGGGCCAGGACGACTGATCCGGGTACATGAAAGAATGAATGGGGCCATGTATCGTGAGATTTTGAGTGCAAACCCCCTTCCATCAGCAAGGGCATTGAAGATGAAACGTGGCTGGGTCTTTCAACATGACAATGATCCAAAGCACATCGCCAGGGCAACGAAGGAGTGGCTTCGCAAGAAGCATTTCAAGGTCCTGGAGTGGCCTAGCCAGTCTCCAGATCTCAACCCTATAGAAAACCTTTGGAGGGAGTTGAAAGTCCGTGTTGCCAAGCGAAAAGCCAAAAACATCACTGCTCTAGAGGAGATATGCATGGAGGAATGGGCCAGCATACCAATAACAGTCTGTGGCAACCTTGTGAAGACTTACAGAAAACGTTTGACCTCTGTCATTGCCAACAAAGGATATATTACAAAGTATTGAGATGAAATTTTGTTTCTGACCAAATACTTATTTTCCACCATAATATGCAAATAAAATGTTAAAAAAACAGACAATGTGATTTTATGGATTTTTTTTTCTCAGTTTGTCTCCCATAGTTGAGGTCTACCTATGATGTAAATTACAGACGCCTCTCATCTTTTTAAGTGGTGGAACTTGCACTATTGCTGACTGACTAAATACTTTTTTGCCCCACTGTATAATGACTGTGAGTAAGATGAAAAGACAAAACGTAGGGATGAAATAGATTCAGCAAAGTGGGGCCCGATATTCTAGGACAGAGCGAGGACAGTAAAGCGAACTTTGCAGTCTACAAAAAACCCTAAAGCAAAACCACGCAAAGGGGGCAAAAAAAACCCACCGTGCCGAACTAACGGCACGGCGGTACACCCTTTGCGTCTCAGAGCTTCCAGCAAAACAAAAGACAAGCTGGACAGGAAAAAAGCAACAAAAAAGCAAAAAGCACTTAGCTATACAGAGCAGCAGGTCACAGGAACAATCAGGAGAAGCTCAGATCCAACACTGAAACATTGACAAGGAGCAAGGATAGCAGCATCAGGCGGAGTTAAGTAATGAAGCAGTTAACGAGCTCACCAGAACACCTGAGGGAGGAAGCTCAGAAGCTGCAGTACCACTTGTGACCACAGGAGTTAATTCAGCCACAGAATTCACAACAGTACCCCCCCCTTGAGGAGGGGTCACCGAACCCTCACCAGAGCCCCCAGGCCGACCAGGATGAGCTGCATGAACAAGATCGGAAGCATGAACATCAGAGGCAAAAACCCAGGAATTATCTTCCTGAGCATAACCCTTCCATTTAACCAGATACTGGAGTTTCCGTCTAGAAACACGAGAATCCAAAATCTTCTCCACAATATACTCCAATTCCCCCTCCACCAAAACCGGGGCAGGAGGCTCAACAGATGGAACCATAGGTGCCACGTATCTCCGCAACAACGACCTATGGAATACATTATGTATGGAAAAGGAGTCTGGGAGGGTCAAACGAAAAGACACAGGATTGAGAACCTCAGAAATCCTATACGGACCAATAAAACGAGGTTTAAATTTAGGAGAGGAAACCTTCATAGGAATATGACGAGAAGATAACCAAACCAGATCCCCAACACGAAGTCGGGGACCCACACGGCGTCTGCGATTAGCGAAAAGTTGAGCTTTCTCCTGGGACAAGATCAAATTGTCCACTACCTGATTCCAGATCTGCTGCAACCTATCCACCACAGAATCCACACCAGGACAGTCCGAAGACTCAACCTGTCCTGAAGAGAAACGAGGATGGAACCCAGAATTGCAAAAAAATGGAGAAACCAAGGTAGCCGAGCTGGCCCGATTATTAAGGGCGAACTCAGCCAATGGCAAAAAGGACACCCAATCATCCTGGTCTGCAGAAACAAAACATCTCAGATATGTTTCCAAGGTCTGATTGGTTCGTTCGGTCTGGCCATTAGTCTGAGGATGGAAAGCCGAGGAAAAGGATAGGTCAATGCCCATCCTACCACAAAAGGCTCGCCAAAACCTTGAAACAAACTGGGAACCTCTGTCAGAAACAATATTCTCAGGAATGCCATGCAACCGAACCACATGCTGAAAGAACAAAGGTACCAAATCAGAGGAGGAAGGCAATTTAGCCAAGGGCACCAGATGGACCATTTTAGAAAAGCGATCACAGACCACCCAAATGACTGACATCTTTTGAGAAACGGGAAGGTCAGAAATGAAATCCATCGAAATATGTGTCCAAGGCCTCTTTGGGACTGGCAAGGGCAAAAGCAACCCACTGGCACGAGAACAGCAGGGCTTAGCCCTAGCACAAATCCCACAGGACTGCACAAAAGTACGTACATCCCGTGACAGAGATGGCCACCAGAAGGATCTAGCCACTAACTCTCTGGTACCAAAGATTCCAGGATGACCAGCCAACACCGAACAATGAAGTTCAGAGATAAGTTTATTAGTCCACCTATCAGGGACGAACAGTTTCTCTGCTGGACAACGATCAGGTTTATTCGGCTGAAATTTTTGCAGCACCCGCCGCAAATCAGGGGAGATGGCAGACACAATGACTCCTTCCTTGAGGATACCCGCTGGCTCAGATAAACCCGGAGAGTCAGGCACAAAACTCCTAGACAGAGCATCCGCCTTCACATTTTTAGAGCCCGGAAGGTACGAAATCACAAAGTCGAAGCGGGCAAAAAATAACGACCAACGGGCCTGTCTAGGATTCAAGCGCTTGGCAGACTCGAGATAAGTCAAGTTCTTATGATCAGTCAATACCACCACGCGATGCTTAGCTCCTTCAAGCCAATGACGCCACTCCTCGAATGCCCACTTCATGGCCAGCAACTCTCGATTGCCCACATCATAATTACGCTCAGCGGGCGAAAACTTCCTGGAAAAGAAAGCACATGGTTTCATCACTGAGCAATCAGAACCTCTCTGTGACAAAACCGCCCCTGCTCCAATCTCAGAAGCATCAACCTCGACCTGGAACGGAAGAGAAACATCTGGCTGACACAACACAGGGGCAGAACAAAAACGACGCTTCAACTCCTGAAAAGCTTCCACAGCAGCAGAAGACCAATTAACCAAATCAGCACCCTTCTTGGTCAAATCGGTCAATGGTTTGGCAATGCTAGAAAAATTACAGATGAAGTGACGATAAAAATTAGCAAAGCCCAGGAACTTTTGCAGACTTTTCAGAGATGTCGGCTGAATCCAATCCTGGATGGCTTGGACCTTAACTGGATCCATCTCGATAGTAGACGGGGTAAAGATGAACCCCAAAAATGAAACTTTCTGCACACCGAAGAGACACTTTGATCCCTTCACAAACAAAGAGTTAGCACGCAGGACCTGAAAAACCATTCTGACCTGCTTCACATGAGACTCCCAATCATCTGAGAAGATCAAAATGTCATCCAAGTAAACAATCAGGAATTTATCCAGATACTCACGGAAGATGTCATGCATAAAAGACTGAAACACAGATGGAGCATTGGCAAGTCCGAACGGCATCACTAGATACTCAAAATGACCCTCGGGCGTATTGAATGCAGTTTTCCATTCATCTCCTTGCCTGATTCTCACCAGATTATACGCACCACGAAGATCTAGCTTAGTGAACCAACTAGCCCCCTTAATCCGAGCAAACAAGTCAGATAACAATGGCAAGGGATACTGAAATTTAACAGTGATCTTATTAAGAAGGCGGTAATCAATACACGGTCTCAGCGAGCCATCCTTCTTGGCTACAAAGATGAACCCTGCTCCCAGTGGTGATGACGATGGGCGAATATGTCCCTTCTCCAGGGATTCCTTCACATAACTGCGCAGAGCGGCGTGTTCGGGCACGGATAAATTAAATAATCGACCTTTAGGGAATTTACTACCAGGAATCAAATTGATAGCACAATCACAATCCCTATGCGGAGGTAGAGCATCGGACTTGGGCTCTTCAAATACATCCTGATAATCAGACAAGAACTCTGGGACCTCAGAAGGGGTGGATGACGAAATCGACAAAAATGGAACATCACCATGTACCCCCTGACAACCCCAGCTGGATACCGACATGGAATTCCAATCCAATACTGGATTATGGGTTTGTAGCCATGGCAACCCCAACACAACCACATCATGCAGATTATGCAACACCAGAAAGCGAATAACTTCCTGATGTGCAGGAGCCATGCACATGGTCAGCTGGGCCCAGTATTGAGGTTTATTCTTGGCCAAAGGTGTAGCATCAATTCCTCTCAATGGAATAGGACACCGCAAAGGCTCCAAGAAAAACCCACAACGTTTAGCATAATCCAAATCCATCAGATTCAGGGCAGCGCCCGAATCCACAAACGCCATGACAGAAAACGACGACAAAGAGCATATCAAGGTAATGGACAGAAGGAATTTGGACTGTACAGTACCAATGACGGCAGACCTAGCGGACCGCTTAGTGCGCTTAGGACAATCAGAAATAGCATGAGTGGAATCACCACAGTAGAAACACAGACCATTCAGACGTCTGTATTCCTGCCGTTCAACTCTAGTCATAGTCCTATCGCACTGCATAGGCTCAGGTTTTACCTCAGGCAGTACCGCCAAATGGTGCACAGATTTACGCTCGCGCAAGCATCGACCGATCTGAATGGCCAAAGACAAAGACTCATTCAAACCAGCAGGCATAGGAAATCCCACCATGACATCCTTAAGAGCCTCAGAGAGACCCTTTCTGAACAAAGCTGCCAGCGCAGATTCATTCCACTGAGTGAGTACTGACCATTTCCTAAATTTCTGACAATATACTTCTATATCATCCTGACCCTGGCACAAAGCCAGCAAATTTTCTCAGCCTGATCCACTGAATTAGGCTCATCGTACAGCAATCCGAGCGCCAGGAAAAACGCATCGACACTACTCAATGCAGGGTCTCCTGGCGCAAGAGAAAATGCCCAGTCTTGAGGGTCGCCGCGCAAAAAAGAAATAATAATCAAAACCTGTTGAATAGGATTACCAGAAGAATGAGGTTTCAAGGCCAGAAAAAGCTTACAATTATTTTTGAAACTTAGAAACTTAGTTCTATCTCCAAAAAACAAATCAGGAATAGGAATTCTTGGTTCTAACATAGATTTCTGATCAATAGTATCTTGAATTTTTTGTACATTTATAACGAGATTATCCATTGAAGAGCACAGACCCTGAATATCCATGTCCACACCTGTGTCCAGAATCACCCAAATGTCTAGGGGAAAAAAAAAAAAGTGAACACAGAGCAGAAAAAAAAAATGATGTCAGAACTTTTTCTTTCCCTCTATTGAGAATCATTAGTTGGCTCCTTGTACTGTTATGTTTGCTAATGACAGGTGTTATGAAGGCAATCCAGAAACACAGTGTGCTTAGCGATCAGAGCGCACACAGTGATCTGACAAATACCCAAAAATACAAGAACGAGCTCTGAGACGTGGAAACTCTGTAAACTAAAAGCGGCTGTGGATTGCGCCTAACAACTACCTAGGCAACTCGGCACAGCCTAAGAAACTAGCTAGCCTGAAGATAGAAAAATAGGCCTGACTTGCCCCAGAGAAATTCCCCAAAGGAAAAGGCAGCCCCCCACATATAATGACTGTGAGTAAGATGAAAAGACAAAACGTAGGGATGAAATAGATTCAGCAAAGTGGGGCACGATATTCTAGGACAGAGCGAGGACAGTAAAGCGAACTTTGCAGTCTACAAAAAACCCTAAAGCAAAACCACGCAAAGGGGGCAAAAAAACCCCACCGTGCCGAACTAACGGCACGGCGGTACACCCTTTGCGTCTCAGAGCTTCCAGCAAAACAAAAGACAAGCTGGACAGGAAAAAAGCAACAAAAAAGCAAAAAGCACTTAGCTATACAGAGCAGCAGGTCACAGGAACAATCAGGAGAAGCTCAGATCCAACACTGAAACATTGACAAGGAGCAAGGATAGCAGCATCAGGCGGAGTTAAGTAATGAAGCAGTTAACGAGCTCACCAGAACACCTGAGGGAGGAAGCTCAGAAGCTGCAGTACCACTTGTGACCACAGGAGTGAATTCAGCCACAGAATTCACAACACTCCTCACCCCCCAAATTTTACCCAGCAAATTTTGCCTTCCCAAATCCTAATCCTCCCCTCCCTTCTGAGCCCTACAGTGTGCCTAAACCACATTTAGCATCTATATGTTTGACAGGGGTATAATTTCCAAAATGGCATCACTTGAGGGTGGTATTCTACTCTTCTAACACTTAGTAGCTCTGTACATGGAGTTAGCAAATTATTCTAGTAAATAAATCTGTGCTCCAAGAGGTAAATAGCACTACGTTCACATATATATGTAAAAACATATATAAAGAAATTCACGCTGATAGTAGCCACTGATGGTAATATACAGTCATGGACAAAAATTTTGACAATGAGACAAATATTAATTTTTCCAAAGTCTACTGCTTCATTTTTTCTAATGGCAATTTGCATATACTCCTGAATGTCAGAGTGATCAGCTTAACAGCAATTACTGTACTTGCAAAGTCAATATTTGCCCAGAAAATGAACTTTAACCCCCAAAACACATTTCAAAATCATTGCAGTCATGCCTTAAAAGGAGCAGCTAACATCGTTTTAGTGATTGATCCATTAACACAGGTGTGGGTGTTGATGAGGACAGGGCTGGCGGTCAATCAGTCATGATTAAGTAAGAATGACATCACTGGACACTTTAAAAGGAGGCTGGTGCTTGGTATCATTGTTTCTCTTCAGTTAACCATGGTTATCTCTAAAGAAACACGTGCAGCCATCATTGCACTGAACAAAAATGGCCTAACAGGGAAGAGTATCGAAGCTACAAAGATTGCACCTCAGTCAACAATCTATCGCATCATCAAGAACTTCAAGGAGAGAGCTTTCATTGTTGTCAAAAAGGCTCCAGGGTGCCCAAGAAAGACCAGCAAGCGCCAGGACCGTATCTTAAAACTGTTTCAGCTGCGAGATCGGACTACCAGCAGTGCCGAGCTTGCTCAGGAATGGCAGCAGGCTGGAGTGAGTGCTTCTGCACGCACTGTGAGGCAGAGACTCTTTGAGCAAGGCCTGGATTCAAGGAGGGCAGCAAAGAAGCCACTTCTCTCCAGAAAAAACATCAGGGACCGACTGATATTCTGCAAAAGGTACAGGGAGTGGACTGCTGAGGACTGGGGCAAAGTCATTTTCTCTGATGAATCCCCTTTTCGATTGTTTGGGACATCTGGAAAACAGCTTATTCGGAGAAGAAGAGGTGAGCGCTACCACCAGTCTTGTCTCATTCCAACTGTAAAGCATCCTGAAACCATTCATGTGTGAGGTTGTTTCTCAGCCAAGGGAATCGGCTCACTCACAGTCTTGCCTAAAAACACAGCCATGAATAAAGAATGGTACCAGAATGTCCTCCAAGAGCAACTTCTCCCAACGGTCCAAGAGCAGTTTGGCGCCCAACAATGCCTTTTCCAGCATGATGGAGCACCTTGCCATAAAGCAAAGGTGATAACTAAATGGATCATGGAACAAAACATAGAGATTTTGGGTCCATGGCCTGGAAACTCCCCAGATCTTAATCCCATTGAGAACTTGTGGTCAATCATCAAGAGACGGGTGGACAAACAAAAACCAATGAATTCTGGCAAAATGCAAGCATTGATTATGCAAAAATGGACTGCTATCAGTCAGGATTTGGTCCAGAAGTTGATTGAGAGCATGCCAGGGAGAATTGCAGAGGTCTTGAAGAAGAAGGGTCAACACTGCAAATATTGACTTGCTGCATTAACTCATTCTAACTGTCAATATAACCTATTGGTACTCATAATATGATTGCAATTATATTTCTGTATGTGATATAAACATCAGACAAACACTAATAAAAACCAGAGGGCAGCAGATCATGTGAAAATATGATTTTGGTGTCATTCTCAAAGATTTTGGCCATGACTGTATACAAACAGGAGTGACCAGTGTGGGATGGCTAGTGCAGAAGCGATATTGTTTACAAGTCAATAATGAACAAAAAGGGCCCCAGGTAACAGTCCCTAAGAGGCACCATCAAATAAGTCTTACCCCAGTCCAGAGGTGCTCCACCACAGGGGTCAAATTTATTACATTCTCCACCACAGGGGTCATATATATTATAAAATGCCCGTGCAACAAATTGTATGACGGGACGAACTAAAAGGCCCCTGAGAGTGAGAATCAATGAGCATATGAGAAATGTAAAAAATAATTTCTTGGGCCACCCGCTGTCAAAACATTTTATTAAACATCATAATGGAATGGTGCAACATATGGAGGTACTGGGAATTGAAAAAGTACATCAACATTGGAGAGGGGGGAATTACATTAAGACTATGTCAAGAGCAGAGACTAAGTGGATTTTCTTGCTGGACACCATTATCCCTAGAGGATTGAATAGCGGTGTGGAATTGTTTGGCTTTCAATAATTGATCCGATGGATGGATGGTATATAAGGACTACTACCTGAGGGTAAGGACCATATCTGAGGAAGGAGACAGACGACTCCAAAACGTGTCGGTTTTTTGGTCCTTACTGCTATCCGTACTCCCTCCGGTCATGTGTGCGGTCACGTTGCTCACCTCGTCACACAGATCCTCCGTGCGCGCCGCTCTCACCGCTTGCACATTGTGAGACACTCGTTCATTTGGACCCTGCCGCACGCTGTTTGCACTGGAGGGATATGCTGCCACCGGCCGGGTCAGCTCTCTGAATAACCTGGACTATCTTCTTGATTTTAACCCTTCTTACTGTGGACTACTTACTGCTCCCACCTCTGGACTGGGGAAAGACTTATTTGACGGTGCCTCTTAGGGACTGTTACCTGGGGCCTTTTATGATCATTATTGACTTGTATACAATATCGCTTCTGCACTAGCCATCCCACACTGGTCACTCCTGTTTGCATATATTACCATCAGTGGTTACTATCAGCGCGAATGTCTTTATATATGTTTTTACATATATATGTGAATTAAGTTTCTATGTTTCTACAATTTTTTGTGGTAATTGTTTGAATTCGCAGCAGTACTATAGCCGCTACCGCAGCACTTTGTGTCACTCTCATTTTTTTTTCTAAATAGCACTACGTCCCTCCCAAGTCTCATTGTATTTCTAAGTAGTACTTTACGGTCACATATCAGGTATTTCCACATTCAGCAGAAATAGTGAGACAAATTTGGGGGCAATTTTTACCCATTTCCCCTTCTAAAAGTGTAAAATCTGGGGCTAAAATATTTTTTTTGCAATAATCAAATCTAATTTTTTATTCACGGCTTAACAGCTTCTGTGACACACCTGTGGTGTCAATATGATGAATTAGATGAATTAATTGATGAAAGGTTTAGTTTGTAAAACGGGGCTGCCACGCTGCTGCAATGCAGGTAGGTGCAGGATCCACTAGATGGCAGTAGAGTGGCAGCAGAACTGCACCTAAACAGAGTTGGCCTGCAGTGCAGCAGTGAGGCTACCACAAGAGGCAGCAGAATAGTCAAACAAGCCGGGTCAGATCCTAGACTGTAGCGCAGTACCAAAGGAATAAGCAAAACTCACAGAGACAAGCCAGAGGATCATGTTATGATCTGGTGGCCTAGGAGCAGCATGAGACGTACTCTGGAGAAGGTGGTACCTGTACTGACCGCAAACCCTGAACTTAGCAGCGCAACTAGAAGTAGCCGTGGGGGGTACCTAACACTCCCTAGACCCCTCGACACAGCCTAAGAACTAACTTCCCCTAAAGACAGAAACAGGAAAACTATCTTGCCTCAGAGAAAATCCCCAAAGGATAGACAGCCCCCCACAAATATTGACTGTGAGAGGAGAGGGAAATAACATACGCAGACATTAAATCAGGATTTAGCATAGGAGGCCATTCTAGCTAAAAAGAAAAAATAGGACAGAGTACTATGCGGTCAGTATTAAAACACTAGAAAATATCCACCACAGAAAATACAAATCACCACATCTGACTAAAGACATGGAGGGTATATCTGCATCTCCAGAGACACAGCTTGGCTGCAAAAAATCCTTCACAGGCAAAGCTGGACAAGACAAAACATGAAAATGCACAGAACTATAAGGTCCACAGCAGGTGGAGAGCAAAAACAAAGCCAGAACTTATCTTTGTTGAAATGAACAGCAAAACAGGAGAGACCAGGTATGGATGTGAATCCTCCAAAAATAATGGACAACTGGCACTGACTAAAGGATAAAGCAGGACTAAATAGCCCAGCCCAAATTGCAAAAAATGGATACACCTAATAAATGCTGCGATCCAAAGACAGCAGCACTACCACTCATAACCACCGGAGGGAGACCAAGAGCAGAATTCACAACAGTACCCCTCCTTGAGGAGGGGTCACCGAACCCTCACCAGAGCCCCCAGGCCGATCAGGACGAGCCAAATGAAAGGCACGAACCAAATTGTCAGCATGAACATCGGAGGCAACAACCCAAGAATTATCCTCCTGGCCATAACCCTTCCATTTGACCAGATACTGAAGCTTCCGCCTCGAAAAACAAGAATCCAAAATCTTCTCAACCACATACTCCAACTCCCCATCAATCAACACTGGGGCTGGAGGATTAACAGAGGGAACAACGGGCACCACATACTTCCGCAACAAAGATCTATGGAACACATTATGGATGGAAAAAGAGGCTGGAAGGGCCAAACGAAAAGACACTGGATTGATAATCTCAGAAATCCTATAAGGACCAATAAACCGAGGCTTGAACTTAGGGGAAGAAACCTTCATAGGAACATGACGGGAAGACAACCAGACCAAATCCCCAACCCGAAGCTGGGAACCAACTCACCGACGACGGTTAGCAAAACGCTGAGCCAGAGCCCTGACATAAACCCAATTGAGCATCTCTGGAGAGACCAGAAAATGGTTGTCCACCAAGTCCACCATCCAATCTAAGGGTACCGTCACATTTAGCGACGCTGAAGCGATATAGACAACTATGCTGATCACTGCAGTGTCGCTGTTTAGGTCGTTGTGTGGTCGCTGGAGAGCTGTCACACAGACAGCTCTCCAGTGACCAACGATGCCAAAGTCCCCGGGTAACCAGGGTAAAGATCGGGTTACTAAGTGCAGGGCTGCGCTTAGTAACCCAATGTTTACCCTGGTTACCGTTGTAAAAGTTAAAAAAACAAACAGTATATACTTACATTCTGGTGTCTGTCCCCCGACGTCAGCTTCCCTGCACTGTGTCAGCGCCGGCTCGCCATAAAGCAGAGCACAGCGGTGACGTCACCCTCGCTCTGTAACAAAGGAAAAATAAAAAAACAACAATATACCATACCTTCCGATGATCTGTCACGTCCCACGCTGTAAATCCATCTGAAGAGGCTAAATAATTTTACACCCAGGAGCTCTGCTAATGCAGCTGTGCTCGTGTCTGTAAAACCCCAGCGAATGAAGGTAATGTAGGTCAATGACCTGTAGTTACCTTCATTCGCAGTGATGCACCCTCTGCTGGATGTCCTCATATGAACTCGAGCCTGGGAACTTTTCTGAATATTTTCCCACGCTCAAGGGACATCCAGAAGAGGGCGCATCACCGCGAATGAAGGTAACTACAGGTCATTGACCTACATTACCTTCATTCGCTGGGGTTTTACAGCCACGAGCACAGCTGCATTAGCAGAGCTCCTGGGTCTTCAGGTGGATTAAGAGTCTAATAAAATATTACAACAACCTGTGTTTTATTTCATTAAAAGACTTTGTAATAATGTGTGTGTGTGTGAGTGTTTTAACCATTTCATACAATTGGATAAATAATGGATAGGTGTCATAATTGACGCCTCTCCATTATTTATCTGGCTTAATGTCACCTTACAATAGCAAGGTGACATTAACCCTTCATTACCCCATATCCCACCACTACACGGGAATGGGAATAGAGTGGCCAAGTGCCAGAATAGGTGCATCTTCCAGATGTGCCTTTTCTGGGGTGGCTGGGGGCAGATGTTTTTAGCCAGGGGGGGCCAATAACCATGGACCCTCTCCAGGCTATTAATATCTGCCCTCAGTCACTGGCTTTACTACTCTGGCGGAGAAAATTCCGCGGGAGCCCACGCCATTTTTTTCCGCGATTTAACCCTTAAATTTAATAGCTACAGTGCCCAAATTTTGCACATACACACTACTAACATTAGTAGTGTGGAATATGCAAACAAATGGGAATATGACATGGTTTACTGTATGTAAACCATGTCTCATATCATGTCGGGTTTAGGAAGGAGAAATGAAAAGCCGGCAATTGAATTACCGGCTTTTGTGCATTATCGCGCTGGAGTAAATATAAATCTATTGAGATTTCCCATTAACTTGCATTGGGTTTCGTGTTTCGGCCGATCCCCTGACCCCGACTTTTCAAGATAATCGGCCGATTTCACTTGACTCGACTTTTGAGAAAGTCGGGTTTCACGAAACCCGACTCGACCTCAAAAAAGGAAAATTCGCTCAACTGTTGTGAATTCTGTGGCCAAGCTCCCTCCTGTGGTCGAGAGTGGTACTTCGGCTGGTTCTGTCTATGAGCTTCCTTTGGTGGATGAGAGTGGTACTGCGGCTTCTGAGTTTCCTTCCTCAGGTGATGAGGTTAAGTCGTTAGGTGCTGCTCTATTTAACTCCACCTGGTGATTTGATCCTGGCCTCCAGTCAATGTTCTAGTATTGGTCTTGCTTCCTCCTGGATCATTCCTGTGGCCTGTCTTTCCTGCATAAGCTAAGTTTTGCTTGTGTTATTTTGCTATTTTTTCTGTCCAGCTTGCTATATTGGTTTTTCTTGCTTGCTGGAAGCTCTGAGACGCAGAGGGAGCACCTCCGTACCGTTAGTCGGTGCGGAGGGTCTTTTTGCCCCTCTGCGTGGTTATTTGTAGGTTTTTGTGTTGACCGCAAAGCTATCTTTCCTATCCTCGGTCTATTCAGTAAGTCGGGCCTCACTTTGCTAAATCTATTTCATCTCTGTGTTTGTATTTCATCTTACTCACAGTCATTATATGTGGGGGGCTGCCTTTTCCTTTGGGGAATTACTCTGAGGCAAGGTAGGCTTATTTTTCTATATTCAGGGCTAGTTAGTTTCTCAGGCTGTGCCGAGTTGCATAGGGAGCGTTAGGCGCAATCCACGGCTACCTCTAGTGTGGTGTGTTAGGATTAGGGATTGCGGTCAACAGAGTTCCCACGTCTCAGAGCTCGTCCTTTGTTTTTGGTAATTGTCAGGTCACGTTGTGTGCTCTGAACTTCTATGTCCATTGTGGTTCTGAATTACCTGTTCATAACAGTACTTGAGGCCCAAAGTGCTAATGCTTCTCAATAGAGGGAAAAGAGAAGTTCTGAGACCATTTTTTTTTCTTTGCACTGTGTTCTGTCTTTCTTTTCCCCTTTACATCAGGGTGGTTCAGAACACAGGTGTGGACATGGACATTCAAGGTTCTGTTCTCTTTGATTGATAATCTCGCTATAAATGTACAGAATATTCAAGATTTAGTGGTTCAGAATCCTATGTTAGAACCTAAAATTCCTATTCCTGAGTTATATTCTGGAGATAGAGCTAAATTTTTGAATTTTAAAAATAATTGTAAACTATTTCTGGCTTTGAAACCTCGCTCCTCTGGTGACCCAGTACAACAAGTTAAGATCATTATTTCTTTATTACGTGGTGACCCTCAAGACTGGGCATTTTCCCTTGCGCCAGGAGATCCTGCATTATGTAATATTGATGCGTTTTTTCTGGCGCTCGGATTACTGTACGACGAACCAAATTTAGTGGATCAGGCAGAGAAAAATTTGCTGGCTCTGTGTTAGGGTCAGGATTAGATAGAGATTTATTGTCAGAAGTTTAGAAAGTGGTCCGTGCTCACTCAATGGAATGAATGTGCGCTGGCAGCTATTTTCAGAAAGGGTCTCTCTGAAGCCCTTAAGGATGTCATGGTGGGATTTCCTATGCCTGCTGGTCTGAATGAGTCTATGTCTTTGGCCATTCAGATCGGTCGACGCTTGCGCGAGCGTAAATCTGTACACCATTTGGCGGTATTATCTGAGCATGAACCTGAGCCTATGCAGTGCGATAGGACTTTGACCAGAGCTGAAAGGCAAGAACACAGACGTCAGAATGGGCTGTGTTTCTACTGTGGTGATTCCACTCATGCTATCTCCGATTGTCCTAAGCGCACTAAGCGGTTCGCTAGGTCTGCCACCATTGGTACGGTACAGTCGAAATTTCTTTTGTCCGTTACTTTGATCTGCTCTTTGTCTTCCTATTCTGTCATGGCATTTGTGGATTCAGGCGCTGCCCTGAATTTGATGGATTGATGGATAATCTGCATGATGTGGTCGTGTTGAGGTTGCCATGGCTACAAGTCCATAACCCAGTATTAGATTGGAAATCAATGTCTGTGTCCAGCTGGGGTTGTCAGGGGGTACATGGGGATGTTCCATTTCAGTCTATCTCATCATCCACCCCTTCTGAGGTCCCAGAGTTCTTGTCTGATTACCGGGATGTATTCGATGAGCCCAAGTCCAATGCCCTACCTCCGCATAGGGATTGTGATTGTGCTATCGATTTGATTCCTGGTAGTAAGTTTCCTAATGGTCGACTGTTTAATTTATCTGTACCTGAGCACGCCGCTATGCGGAGTTACGTGAAGGAGTCTTTGGAGAAGGGTCCTATTCGCCCGTCATCGTCGCCATTGGGAGCGGGATTCTTTTTTGTGGCCAAGAAGGATGGTTCGCTGAGACCTTGTATTGATTACTGCCTTCTAAATAAAATTACGGTCAAATTTCAGTACCCTTGCCGCTGCTGTCTGATTTGTTTGCTCGGATTAAGGGGGCTAGTTGGTCACCAAGATAGATCTTCATGGTGCGTATAATCTTGTGCGTATTAAACGGGGCGATGAATGGAAAACCGCATTTAATACGCCCGAAGGCCATTTTGAGTACCTGGTTATGCCATTCGGACTTTCTAATGCTCCATCAGTGTTTCAGTCCTTTATGCAAGACATCTTCCGAGAGTACCTGGATAAATTCCTGATTGTATACTTGGATGATATTTTGGTCTTCTCGGATGATTGGGAGTCTCATGTGAAGCAGGTCAGAATGGTGTTCCAGGTCCTGCGTGCTAATTCTTTGTTTGTGAAGGGGTCAAAGTGTCTCTTTGGTGTTCAGAAGATTTCATTTTTGGGGTTCATTTTTTCTCCTTCTACTATCGAGATGGACCCTGTTAAAGTTCAGGCCATTTATGATTGGACTCAGCCAACATCTCTGAAGAGTCTGCAGAAGTTCCTGGGCTTTGCTAATTTTTATCGTCGCTTCATCGCTAATTTTTCTAGCATTGCTAAACCGTTGACTGATTTAACCAAGAAGGGTGCTGATGTGGTCAATTGGTCTTCTGCTGCTGTGGAAGCTTTTCAGGAGTTGAAGCGTCGTTTTTCTTCTGCCCCTGTGTTGTGCCAACCAGATGTTTTGCTTCCGTTCCAGGTCGAGGTTGATGCTTCTGAAATTGGAGCAGGGGCTGTTTTGTCGCAGAGAAGTTATGATTGCTCGGTGATGAAACCATGCGCCTTCTTTTCCAGGAAATTTTCGCCTGCTGAGCGAAATTATGATGTTGGCAATCGAGAGTTGCTAGCCATGAAGTGGGCATTCGAGGAGTGGCGTCATTGGCTTGAAGGAGCGAAGCATCGCGTGGTGGTCTTGACTGATCACAAAAACTTGACTTATCTCGAGTCTGCCAAACGTTTGAATCCTAGACAGGCTCGTTGGTCGCTGTTTTTCTCCCATTTTGACTTTGTGGTTTCGTACCTTCCGGGCTCTAAAAATGTGAAGGTGGATGCCCTGTCTAGGAGTTTTGTGCCCAATTCTCCGGGTTTGTCTGAGCCGACGGGTATTCTCAAAGAGGGGGTAATTTTGTCTGCCATCTCCCCTGATTTGCGGCGGGTGCTGCAAAAATTTCAGGCTAATAGACCTGACCGTTGCCCAGCGGAGAAACTGTTTGTCCCTGATAGGTGGACGAATAAAGTTATCTCTGAGGTTCATTGTTCGGTGTTGGCTGGTCATCCTGGAATCTTTGGTACCAGAGATTTGGTGGCTAGATCCTTTTGGTGGCCGTCTCTGTCGCGGGATGTGCGTTCTTTTGTGCAGTCCTGTGGGATTTGTGCTCGGGCTAAGCCCTGCTGTTCTCGTGCCAGTGGGTTGCTTTTGCCCTTGCCGGTCCCGAAGAGGCCTTGGACACATATCTCTATGGATTTTATTTTGGATCTCCCCGTCTCTCAAAGAATGTCGGTCATTTGGGTGGTTTGTGATTGCTTCTCTAAGATGGTCCATTTGGTGCCCTTGTCTAAATTGCCTTCCTCCTCTGATTTGGTGCCGTTGTTTTTCCAGCATGTGGTTCGTTTACATGGCATTCCAGAGAACATCGTTTCTAACAGAGGTTCCCAGTTTGTTTCGAGGTTTTGGCGAGCCTTTTGTGCTAGGATGGGCATTGATTTGTCTTTTTCCTCGGCTTTCCATCCTCAGACAAATGGCCAGACTGAACGAACCAATCAGACCTTGGAAACATATCTGAGATGTTTTGTTTCTGCTGATCAGGATGATTGGGTGTCCTTTTTGCCTTTGGCTGAGTTCGCCCTTAATAATCGGGGCAGCTCGGCTACTTTGGTTTCGCCGTTTTTCTGCAATTCTGGGTTCCACCCTCGTTTCTCTTCAGGGCAGGTTGAGTCTTCGAACTGTCCTAGTGTGGATACTGTGGTGGATAGGTTGCAGCAGATCTGGACTCATGTAGTGGACAATCTGACTTTGTCCCAGGAGAAGGCTCAACGTTTCGCTAACCGCAGGCGCTGTGTGGGTCCCCGACTTCGTGTTGGGGATTTGGTTTGGTTGTCATCTCGTTATATTCCTATGAAGGTTTCCTCTCCTAAATTTAAGCCTCGTTTCATTGGTCCATATAGGATTTCTGAGGTTCTTAATCCTGTGTCTTTTCGTTTGACTCTTCCAGCTTCTTTTTCCATCCATAACGTGTTCCATAGGTCATTGTTGCGGAGATACGTGGCACCTGTGGTTCCATCTATTGATCCTCCTGCTCCGGTTTTGGTTGAAGGGGAATTGGAGTATATAGTGGAGAAGATTTTGGATTCTCGTGTTTCGAGACGGAAACTCCAGTATCTGGTTAAGTGGAAAGGTTATGGTCAGGAAGATAATTCCTGGGTCTTTGCCTCTGATGTCCATGCTGCCGATCTGGTTCGTGCCTTTCATGTGGCTCATCCTGGTCGGCCTGGGGGCTCTGGTGAGGGTTCGGTGACCCCTCCTCAAGGGGGGGTACTGTTGTGAATTCTGTGGCCAAGCTCCCTCCTGTGGTCGAGAGTGGTACTTTGGCTGGTTCTGTCTATGAGCCTCCTTTGGTGGATGAGAGTGGTACTGCGGCTTCTGAGTTTCCTTCCTCAGGTGATGAGGTTAAGTCGTTAGGTGCTGCTCTATTTAACTCCACCTGGTGCTTTGATCCTGGCCTCCAGTCAATGTTCTAGTATTGGTCTTGCTTCCTCCTGGATCGATCCTGTGGCCTGTCTTTCCTGCATAAGCTAAGTTTTGCTTGTGTTATTTTGCTATTTTTTCTGTCCAGCTTGCTATATTGGTTTTTCTTGCTTGCTGGAAGCTCTGAGACGCAGAGGGAGCACCTCCGTACCGTTAGTCGGTGCGGAGGGTCTTTTTGCCCCTCTGCGTGGTTATTTGTAGGTTTTTGTGTTGACCGCAAAGCTATCTTTCCTATCCTCGGTCTATTCAGTAAGTCGGGCCTCACTTTGCTAAATCTATTTAATCTCTGTGTTTGTATTTCATCTTACTCACAGTCATTATATGTGGGGGGCTGCCTTTTCCTTTGGGGAATTTCTCTGAGGCAAGGTAGGCTTATTTTTCTATCTTCAGGGCTAGTTAGTTTCTCAGGCTGTGCCGAGTTGCATAGGGAGCGTTAGGCGCAATCCACGGCTACCTCTAGTGTGTTGTGTTACGATTAGGGATTGCGGTCAACAGAGTTCCCACGTCTCAGAGCTTGTCCTTTGTTTTTGGTAATTGTCAGGTCACGTTGTGTGCTCTGAACTTCTATGTCCATTGTGGTTCTGAATTACCTGTTCATAAAACTCAACCCTAATTATGAATTTACCAAACGGATGCAATGAAACAATGAGTGAATCATTTAAAGGGGCCTGAATACATTCTGTACCCACTGTGGAAACCTGGAAGCGGGTTCTCACTGAATGGTGTGTGAAAGGATACATGGAATACAGGTTGAATTTTCAGGCTGTTAGGAAGTTTTAAATGGAAAGCAACTGAGTTAATTTGTGCAGAAATTTGAAAAGGTCCTCTGAATTTTGTACTAATTTCCAAGATGGTACGTTTGTTTTCAGATTTTTTGCAGAAAGCCAAATCTTGTCACCGTCCTGAAAGGTAGGAGGGGCTTGGTGAGTTCAAAATGTTTTCAACAATGTGCTCTTCTTCACCATGAACTTTTTCTGGTGGTGGAGGTATCTGAGTTTTACCTGGAAACAGGTTTTCACTAAATGGTTTGAGCAAGGATACATGGAACACTGGGTACATTTTCAAACTGTTAGGAATTGTTAAATGGAACGCAACTTAGTTAATTTGTGCAGAAATTTTAAAAGATCCTATGAATTTTTGATCGAATTAGAATACGGTACGTTTGTTCTCAGATTTTTTGTAGATTGCCAAACCTTGTCACCAACCTGAAGGGTAGGAGGAGCTTCTCGATGTTTATCTGCTGTTTCTTTGTAATATTCTTGGGCCTTTTGTAACGTCTCAGTTAGTTCCTTCAGACTTTTCTGCAACTCTGTAAGTCTATTTGTAATTGCATGATCCAAAGTATTAAATGGAAGATTAGGAGTAAATGCTGGATGCAAGCCAAAGTTAGCAAAACATGGACTTTGGGATGCAGAACTGTGTTGGAGATATTATAGGCAAATTTTGCGGTTGGTACATAGTCCACCCAGTCATACTGGAGAAAAGAAACAAAACAGCAGAGAAATTGTTCTACAGTTTGGTTAGTTCTTTCAGTCTGTGTGTGGAAGGCAGTAAATAGACAGTAACTCCTAAAGCTGTAAAGAAGCTTTTCCAAAATCTTGATGTAAACTGAACATCTCTATCAGAAATTACATTGTCAGGGATTCCATGCAGCCTAAATATCTGTTTGACTATTTATTCTTTGGTTTGTTTATTGGTAGGAATCCCTTTAGTTGGAATAAAATAGGCCATCTTTGTGAGCTAACCAACCACAACAAGGATAAGTCAATCCTGTTCTGGATAAAATCCATTGAGATTGATCCCCAAGGTCTGAATTGAACTCAAAGAGGTTGAAGGAGTTTTAGAGGAAAAAAAAATGAGCATCTTGTTCTGTGCACTTGTTAAACAGGGGGAAACATATTTTCCCACATTCTTCATACAATTAAGCCACCAAAAAGAACAAAATAGTAGTTTTTGTTTTCATAACACCAGGGGGTCTAACAATTTTAGAATCATGGACAAGTTTGAGGTCTTCAAATAGAGCAGATTTGGGGACATACATTTGGTGGTTCTACATTCCATATCCTCATTTAAAAGAAAGATCAACATCTATAGAAGGATTTAAGCTGCCGTGTAGTAAGCCCAACATAAATTAACCTACACGGACACGTGACATAATATACCCTGTATCTAGTAGTGCAGGTAATATAATGTCTGATCTTATAGCTTTTGGTCCCATCAGAGTTGACAAAAGTGTCACAGCGATCAACATTGGAGCAGGCGACACAGCCTCTGCACGGATCACAACCCACCATTCTTATGAAGTTGTCCAGAAATGTAGGTTTATGATAATTGGAATAATGACTGGAGACGAGATGGTCCCTCAAGTTTTTGGCCCGTCTAAAGGCCATCGAGGGATTCTTAGGAATAAATTTAGAGATGATAGGATCCACCCTTAAAATGGGCCAGGCATTTTGCAGAATGGAACGAACCATGTCTGACTGAGAGTTAAAGGTGGTGACAAATCTCACTGCTTATCACCTGACAATCTGTTGTTATAGAATAGGTCAGAATGAGAGGCATGTTTTGCCCTATGATAAGCATGCTTAACCCCTTCCCGACCCATGACGCCACGTAGGCGTCATGAAAGTCGGTGCCATTCCGACCCATGACGCCTATGCGGCGTCATGGAAAGATCGCGTCCCTGCAGATCGGGTGAAAGGGTTAACTCCCATTTCACCCGATCTGCAGGGACAGGGGGAGTGGTAGTTTAGCCCAGGGGGGGTGGCTTCACCCCCTCGTGGCTACGATCGCTCTGATTGGCTGTTGAAAGTGAAACTGCCAATCAGAGCGATTTGTAATATTTCACCTATTATAACGGGTGAAATATTACAATCCAGCCATGGCCGATGCTGAAATATCATCGGCCATGGCTGGAAATACTAATGTATTGCATTTCAAAAGTCACTACTTCCCTTCTGAGCCCCGACGTGTGCCCAAACAGTGGTTTACCCCCACTCATGGGGTATCAGCGTATTCAGGAGAAACTGGACAACAACTTTTGTGGTCCAATTTCTCCTGTAACCCTTGGGAAAATAAAAAATTCTGGGCTAAATAATTATTTTTGAGGAAAGAAAACGTATTTATTATTTTCACGGCTCTGCATTATAAACTTCTATGAAGCGCTTGGGGGTTCAAAGTGCTCACCACACATCTAGATAAGTTCCTTTCGGGGTCTAGTTTCCAAAATGGGGTCACTTGTGGGGGGTTTCTACTGTTAAGCCACATCAGGGGCTCTGCAAACGCAACGTGACGCCCACAGAGCATTCCATCAAAGTCTGCATTTCAAAACGTCACTACTTCACTTCCGAGCCTCGGCATGTGCCCAAACAGTGGTTTACCCCCACATACGGGGTATCAGCGTACTCAGGAGAAACTGGACAACAACTTTTGGGGTCCAATTTCTTCTGTAACCCTTGGGAAAATAAAAAATTCTGGGCTAAATAATTATTTTTGAGGAAAGAAAACGTATTTATTATTTTCACGGCTCTGCATTATAAACTTCTATGAAGCACTTGGGGGTTCAAAGTGCTCACCACACATCTAGATAAGTTCCTTTGGGGGTCTAGTTTCCAAAATGGGGTCACTTGTGGGGGGTTTCTACTGTTAAGCCACATCAGGGGCTCTGCAAACGCAACGTGACGCCCACAGAGCATTCCATCAAAGTCTGCATTTCAAAACGTCACTACTTCACTTCCGAGCCCCGGCATGTGCCCAAACAGTGATTTACCCCCACATATGGGGTATCAGCGTACTCAGGAGAAACTGGACAACAACTTTTGGGGTCAAATTTCTCCTGTTACCCTTGGGAAAATAAAAAATTGCAGGCTAAAAGATCATTTTTGAGAAAATAATTTTTTTTTTTTATTTTCATGGCTCTGCGTTATAAACTTCTGTGACGCACTTGGGGGTTCAAAGTCCTCACCACACATCTAGATTAGTTCCTTTGGGGGTCTAGTTTCCAAAATGGTGTCATTTCTGGGGGATCTCCAATGTTTAGGCACACAGGGGCTCTCCAAACGTGACATGGTGTCCGCTAATGATTGGAGCTAATTTTCCATTTAAAAAGCCAAATGGCGTGCCATCCCTTCCGAGCCCTGCCGTGCGCCCAAACAGTGGTTTACCCCCACATATGAGGTATCGGCGTACTCGGGAGAAATTGCCCAACAAATTTTATGATCCATTTTATCCTACTGCCCATGTGAAAATGAAAAAATTGAGGCGAAAATAATTTTTTTGTGAAAAAAAAGTACTTTTTCATTTTTACAGATCAATTTGTGAAGCACCTGAGGGTTTAAAGTGCTCACTAGGCATCTAAATAAGTTCCTTGGGGGGTCTAGTTTCCAAAATGGGGTCACTTGTGGGGGAGCGCCAATGTTTACCCCCTCATATGGGGTATCTGCGTAATCAGGACAAACTGGACAACAATATTTGGGGTTCAATTTCTCCTATTATCCTTGGCAAAATAGGAAATTCCAGGCTAAAAAATCATTTTTGAGGAAAGAAAAATTATTTTTTATTTTCATGGCTCTGCGTTATAAACTTCTGTGAAGCACCTGGGGGTTTAAAGTGCTCAATATGCATCTAGATAAGTTCCTTGGGGGGTCTAGTTTCCAAAATGGGGTCACTTGTGGGGGAGCTCCAATGTTTAGGCACACAGGGGCTCTCCAAACGCGACATGGTGTCCGCTAACAATTGGAGCTAATTTTCCATTCAAAAAGTCAAATGGCGCGCCTTCCCTTCCGAGCCCTGCCGAGTGCCCAAACAGTGGTTTACCCCCACATATGAGGTATCGGCGTACTCGGGAGAAATTGCCCAACAAATTTTATGATCCATTTTATCCTACTGCCCATGTGAAAATGAAAAAATTGAGGCGAAAATAATTTTTTTGTGAAAAAAAAGTACTTTTTCATTTTTACAGATCAATTTGTGAAGCACCTGAGGGTTTAAAGTGCTCACTAGGCATCTAAATAAGTTCCTTGGGGGGTCTAGTTTCCAAAATGGGGTCACTTGTGGGGGAGCGCCAATGTTTAGGCACACAGGAGCTATCCAAACGCGACATGGTGTCCGCTAACGATGGAAATAATTTTTCATTCAAAAAGTCAAATGGCGCTCCTTCCCTTCCGAGCCTTACCATGTGCCCAAACAGTGGTTTACCCCCACATGTGAGGTATTGGTGTACTCAGGAGAAATTGCCCAACACATTTTAGGATCCATTTTATCCTGTTGCCCATGTGAAAATGAAAAAATTGAGGCTAAAAGAATTTTTTTGTGAAAAAAAAGTACTTTTTCATTTTACGGATCAATTTGTGAAGCACCTGGGGGTTCAAAGTGCTCACTATGCATCTAGATAAGTTCCTTGGGATGTCTAGTTTCCAAAATGGGGTCACTTGTGGGGGAGCTCCAATTTTTAGGCACACGGGGGCTTTCCAAACGTGACATGGTGTCCGCTAAAGAGTGGAGCCAATTTTTGATTCAAAAAGTCAAATGGCGCTCCTTCCCTTCCAAGCCCTGCCGTGCGCCCAAACAGTGGTTTACCCCCACATATGAGGTATCAGCGTACTCAGGACAAATTGGACAACAACTTTCGTGGTTCAGTTTCTCCTTTTACCATTGGGAAAATAAAAAAATTGTTGCTAAAAGATAATTTTTGTGACTAAAAAGTTAAATGTTCATTTTTTCCTTCCATGTTGCTTCTGCTGCTGTGAAGCACCTGAAGGGTTAATAAACTTCTTGAATGTGGTTTTGAGTACCTTGAGGGGTGCAGTTTTTAGAATGGTGTCACTTTTGGGTATTTTCAGCCATATAGACCCCTCAAGCTGACTTCAAATGTGAGGTGGTCCCTAAAAAAAATGGTTTTGTAAATTTCGTTGTAAAAATGACAAATCGCTGGTCAAATTTTAACCCTTATAACTTCCTAACAAAAAAAAATTTTGTTTCCAAAATTGTGCTGATGTAAAGTAAACATGTGGGAAATGTTATTTATTAACTATTTTGTGTCACATATCTCTCTGGTTTAACAGAATAAAAATTCAAAATGTAAATATTGCAAAATTTTCAAAATTTTCGCCAAATTTCCGTTTTTATCACAAATAAATGCAGAATTTATTGACCTAAATTTACCACTAACATGAAGCCCAATATGTCACGAAAAAACGATCTCAGAACCGCTAGGATCCGTTGAAGCGTTCCTGAGTTATTACCTCATAAAGGGACACTGGTCAGAATTGCAAAAAACGGCAACGACTTTAAGGTCAAAATAGGCTGGGTCATGAAGGGGTTAAGAGAGATGGCACACTCAGGACTGACACACAAGCAGAAAGGCCAATATTAATCTCCCACTGTTTTTTTTTTTTTCAGGGAGGATTTAGATACCAAATTAAAAAAAAAAAACACTAGGCTTTCTATGGCCCACTATTTAAGAGAGATGGCACACTCAGGAATGGCAGACAAGCAGAAAGGCCAATATTAATCTCCCACTGTTTTTTTTTTCAGGGAAAATTTAGATACCAAATTTAAAAAAAAAACACTAGGCTTTCTATGGCCCACAATTTAAGAGAGATGGCACACTCAGGACTGGCAGACAAGCAGAAAGGCCAATATTAATCTCCCACTGTTTTTTTTTTTTTCAGGGAAAATTTAGATACCAAATTAAAAAAAAAAAACACTAGGCTTTCTATGGCCCACTATTTAAGAGAAATGGCACACTCAGGACTGGCAGACAAGCAGAAAGGCCAATATTAATCTCCCACTGTTTTTTTTTTTTCAGGGAAAATTTAGATACCAAATTAAAAAAAAAAACACTAGGCTTTCTATGGCCCACTATTTAAGAGAGATGGCACACTCAGGACTGGCAGACAAGCAGAAAGGCCAATATTAATCTCCCACAACTTATTTTTTTAGGGAGAATTAAAAAAAAAAAAAAAAAAAAAGGGACTGTCCTACAATTACTATCTCCCTGCAGTAATCTCAGCCAGGTATGGCAGGCAGCAATAAGAAGGAGTGGACTGCTGCACAAATTACATCAAAAGTGTGGACAAACAAAAAAGATAGCTGTGCAGAAAGGAAGGAACAACAGGATTTGTGCTTTGAAAAAAGCAGTTGGTTTGCACAGCGGCGTACACACAGCAATGCAGCTATCAGGGAGCCTTCTAGGGCAGCCCAATGAACTACAGCGCTGAGGAAAAAAAATGTAGCTTCCACTGTCCCTGCAAACAAAAGGTGGTGTTGGACAGTGGAAATCGCTACAGCACAAGCGGTTTGGTGGTTAATGGACCCTGCCTAACGCTATCCCTGCTTCTGACAAAGCGGCAGCAACCTCTCCCTATGCTCAGATCAGCAGCAGTAAGATGGCGGTCGGCGGGAACACCTCTTTATAGCCCCTGTGACTCCGCAGACAGCAAGCCAATCACTGCAATGCCCTTCTCTAAGATGGTGGGGACCAGGACCTATGTAATCACGCTGCCCACACTCTGTGTCCACCTTTATTGGCTGAGAAATGGCGGTTTTAGCGTCATTGAAACGCGACTTTGGCGCGAAAGTCGCGTACCGCATGGCCGACCCCACACAGGGGTCGGGTCGGGTTTCGTGAAACCCGACTGTGCCAAAAGTCGGCGACTTTTGAAAATGAACGATCCGTTTCGCTCAACCCTTGCCACCATGTTTTATTTTATGCTTACCGCTCCCCTGAGCCGTTTTTTACATTTTTTAAATTGGCTATATGGTTCCAGAGACATCGATGCTTTTACTTTATGCTACTTTTTATGGATTTTAGTAAGGGGCGTGGCTCATGGGATATTTATGCAGAGCAGCCTAAAGACACGCCCCAGAGAATCATGTGAGCCACGCCTCCTTGATAAAAACGTAAAAAATAGTACTAAATAAAAAGGCCAATGTCTCTGGAACCTTATGGCGGATTAAAAAAAATAAAAGTGTTATAATCGGGAGCAGCAAGAATAAAATAGGTGATAACACTGGTCACTTTTGATCTAGTGACAGTTCCTATTTAAAGTTCAAATTTTGACATGAAGATGATTAATACTGTACTTGCAATGTGCTCCAATGGATGAGCATACATTGCCACCACTCCTACAGGGGCAGTCCAATCATGGTGCTGTTTGTGAACACGTTTGTAAATGCTTGGGTGATGGAACAATCTGTAGAAGAACAATAAAAAAAAAAGTAGCTACATAAAATATATTTTTGCCTTCCAGAAAACCCCATCGAACATACGTAGAGTATGCCCAGATAGCAGAACATTTTCTGCCCCCCCAAAAGACTACAGATCCATAATAAGACCATGTGCATTGGGGTGTGGCCTGCAACCGAGGAAGCTGGACGTGTATCTCAGAGCTCCGGGGCCCCATCAGAGAATCCAGCTATAATCCCTTCACTAGAATCCCATCCACCTCCCCCTCAGGCCGGACAGGACCCCTGGAGGCTGACTGAGTGGATTTGAGACCACATCCAGATGCTTGGACCCATAGGGCAGCTTCTCCCAGGTGGACCTCCGCGTGGCACCCTGTCTGCCGGAGTTCTGGCGCCCCGGCAAGCTTGCTCTCTTGGAGCCACTCCGTACCCCTGCTGGCGCTCGGACGGTGGGGGGGACACGCTCACCTACCCGGATTCCTGCTTGACGCTCGTGGAGTTGGCTCGGAGGCAAACGGTGAGACCTGGGGTGCTTGCGGTGCGCTGCGGCCTTCACTTCCGGCTGGGCTGCGTTCTTGTGGTGCGGCCTGGTTTGCTGCAGCGTTACTGAAGTAGAAGGACTTTAGGCCCAGAAGCGCTGATAGGAGCAGCTATCGTCCTTGTAGCGGGCATTGTGTGGGGGCTTGCTGGGACTTCTGGTGCCTCTCGTTTCCCTGCCTTGAACACTTGCTGGGATCCAGCGACCTTCTCCACGATAATCCTCTGGGCCTGTATAATAATAATCCACTTGTACTGTATGGAGCCTGATGTTTATGCTGATTCTGACAGGAATGTGCTGCAAAGTGTGTGAAGACACAGGTATACTGATAGAAGAATGTTATTTTTTTGTAAGAGGAGGCAAGGACACAAACGATGGACCTGGCCGAACCTTACATGAGCGTGAGCAAATGTCATTCTCAAGTGAGCAGGAGAAGCTGTGAAATCCTGTGTTTTCAGCTAAGTGGGTTGTGTTATCTGGCATTGTTCCTGCCTCTGCTGATAAGGAGCTGCTGAAAGCTCCTCATGAACAAACAGGAAATATTGGTCTAAAATAGCAGTAATCCTGCCTCTGCTGATAAGGAGCTTGCTGATGTACACCATAAGTCATTTTCTGATGTCCTATCCCCATGTAGCATGTTAGCACAGCCATGGACAAGCTGTTTTGATGGCACAATGATAGGTGGAGGTACCCGGTACTTGCTTTAGGTTTGTTCAAAATCTCTGATCTCCCCAGATAAAGCATATTAATAGGAAACCATGAAATTATCACTAGTACGTCAGTAGTTAATAGGCTGGGAGCCAACCGGGACTGACTGGTTCTTTATACTTACTGGGTCATTCTTCCCAAGCTGGATTTTATACCGAGCTATAACGTTTGGTTTTCCAGTCAGGTCAACAATCATTGAGACTGCGTTGTGCATCCAGAAGGAAAGAATGGGAATTACCACTGCCCCTGGAAAATGTAAAAAAAAAAAATTGTAATGTCAATTTGAATAAATGATATACAATTGAACTGCTGAAACAGAGGATCAAGACAATCTTGGTAAAAACTTGATATTTGTCATCCGAGAATGAGTAGAGAACTTAAAGTAAAGATACGTTTTCATGGGCTGATTTCTGCTCATTCTGCTGGGGAAAAAAAATTAATATGATGGTTCTGTAGCCATACAGCATTCACGTTGTCGGCAGCACATCCCGTTTACATGGTGCAATATTCTGCCGATAACCGTATGTAACTGGCCCTCGCATGCACAAAATGCTCATACATCAGCTGGTTGAGGCATTTGTACTCAGGCCAATGATCATAACGTTTTTATGAAAGCTTCACGTTCTTTCCGCTGACAGCTATGACTCGCATTACACTGCATGCTCAGCTTACCCAAATGTACGTCATACCAAAAAGGTATGGGCCACGACCAAAAGAAACAATAAGCACCAAAAGACAAACTACCAGCCTAAAGCAATGATTTGCGGGCTAGGAATACCCTAATCCTAAAGTATGCAATCTCCCCTGCATAAAGCTCCCAGTCCTAAGAATAAAAAAGCAAATGCCTCAATATCTGGACTAGATGCGTGTTTCACTCAAAGCTTCATCAGGGGACAAGCACATTTAGACAGTTTTTTCACATTAGTATGGGTTAGTTTACTGCACAATAATGTTTGTATTTATCTTTATCTTTTCATTACTTTTTATTTTTGTTATTTACTATATTTATCATTTACTCTCTCCATTCTCTTCAGCTGCTTCTTTTTCATATTTTCCTTTGCTGTTCACTGATTCCTTCCTTTGATTTTTGATCCTGTTTAACTCAGAGCAATGGCAGCTGTGTCACATAAGGCCTGTTTCACACATCAGGTTTTTGCAGTCAGGCTAACTCTGGTGTCGCGCCGGAGCAACGGATCCGGCATAAAATGTGGAAAATGGATGCAACTGGATCCGTTTTTCAGCCGGAACCGTCTAGCGGCTCCGGCTAAAAGCGGATCCATCTCATCCGTTTTGCATCCATTTCGTCCATTTTTTAATCAGTTTTACAACGAATCCGGTTTTTAAAAATGCCCATGGGAGGCTCCCTAAAGTGATTGGTTACTGAAAACCTATATATACAGTGTTCCTACAGCCGATCTTTGACAGGTTGTAGAGCAAGTGGCAAAGATGGAAGGCGTGATGGCAAACATTCTGAGGATTAATGTAGATTTTACTGTTGAGGCGAATCATCTGAAAGCGATTGTTCTGGAGAAGGAGCGAGAGAGACAGCAGTGCATCATGCGTCTGCGGTGATGGAGGTTTTGGATTCACCTTATAACAGCCCAGAGAATGATGAGTTGAGTTTTTTCCACTTTATACATGGAGTTACGAGGAAACCCCAAGAAGTTTTTCAGATATGTGCGGATTAAAGCCGAGAACTTCGACGTTTTGGTGAAGGGGATTGGACACCTCATTGCCAAAAGTGACACATATTGCCGCTTCTCAGTTTCACCAGTGGAGCGTCTGTTGGTGTCTCTTAGGTAAGCCATTATTATTGTATTTCCTACTGTTAAAGCTGACTTATAACTGTAATGCTATTGCTGGTACTTGTGCTTGTACTAATTTTTGGCTTGCTTAATTCACAGATTCCTTGTAACTGGAGAATCCCTTTTGTCACTACTTTTTCAGTTTAGACTTGGGATTTCTACAATATTGGGTATTGTGAAGCACACTTGCCATGCATTATGGGACTCTTTACATGGCGAGTTTATACCACATGCCACAACGGAGCGTTGGCTGGAGATTGCCAAAAAATTCCCAAAAATTTGTCAGTTTCCCAATTGCTTGGGTGCAGTGGACGGGAAACATATCCGCGTTGTGAAACCTGCTGCATCTGGATCTGAATTTTTAACTACAAAAAATATTTCTCCATTGTGCTCATAGCCATTGCTGATGCAGAATACAAATTTATAGCGGTCGATATTGGGGCCTATGGCTGCTCAAATGATTCCCAAGTATTTAAAGTATCTGCAATGGGGAGTCATCTCTATTGAACACATTCCAATTTCCACCACCAAGACCGCTACCTGAAACCTCGAGGCCGCCAATGCCTTTTGCATGTGTTGGAGATGAAGTCTTCCAACTGTCGGAACACCTGCTTCAGGGGTGGATTAAGGGTAGCCAGGGCCTTTGGCTGTTCAGACTCTGTGGGCCCCCCGGTCATGTGACGGGGTCATCATATACCTGAACCAGATTATTACAGAAAAATAGTTGCTGAGTGAAACTCCATTTCTCACCTATCACACATTAGCAGTTCCCATCACCAGATCACACATATAGCCAGCAGCTTTTGTTTTGGCCAAAACATTTTTCAAGCCGCCACCATAACACGGTAGACACTTTTGGCCGGGCCCTACTCTATTGTAATTTTAATTGTATATTAATTATCTGTTAAAATATGCAATGCAATTTAGGTATATTTTTATTTATTTTTCAATTTTTAAAATGACCAATAATATCACATACAAGGAACAAATACAAATGTCCAGACCACATATTACCACCAGTGACCGAATATTATCACATACAAAGAACAAATGCCACCGCACCATTACAAGACCACATATTACCACCACAAAATGACCAAATAGCACATACAAGGAAAAAATACCGCAACACCATGTCCAGACCACATATTACCACCACATAATGACCTAATACTGCAATACTGAACAGTAATAAAAAACCACAATACTATCACCATAAGTGCCATTATACACAGGAGATCTGTACTTAGTATGCAGTGTCTGTGTAGAGGTTATACAGTGATCACTGGTGACATTATACACAGGACCTCTGTATATAGTATACAGTGTATAGTATCAGTGTATAGGTAACACACTGACTCACCAGTGACGTCTCTAGGTGAAGTCCTTCATCTTTCATCCAGCACAGACCGCCATTACTTCTTCCAGCTAGGGCTCATCTCTGCAGGAAATAACACAGTTATCTCGAGCTCCGCTTGCAGAACACATTACTTAATTTTTCCCAACTTCTACATTACCCCACATGAAGAAAAAAAGGCAACATAGTGTCACTCTACACAGTAACAGGCCAGCCCCCTCATTTAAAACAGTGTCCTCAAAAAATAAAATAAATACATCACTGCAGTAATAATATCCCTTAATTAGCCCCTATGGAAATGATATTCCCCATCCTGGCCTCTTGTATCTCATTCCTGGCTCCAGCCATATGTTCTCGCATCCTGCCCTCATGAGTATCCATTCTGCCCCATATGATCTCCCCATCCTGCCCCATCTGTCTCCATCATATCCATCCTGCCCCATGATCCTGCACGATCTGCCTCCAATCATGCCCCGTATCTACATTCTGCCCATGCCTCCAGTCCTGCCCCCAGAGTGTCCAGTATTCTGCCCCCAATGTGTCTAGCATATTGCCCCCAGTGTGTCCAGCATTCTGCCCCAGTGTCTCCAGCATATTGCCCCAGTGTGTCCAGCATATTGCCCCCAGTGTGTCCAACAATCTGCCCCAGTGTGTCCAGCATATTGCCCCAGTGTCTCCAGCATATTGCCCCCAGTGTGTCCAGCATATTACCCCCAGTGTCTCCAGCATATTGCCCCCAGTGTGTCTAGCATATTGCCCCCAGTGTGTCCAGCATATTGCCCCATTGTCTCCAGCATATTGCCCCCAGTGTGTCCAGCATATTGCCCCCAGTGTGTGCAGCATTCTGCCCCACTGTGTCGAGCATTTTGCCCCAGTGCATCCAGCATATTGCCCCAAGTGTGTCCAGCAATCTGCCCCCAGTGTGTCCAGCATATTGCCCCAGTGTGTCCAGCATAATGCCCCCAGTGTGTCCAGCAATCTGCCCCAGTGTCTCCAGCATCTCTGCCCCAGTGTCTCCAGCATATTGCCCCAGTGTGTCCAGCATATTGCCCCCAGTGTGTCCAGCATATTGCCCCCAGTGTGTCCAGCATCTCTGCCCCCAGTGTCCAGCACACTGGCCCGGGCCCCCCGGATTGCCCTTCGCAATAAAAAAAAGAAAAAAAAAGTTCTCACATATCCGCGCTCCCTCGGCGAAGCTCCCTCCTCGCAGCTGAAGCGCGCACTCACCGGCGACTGACAATGACATTAGATGCCGGCGACGTGCTCGCTGTGGCTTATGTCAGCTGCCAGCCTCCGATTGGCTGGCAGCTGTTAACTATTGATGTGCGGGTGCACATAGTGTTAACATAGTGCACATAGTGTTTAACTGCCGCAGCGTCGGTAGGGGCCCGGTGAGCAGATGAGATGTGGCCCAATGCGGCCCCCCTCTGAACACCGGGCCCATACGCCAGTCAGGGCAGTAATGCCCTGATGGTGGCGGGCAATCTGAGCGGTAGCCCAGGGCCCCCACACACCACTGAGCCCTGGGCTACCGCCCAGATTGACCCCATTATAATCTGCCCCTGACCTGCTTAAGCCTTATGCAAGTAGTGGATTGACGGCAACTAAAAGAATTTTTAATTACCGACTAACACAAGCAAGAATGGTGGAGTGCGCTTTTGGGATTCTGACAGCCAAATGGCGAGTTCTGTTAACCGCTATCAACCTGAAGGTCGACACTCTAGGCGAGGTGGTTAAAGCTTCTGTTGTCCTGCACAATTTTGTTATTTGCAAGGAACAGATTTCTATTGATGACAACTTTGAAGAAACCACCTTAGCTGTTTATCAGGACATTACTTATAGAAGTTCTGTGTCAGTTTCCAGACTGAGGGAAAAATTTGCTGAATATTTTATTTCACCTCAAGGAAGGGTAGACTGGCAGGATGAGAGAGTGTGAAAAATTGGTCTTGGACCTTATTACCCAAAGTATTTGACTTTTTTTTTACCCAAAGTAATGTACCTGGTTGGGATTTGCCCAAAGTTTTTTTTTACATGTTTTACCCAAAGCATTGTACCAGTTTTGGTTGAATTGTACCTGGTTGGGATTTGTAGTATTGTACATTCTTTAACCCAAAGTATTTAACCTTATAATTTAATAAATGAAAGACAAAAATTTTGATACAGAAAAGATATATATCTTGGCACCGTGTTAGTCTCGAAAGCTTGCAATTTGTTACCATCTTTTCAGTTAGCCATTAAAAGGTATCAACCACTGAGGACTCTCAATTCTAAATATTTTTCTAGACAAAAATTTTAAAACCAAAAAACTGTTTTATTTACAAATTTCAAAAAGTTTCATAAATTTAAAAAGTGTGGGGTGGAGATAATACTGGAGGGGCTGTCAAATTGGGACACTTCGACAGTGGGAGTGTGGAGAGAGGATTATGGGCGTGGTGACGGATCAGGAGGAAAAACAGAAGGTTAAGGGGTGGAGAAAGAAATAGAACATGTGGACATAAAAGCAAGATTAGTGTTTGGATTTTGAAGGGTAGAGTGGAGGGATTGGGAGGCAGAAGAGGTGGTGGGTGAAGAAGAGGGTTGTGTTGGGGGCATGATGGGTGTGGAAGGAGACTGGTGGTAGTGGGCAGGGAGTAGAGGTTGGGCAGGGAGTGGAGGTGCAGGTGATGAGTAGTGTTGAGCATTCCGATACCGCAAGTATCGGGTATCGGCCGATACTTGCGGTATCGGAATTCCGATACCGAGATCCGATATTTTTGTGATATCGGGTATCGGTATCGGAAGTGTAAAATAAAGAATTAAAATAAAAAATATTGTTATATTCACCTCTCCGGCGGCCCCTGGACATCTGCGCGAGGAACCGGCGTCCGGCACGGCTTCTTTCTTCAAAATGCGCGCCTTTAGGACCTGTGGTATGACGTCCCGGCTTCTGATTGGTCGCGTGCCGCCCATGTGACCGCCACGCGACCAATCAGAAGCCGCGACGTCATTCCTCAGCTAAAGTCCTAGAATGAGCGCCTTTTAGGACCTGAGGAATGACGTCGCGGCTTCTGATTGGTCGCGTGGCGGTCACATGGGCGGCACGCGACCAATCAGAAGCCGGGACGTCATTCCACAGGTCCTAAAGGCGCGCATTTTGAAGAAAGAAGCCGTGCCGGACGCCGGATCCTCCCGCTGATGTCCAGGGGCCGCCGGAGAGGTGAATATAACAATATTTTTTATTTTAATTCTTTATTTTACACATCCCTATGGATCCCAGGGCCTGAAGGAGAGTTTCCTCTCCTTCAGACCCTGGGATCCATGAGGATACATTCCGATACTTGATGTCCCATTGACTTGTATTGGTATCGGATATCGGTATCGGCGATATCCGATATTTTTCTGGTATCGGCCGATACTATCCGATACCGATACTTTCAAGTATCGGACGGTATCGCTCAACACTAGTGATGAGGTTGGGAACTGGTATGAGGCAGATTGCTGGTACGGGGCAGAGTGCTGGTACAGGACAGAGTGCTGGTATGGGACAGAATGAGGGTATTGCATAGGAGGGGGAGGAGGGACAGTGGCTGGAAGGGGGCAGGTGCGGGAGGAACTACCGGGGCGGTGGAGGGGCTTGGGAGCTAACCTGTGCTAGAGCAAACTGGCACGATTGCATTACATGCATCTGCTGATCAGGAGACAGCTTTGTCCATGCGCTCGAGTACTGCCTGGAAAACGGAGTGGTTGGGCGATTTATTTGCATCTGAACGCATCCTATCCAGGCGTGTGTGCAACTCAAGAATACTGTTGCTGAGCAAATTAAATCCTGCAGTCACTTGCTCAGACAACAGTTTGAGACAGTTCTGCAAGGCTGCAGTCAGATGCAAGAACTCGGGCACATAGCTCTTTTCCTGACCCCTCCTTTGCTGCCACCCAGAACCCACAGGTGTCCTAGAGGTGGCAGCATGAGAGGGGTGGGGTAAAGGAAAGGCTATATCCTCACCAGCAGCTTCATGTAACATAGTTGGCCACTGTGCTCCATCGCTGGTGGATGTGACCGAGGGATCAGATGTGAGGGAAGGTTGCGAAGGTGCAAAGGGTTCTGGTCTGTCGAAGTGTCCCTCAGTGGCAGTGTCCTGAGGGATTGCTCCAGAAGGGTTCAAGTCTGCAGGCTCCCGAGTGCTGCAGAAGGTGCTGTGGAGAAAAAAAAAAAAATTAATATATTAATATTGCTTGGCCCTGGCTGAAACCCTAAAAAAGTGTTAGGCATGTAAACATTTTTTATTAAATGGGGGATTTTTATTAAATGGGGATAATATTTACCTTCTGCTCACCATTGTTGACTGGAGGAACGACAGGGCCCTTGCATACTTGTACTTGCTCCTGCGTCCTTCCGATCCACTTGGGACCTGCATCTCCTTGTTAAACTCTTTCTTGAAGCGATCCCTGATAGACCGTCACCGCTTGACAACTCTTTCGCCTGTAAAGTGAAAGCACAGATTGGTTAGTATATAACACTTCCAGCAACTTAAAGAGAATCTGTAACCCAACATTTGCCTATAAGCTGCGGCCACCGGCATCAGGGTCTTATCTACAGCATTCTGTAATGCTGTAGATAAGCCCCCGATGTATCCTGTAAGATAAGAAAATCACGTTATATTATACTCACCCTGGGGCGGTCCCGATGTGGTCCGGTCCGATGGGTGTTGCGGTGCGGGTCCAGCGCCTCCCATCTTCTTACGATGATGTCCTCTTCTTCTCTTCCTGCTGTGGCCCTGATGCCCCTGATGCCGGAGGCCGCAGCTTATAGGCAAATTTTGGGGTGACAGATTCCCTTTAACTGAACTGTGAATACTTACGAGCTTGACTCTGGGCCTGAACATCGAGGTCCTCCCATTTGTCCACAAGTTGTTGGCATACTTGCTCCCAGAGCCCACGGGTAACACCAAGATCTGCGTGGTGGCGGTCCCCCAAGTTCCACAGCGACTCCCGCTCTCGGATCACATCAATGAGGAGGTCGATATATAGCCTGGCCTCCTCACCACCCGAGTCAGGAGCACGCTGTGAAGCCTGTTAAAGACAAAAAGCAAAGACAATAGACTCAAAACCACATAAAGAGGAAAGAAAAAGAAGTATTTACTCGCTGGCGACCACCCCGATGCTCAAGCCGACGACCCTGGGAGGCACTTTGAGGACCTCTAGATTGAGCGGCAGAATCAGAAGACTAAAAGATAAAAAAAAATATGTGCTTGGATGAAGGCTATGTGTTGTGCATACAGTGATGTCTGTAATAATCTGTTTTTGTGTTGTGCGTACTGTTATGTGTGTGGTGATGTGGTTCTGCAATGCATGTAAACTTACCAATTGCGAGCCCACTCCGGGTATCTCTCCACCCCATCTGTCTCCTTCTGGAAGCACCTCGTCAGCTGCAGCTTCCTATTATACAAATGATATGATATATTATATATATATATATATATATATAAATAATATAACACGTGAACAACGCCCCCCTAAAAAAAATTATTTACCTCACAGCGCTGACGACACAGGGGAGGGCTCCCAGATGAAGACATAGCTGTCTATGGCTGGCTGTGGCTGTAGCTGGCTGCTGGCTGTAGCTGGCTGTAGCTGGCTGTGGCTGGAGCTGGTTGTAGCTGTAGCTGGCTGTGGCTGGAGCTGGCTGTGGCTGGAGCTGTGGCTGGAGCTGGCTGTGGCTGGAACTGGCTGTAGCTGGCTGTAGCTGTAGTTGGCTGTGGCTGGAGCTGGCTGTGGCTGGAGCTGGCTGCTGGCTGTAGCTGGCTGCTGGCTGTGGCTGAAGCTGGCTGGAGCTGGCTGTGGCTGGAGCTGGCTGCTGGCTGCTGGCTGTAGCTGGCTGTGGCTGGAGCTGGCTGCTGGCTGGAGCTGTAGCTGGCTGTGGCTGGAACTAGCTTCTGGTTGTGGCTGGAGCTGGCTGTGGCTGGAGCTGGCTGTGGCTGGAGCTTGCTGGCTGCTGACTGTGGCTAGAGCTGGCTGTAGCTGGAGCTGGCTGTGACTGGAGCTGGTTGTGGCTGTAGCTGGCTATGGCTGTAGCTGGCTGTAGCTGGAGCTGGCTGTAGCTGGAGCTGGCTGTGGCTGGAGCTGGCTGCTGGCTGTGGCTGGAGCTGGCTGTGGCTGGCTGCTGACTGTGGCTGGCTGCTGGCTGTGGCTGGAGCTGGATGCGGCGCCGGATCTGTTATTTGCTGGATCCAGCACCCATAGTCTTCAATTCTAGCAAAAAGCCGGATCCGGCGGTGTCCGGTATTTTGCCACAGACAAAAAATGCAACTTTGTATGTTTTTTTCCATCTGGCGCTAATACAAGTCTATGAGAAAAAAAACGGATCCGGCGACAGCTTTCGCTGGATTCAGTTTTTTCAAAACTCGCTGGATTGAGCCTGATGGCAAAAACTTGATGTGTGAAAGGGGACTAAGTCGCATCACAGTCATGTGACCCCCTTGCACCTACCTAACGTACATCTTTCTTACAAGGGTGGTCTTGCTAGTGGGCACGTGCTAAGCTTATTCAGTCAGGTTTTTTCCTGCACATGCTCTTGGCCTCTTTCATGCACTTGTCAACAGCTCAGACACACATGCTTTGATTTTGTAAGTTCGCGTGTGCAACATAATTATGCGTTTCGCCGATTGGTCTCCCTGTGCATAAATATTCTGTGACATCAACCACCCCTGATGAAGTTGTGTGTGAAGCGCACGTTGGATCCAGATATTGAGGCATTTGAGTGATTCAATGTATATTCTTATGACTGCCTGCTTTATTTTGGTGAGATGTCCTCTCTTTTCACTGTTAGTTTTCATGGTGCATGTACAGTATATACAGCTGAAACTAAACGTTTACATACACTATATAAATAGACACATATGCATGTTTTTCTCAACATCTGACATGAAATCAGAATAAACCTATCCCGTTTTAGGTCAATTAGGATTACCATAATTAATAATATTTGCCAAATGCCAGAATAATGAGAGGGAGAATGTTTTAAGGCATTTTTATTACATACTGCAAAGTCAAAGTTTACATATACTAAGATTACTATGCCTTTAAACAATTCTGGACTGCCCATATGATGATGTCATGTGTTTGAAAGCTTCTTTTTTTTGCAACATCTGAGTTAATTAGAGACACCTGTGGATGCATTTTAATGCACATTTGAAACTCAATGCTTCTTTGTGTCTCTAGAAATCAGCCAAGATATCAGGAAGAGAATTGTGGACTTGGACAAGTCTAGCTCATCCTTGGGTACAATTTCCAGATACCTGAAGGTGCCTCGTTCATCTGTACAAACAATTATACACAAGTACAAACAAGACAAGAATATCCAGCTATCATACCTCTCAGAAAGGAGACGGGTTCTGTGTCCCAGAGCTTTGGTCCGACAGGTGTATATCAATCCAAGGACAAAAGCAAAAGACCTCGTGAAGATGATAGTGGAAGCTGGTAAGATTGTGTCGATATCCACAGTGAAACGAGTACTGTATCAACATGGGCTATAAGGTCACTCTGCCAGGAAGAATCCATTACTCCAAAAGACACATAAAAAGCTAGATAAATGTTTGCAAATGCACACAAGAATAAAGACCTTAATTTTTGGAGACATGTCCTGTTGTCTGATGAAGCTAAAATTAAACTTTTTGGGCATAATGATTATCGTTACATTTTGAGGAAAAGGGGATAAGCTTGGAAGCCTAAGAACAGCATCCCTACTGTGAAACACTGGGGTGGCGTCATCATGTTGTGGGAGGCGAGCAAGGCGACCTACAAACCAGGATCAGTTACACCAGTTTTATCAGGATGGATGGGCCCAAATTCCGACCAACTATTGTAAGAAGCTCATGGAAGGAGATCCCAAACGTTTGACCCAAGTCATTCAGTTTAAGGGGAATGGTACCAATATAAATGAAATGTATGTAAACTTATGACTTTGCAGTAAGTAATAAAAACGCCTTAAAACATCCTCTCTCTCACTATTCTGGCATTTGGTAAATATTAATAATTATGGTAATCCTAATTGGCCTAAAACGGGAAAGATTTATTCTGATTTCATGTCAGATATTGAGAAAAACATGCAGATGTGTATTTTTATAGTGTATGGAAACTTCTGGTTTCTACTCTATTAGGTTAAAGGTTGTGTTATCCCCTCAATATATCAGATTTATTTGCATTGCATCTTATAAATGAGTGACTTTTTTGTATATTTATATGTCTTTTAATCATCTTTCAATGAATTATGTTTATGAATAAAGTTAATGATTTATGACGGTCAATCTCACTAATTATATTTTTTGGTGGTAGAGAGTCGTCTAAGGCGCTGCCAGAAACCTTTGTCGGCAGCTTATCTTTCCTGAGGAAAAAAGGATTCGTCATGTTAAAATCCATCAGGTGAACTTTATTGACAAATACAATCAGGGTGGAGTCAGAAGACCTCTTTACACATTAGTGGGTTGGCAGTGATGCTGAAATTGGTGGATTCAGCTAACGTTAATCTAATGTCTATGGCCAGTATTCTACTTTCTGGTCAATTTTTCATATGATGGGTCGGGTTCCATGTTTAATTTTGAGTTAGGGGCCCTGTTTTTTTTTTTTTTTTTCTTTCTTTCTTTTTTAACTATAACTTGGGATTGTGTCTATATTGTCCACATGTAGATGCCTGTCCTTCACTTATGGAATATGCACCCTAGTTAGAGGAGGACAGCAAAGAGGGAAACAATCACTTCTAACTGCTGGACCTGGGGCCACAGAAAGATTGTTGGATCAGTTTAATCAGACAGCAGAGTCTTGGCACTGAGGAATCAAGTCATGGCAGTAAAAAAAAAAATCACAGTTCATGCTGGTAAAACCTCTTGCCCTAAGAGGAACTGCAAAAGTATTTGCAAGGCCTCATCCACCTATAATGTACGCAGTCGCCGCACCCAAAGAAATCACAGATATTTATCCTAGGGACACCCAGTCCAGGGTCAGCCATCGTTGAGTGGGGGGCCATTGTTATGAAAGGCAATTCAGTACTACAATGGACATAGCGGTCAGAGCACATACAGTGATCTGACAATAACCCAAAATCATAGAACGAGCTCTGAGACATGGGAACTCTGCAGACCGCAATCCCTAATCCTCTCCAAACAACACTAGAGGCAGCCGTGGATTGCGCCTAACTCTGCCTATGCAACTCGGCACAGCCTGAGAAACTAACTAGCCTGAAGATAGAAAATAAGCCTACCTTGCCTCAGAGAAATACCCCAAAGGAAAAGGCAGCCCCCCACATATAATGACTGTGAGTTAAGATGAAAAGACAAACGTAGAGATGAAATAGATTCAGCAAAGTGAGGCCCGACTTTCTTAACAGATCGAGGACAGAAAAGGTAACTTTGCGGTCTACACAAAACTCTAAAGAACACCACGCAAAGGGGGCAAAAAGACCCTCCGTACCGAACTAACGGCACGGAGGTACACCCTTTGCGTCCCAGAGCTTCCAGCAACAAATAAGACAAGCTGGACAGAAAAAATAGCAAACAAATAGCAAAGAAGAACTTAGCTATGCAGAGCAGCAGGCCACAGGAATGATCCAGGGAAAAGCAAGTCCAACACTGGAACATTGACAGGAAGCCAGGATCAAAGCATTAGGTGGAGTTAAGTAGAGAAGCACCTAACGACCTCACCAGATCACCTGAGGGAGGAAACTCAGAAGCCGCAGTACCACTTCCCTCCACCAACAGAAGCTCACAGAGAGAATCAGCCGAAGTACCACTTGTGACCACAGGAGGGAGCTCTGCCACAGAATTCACAACAGTACCCCCCCTTGAGGAGGGGTCACCGAACCCTCACCAGAGCCCCCAGGCCGACCAGGATGAGCCACATGAAAGGCACGAACAAGATCGGGAGCATGGACATCAGAGGCAAAAGCCCAGGAATTATCTTCCAGAGCATAACCCTTCCATTTAACCAGATACTGGAGTTTCCGTCTAGAAACACGAGAATCCAAAATCTTCTCCACAATATACTCCAATTCCCCCTCCACTAAAACCGGGGCAGGAGGATCAACAGATGGAACCATAGGTGCCACGTATCTCCGCAACAATGACCTATGGAATACGTTATGTATGGAAAAAGAATCTGGAAGGGTCAGACGAAAAGACACAGGATTAAGAACCTCAGAAATCCTATATGGACCAATGAAACGAGGTTTAAACTTAGGAGAGGAAACCTTCATAGGAATATGGTGAGAAGATAACCAAACCAGATCCCCAACACGAAGTCGGGGACCCACACGGCGTCTGCGATTAGCGAAACGTTGAGCCTTCTCCTGGGACAAGATCAAATTGTCCACTACATGAGTCCAAATCTGCTGCAACCTGTCCACCACAGTATCCACACCAGGACAGTCCGAAGACTCAACCTGTCCTGAAGAGAAACGAGGATGGAACCCAGAATTGCAGAAAAATGGCGAAACCAAGGTAGCCGAGCTGGCCCGATTATTAAGGGCGAACTCAGCCAACAGCAAAAAGGACACCCAGTCATCCTGATCGGCAGAAACAAAGCATCTCAGATATGTTTCCAAGGTCTGATTGGTTCGTTCGGTCTGGCCATTAGTCTGAGGATGGAAAGCCGAGGAAAAAGACAAGTCAATGCCCATCCTACCACAAAAGGCTCGCCAAAACCTTGAAACAAACTGGGAACCTCTGTCAGAAACGATATTCTCTGGAATGCCATGTAAACGAACCACATGCTGGAAGAACAATGGCACCAAATCAGAGGAGGAAGGCAATTTAGACAAGGGTACCAGATGGACCATCTTAGAAAAGCGATCACAGACCACCCAAATGACTGACATCTTTTGAGAAACGGGAAGATCAGAAATAAAATCCATAGAGATATGTGTTCAAGGCCTCTTCGGGACCGGCAAGGGCAAAAGCAACCCACTGGCACGAGAACAGCAGGGCTTAGCCCGAGCACAAATCCCACAGGACTGCACAAAAACACGCACATCCCGCGACAGAGACGGCCACCAAAAGGATCTAGCCACCAACTCTCTGGTACCAAAGATTCCAGGATGACCAGCCAACACCGAACAATGAACCTCAGAGATAACTTTATTGGTCCACCTATCAGGGACAAACAGTCTCTCCGCTGGACAACGATCAGGTTTATTAGCCTGAAATTTTTGCAGCACCCGCCGCAAATCAGGGGAGATGGCAGACACAATTACTGCTTCCTTGAGGATATCCGCCGGCTCAGACAAACCCGGAGAGTCGGGCACAAAACTCCTAGACAGGGCATCCGCCTTCACATTTTTAGAGCCCGGAAGGTACGAAATCACAAAGTCAAAACGGGCAAAAAACAGCGACCAACGAGCCTGTCTAGGATTCAACCGCTTAGCAGACTCAAGATAAGTCAAGTTCTTATGATCAGTCAATACCACCACGCGATGCTCAGCTCCTTCAAGCCAATGACGCCACTCCTCGAATGCCCACTTCATGGCCAGCAACTCTCGGTTGCCCACATCATAATTTCGCTCAGCAGGTGAAAACTTCCTGGAAAAAAAAACGCATGGTTTCATCACTGAGCAATCAGAACCTCTCTGCGACAAAACAGCCCCTGCTCCAATCTCAGAAGCATCAACCTCGACCTGGAACGGAAGAGAAACATCTGGTTGACACAACACAGGGGCAGAAGAAAAACGACGCTTCAACTCTTGAAAAGCTTTCACAGCAGCAGAAGACCAATTGACCAAATCAGCACCCTTCTTGGTCAAATCAGTCAATGGTTTGGCAGTACTAGAAAAATTGCAGATGAAGCGACGATAAAAATTAGCAAAGCCCAGGAACTTTTGCAGACTTTTCAGAGATGTCGGCTGAGTCCAATCATGGATGGTTGGACCTTAACAATATCCATCTCGATAGTAGAAGGGGAAAAGATGAACCCCAAAAATGAAACCTTCTGCACACCAAAGAGACACTTTTATCCCTTCACAAACAAAGAATTAGCACGCAGGACCTGAAAAACTGTTCTGACCTGCTTCACATGAGACTCCCAATCATCCGAGAAGATCAAAATGTCATCCAAGTACACAATCAGGAATTTATCCAGGTACTCTCGGAAGATGTCATGCATAAAGGACTGAAACACTGATGGAGCATTGGCAAGTCCGAATGGCATCACTAGATACTCAAAATGACCCTCGGGCGTATTAAATGCAGTTTTCCATTCATCTCCTCGCCTGATTCGCACCAGATTATACGCACCACGAAGATCTATCTTGGTGAACCAACTAGCCCCCTTAATCCGAGCAAACAAATCAGATAACAATGGCAAGGGGTACTGAAATTTAACCGTGATCTTATTTAGAAGGCGGTAATCTATACAAGGTCTCAGCGAACCATCCTTCTTGGCTACAAAAAAGAACCCTGCTCCTAATGGTGACGATGACGGGCGAATATGCCCCTTCTCCAGGGATTCCTTCACATAACTGCGCATAGCGGCGTGCTCAGGCACGGATAAATTAAACAGTCGACCTTTTGGGAATTTACTACCAGGAATCAAATTGATAGCACAATCACAATCCCTATGCGGAGGTAGGGCATCGGACTTGGGCTCATCAAATACATCCCGGTAATCAGACAAGAACTCTGGAACCTCAGAAGGGGTGGATGACGAAATTGAC
This sequence comes from Ranitomeya imitator, assembly GCF_032444005.1. Lineage (NCBI taxonomy): Eukaryota > Metazoa > Chordata > Amphibia > Anura > Dendrobatidae > Ranitomeya > Ranitomeya imitator. Next base: position 113,817,185 of record NC_091289.1, on the reverse strand, counting down.
AGAAATGGAACATCACCATGTACCCCCTGACAACCCCAGCTGGACACCGACATGGATTTCCAATCTAATACTGGATTATGGGCTTGTAGCCATGGCAACCCCAACACGACCACATCATGCAGATTATGCAACACCAGAAAGCGAATAACCTCCTGATGTGCAGGAGCCATGCACATGGTCAGCTGGGTCCAGTATTGAGGCTTATTCTTGGCCAAAGGTGTGGCATCAATTCCTCTCAATGGAATAGGACACTGCAAGGGCTCTAAGAGAAACCCACAACGCTTAGCATACTCCAAGTCCATCAAATTCAGGGCAGCACCTGAATCCACAAATGCCATGACAGAATACGATGACAAAGAGCAGATCAAGGTAATGGACAGAAGAAATTTTGACTGTACCGTACCAATGGTGGCAGACCTAGCAAACCGCTTAGTGCGCTTAGGACAATCAGAGATAGCATGAGTGGAATCACCACAGTAGAAACACAGCCCATTCAGACGTCTGTGTTCTTGCCGTTTAACTCTGGTCAAAGTCCTATCGCACTGCATAGGCTCAGGTTTATGCTCAGATAATACCGCCAAATGGTGCACAGATTTACGCTCACGCAAGCGTCGACCGATCTGAATGGCCAAAGACATAGACTCATTCAAACCAGCAGGCATAGGAAATCCCACCATGACATCCTTAAGGGCTTCAGAGAGACCCTTTCTGAACAAAGCTGCCAGCGCAGATTCATTCCATTGAGTGAGCACGGACCACTTTCTAAATTTCTGACAATATACCTCTATCTCATCCTGACCCTGACAAAGAGCCAGCAAATTCTTCTCTGCCTGATCCACTGAATTAGGTTCGTCGTACAGCAATCCGAGCGCCAGGAAAAACGCATCGATATTACTCAATGCAGGATCTCCTGGCGCAAGAGAAAATGCCCAGTCCTGAGGGTCGCCGCGCAAAAAAGAAATAACAATCAAAACCTGTTGAACTGGATCACCAGAGGAGCGAGGTTTCAAGGCCAGAAATAATTTACAATTATTTTTGAAACTCAGAAACTTAGTTCTATCTCCAAAAAACAAATCAGGAATAGGAATTCTTGGTTCCAACATAGCTTTCTGATCAATAGTGTCTTGAATCTTTTGTACTCTTGCCGAGAACTGATCCACAAATGAAGACAGACTTCTAATGTCCATCGCTACACCTGTGTACTGAACCACCCAAATGTCTAGGGGAAAAAAAGGCAAAACACAGTGCAAAGAAAAAAAAATGGTCTCAGAACTTCTTTTTTCCCTCTATTGAGAATCATTAGTACTTTTGGCTTCCTGTACTGTTATGAAAGGCAATTCAGTACTACAATGGACATAGCGGTCAGAGCACATACAGTGATCTGACAATAACCCAAAATCATAGAACGAGCTCTGAGACGTGGGAACTCTGCAGACCGCAATCCCTAATCCTCTCCAAACAACACTAGAGGCAGCTGTGGATTGCGCCTAACTCTGCCTATGCAACTCGGCACAGCCTGAGAAACTAACTAGCCTGAAGATAGAAAATAAGCCTACCTTGCCTCAGAGAAATACCCCAAAGGAAAAGGCAGCCCCCCACATATAATGACTGTGAGTTAAGATGAAAAGACAAACGTATAGATGAAATAGATTCAGCAAAGTGAGGCCCGACTTTCTTAACAGATCAAGGATAGAAAAGGTAACTTTGCGGTCTACACAAAACCCTAAAGAACACCACGCAAAGGGGGCAAAAAGACCCTCCGTACCGAACTAACGGCACGGAGGTACACCCTTTGCGTCCCAGAGCTTCCAGCAACAAATAAGACAAGCTGGACAGAAAAAATAGCAAACAAATAGCAAAGAAGAACTTAGCTATGCAGAGCAGCAGGCCACAGGAATGATCCAGGGAAAAGCAAGTCCAACACTGGAACATTGACAGGAAGCCAGGATCAAAGCATTAGGTGGAGTTAAGTAGAGAAGCACCTAACGACCTCACCAGATCACCTGTGGGAGGAAACTCAGAAGCCGCAGTACCACTTCCCTCCACCAACAGAAGCTCACAGAGAGAATCAGCCGAAGTACCACTTGTGACCACAGGAGGGAGCTCTGCCACAGAATTCACAACAGGCCATATCTGCTGTCAGTAGCATGCCAACCTCCGCTGGCAGGAAGGCTATTTTTGACAGGAGACAGCCTAGTGGGGAAAAATGTTCATCTTAGGTCATCTAACCGAATGATGCCCAATGGGTCACTCACCTACTCACCTCTTTGGCACCTGTCCACCTACACCCCAAGTCCAGCTGCCTGCTTGCCTTGATTTTCCTCCCATTCATCCTCAACATTATGTGATTGTTTTCACTTATCCACAGGGATATCCAGGACAGTTAGGGTCAGCTGCCAAGGAGTGGGGGCGCCATTTTCACACAGATAAAATTTAGGGTGCCAACCTCCGATGAAATGCAGGTGTTAAGATAAGGGCCTTTACTGTACAGTTAACGGAGAGCACACTTTTTAATTGTATGGTGCTTGTGCTGTTCTATCATTTTGTTTGCATTAAAACTTATATTTATATCTATTATGGGGTCTCATATTAGCCACTTGGTAATTTGAACCCCCAACCCATAATTTTTCCAATTTTCACTCTGTATTTGCACTGATTTGCCATAGCTGCCCATGGTGGGGATAACTATGTAAAGCTTACATATGATCATCTGATAGTCTATAGCTTGTATGATGCCATATTAAAGGGACTGTCTTGTAAATTCAAGTCTTCCAACCAGGGGTGGACATACTGCCGATTCAACTGATGCAGCTCATCTGGGCCCTGAAGGAGGGGGGCCCGAAACAACTACTGACGATGCTTGATCCATCATAGAGACAGCGGCAGCAGGAACACTGTGAGGAGAGGCAGGGGCTGTCATTTCCAAAATTCACTCTGCAATGCTAGCATCAAGGGCCCCTGCATCTCCTGCTACTTTTGGCACTGCGGCTGACAGGAGCTGTGCAGTGGACAAGCGGTGCTGCAGGGAGAGCACCGTCACTGAGCAGCGCAGCACATCATGTGGAAGTGGAGTGCCCACCAGGGCCGTGGGGTACTCGGTACCAGGCCAGTATTTAAAGGGATATGTCATGGTGGCAGTGACCCAGTCCATGGCCCTGGGCGTCCAAATTAAATGGATTTGAAATGGGAAATAAAGTTTGTTCATGACGCCACCTGTAGAATTCAGTCAGGACTGATAGACGCTGCTTAAAGGGTCCTCTGGGGTGATATTGTGGCAGCAGGGGTGGTATGGATTCCCACAGGTGAAGCTGGGGATAAAGATGGTAGAGGGTGTAGCAAGAAACAGAGGACACAGGATTGCAGTCTCTTTACTGTAGAAAAAAAGCCAGCCACAGTCCAGGGTACCAGATCACGGGTGTTGGTGTGCTCCAGCCAGCTTGGAAGCAACTCAGGTATCCCCCTAACCAGGTGAGGTTGGAAGCCTTCCATTATGCCCTGTGTTGTAGTCCCTTGCTGCCATAGACCTCACACAAGGTCCTCACATTTTCTCTCTGTCCCCCTGGTTGGTAGGACACTACCCGTATGACCAGTAACTCGAGCCTTTTTACAGGGTCTCTCAGATTACGCCGGGCTCTGTGCTACTGTGCCTTCTGGTCTTAATGGTTGACAGGTGACATGAAATCTAGCTGTCTGCCGGTTTCTGCTGTGGGGCATGAAGTTACCCCCACAACCTTGGTCTTACCGCTACCGGTATCTGCGCTTCAGCTTGGAGGGAGCCCAATCACAGCTCTCCTCCAGCTCCTTAGTCTCATTTGCTCCTTTTCCTCCTATTTGTGTGTAAAAAAAAAATTGTGCGACATTTTTTAACATTTTTTTTCCTTGTGTGTATAAAATGTATTTGGTATATGAATTTTGTTACATTCCTCAGAGTGCAAAATCCTGCATATCTGAGTATCTGGGTGTGTCTGACAAACAGATCTTTCAGCCCCCACCCAAATTGACATGCAGGGATATCTGCTATAAAATGTGTTCAGATAGATCTGTTTATATGCATGACATTATACCTGAGGAAGACTCCAAGAAGTCGAAAACAGTTGTATTTTAGTTTGAAACAAAAATCATCCTTGAATCAGAATATCGAGTTCCTTCATTATCCTTCAGGAGCGCATATTGCTGGGAAAAACATTTACAAAGTGTTATCGCCTATGAAAGCACTGTTCAGTGTGCTCATCAGTTCCCAGATCTCTGCAGAAAACTGAATGAAAAGAGGAATGGAGTGATCCATGGATTGGATCTGTATATGCAGTATATCAAGACACCAGAAAGGTGAGTGTACACCTTTGGAAACTAACTACTACACTCAGAAGGCTGCGCTTCCCATTTCTCTCCCTATAATCCCCTCTTGTTTTATATATGCATTTTAGTTATGACACTGCTGCAGCCTGTCAATAAAGTAGTGGCCCAGGAAGAAGGGTAAAACTGATTTACTATTTTTATTTGCACAAGCCTATTGTTAGGACTGGCGGAACGCACCAAGTAAGATGATATAGATGCGTTCGCAGTCCTGGGTCCACCGTGCAGGCGAAACCCGCTGCTAGTGAATGACAGACTATATGGCGGTACTAAGAGTATAAACACGTGGGTTAAACCTCACCCAACGTGAAGAATGCGATCCTGTTAAGTCACAGGACCGCGGTACCGCACATAGAGCGCGAGCAAGTAGTCAGCGAACTTAACCCCGAAAGGGATTGAAGTCCGATTAGACCCTTGCTGGCACAACACCGCAACTGGGTGTGTAATGAACCTTATTAGTAATAAATGAGCACAAGAGTGAGTGTGGTGCCGCACTGATGGACGCCACTAACCACCCAGGCTTGGGTATGATAAGCGCAAGGCAAGCGCACGGCGCCGTACTGGCAGGCACAGCTATAGGACGCTGTGATGTGTGTAACATACAGATGGATAGTCGGGCGCTAGAGAGCTACCATCATCCGCGAGCAATCAACAACTCTAGGGAGGGATATTTAGGAGCTTTCATCCATCGACATACATCCATCTACACACACACATAATAATTGTACACTAGCGCATGGCCGTGCGGTCATGCGCAGTTTATATAGTTGCAGGACAGGAAGTGGCCACAGAAACTTTGCCCTTCCAAGACCTGCCAAGAGGACCAATGGAATGCGCTGCAGAGCCTGAGCACATGACCCTCGATCTCCAACGGGAGATCTTGCCCTGGGCATGCTCAGTGTGCGCAAATAAGGACTTAGTCCCAGAGAAGTCCGCTCGTTGCTGACCAGCACTGACTTTAATGGCAGGAGCTGAAGAAGCAGCAGTAACTCTCTGTACAGAGCGAGACCGAGCAAGATGCTGGGACCGACGTCCCTGCTGAGCAGACTCCACTGCGGCTGGATAGGAATGGGAGACCGCAGCGGAGACGGCCCGAGATTCCCCCTGTGCAGAAGTGGGAACTCGAGACCTAACACCTATGGATAGAAGATAGTTGAAATTGTAATGTTTAAATTATTTATTGTAGAAATGAAATTTATAAATCAAATTCAACTGACTTAAAACAGAACCAGTCTGTAAAAATTAAGAGCTCAAAATGGTATATATATTTATATACACAATATCAAGGAAAAGAGAAGGTAAAATTGATAGAGATATACTAAGAAGAAGAAAAAATAAGGAGATTGAGAGAAGAAGAAATAAAAAAGAGTAATTTAGTGTGAGTCAAAGTGCATCGATGGTGATTTTAACCCCCTCATGACCGTGGTTTTTTTTGTTTTTCCGTGTTCGTTTTTCGCTCCCCTCTTTCCCAGAGCCATAACTTTTTTATTTTTCCGTCAATTTGGCCATGTGAGGGCTTATTTTTTGCGGGACGAGTTGAACTTTTGAACGACATCATTGGTTTTACCATGTCGTGTACTAGAAAATGGGAAAAAAATTCCAAGTGCGGTGAAATTGCAAAAAAAGTGCAGTCCCACACTTGTTTTTTGTTTGGCTTTTTTGCTAGGTTCACTAAATGCACAAAATGACCTGACATTCTGATTCTCCAGGTCATTACGAGTTCATAGACACCTAACATGTCTAGGTTATTTTTTACCTAAGTGGTGAAAAAAAATTCCAAACTTTGCTAAAAAAAAAAAAAAAAAAATTGCGCCATTTTCCGATACTCGTAGCGTCTCCATTTATCATGATCTGGGGTCGCTTGAGGGCTTATTTTTTGCATGCCGAGACGTTTTTATTGATAGCATTTCGGTGCAGACACGTTCTTTTGATCGCCCGTTATTGCATTTAAATGCAATGTCGTGGCGACCAAAAAAACGTAATTCTGGCATTTCGAATTTTTTTCCCGCTACGTTGTTTAGCGATCAGGTTAATGTTTTTTTTTAGTTGATAGATCGGGCGATTCTGAGCGCGGCGATACCAAATATGCGTAGATTTTATATTTTTTTTATTGATTTATTTTGATTGGGGCGAAAGGGGGGTGATTTAAACTTTTATATTTTTTTTTATTTTTTTCACATTTTTTTTAACTTTTTTTTACTTTTGCCATGCTTCAATATCCTCCATGGGAGGCTAGAAGCAGGCACAACCCAATCGCCTCTGCTACATAGCAGCGATCTGTTGATCGCTGCTATGTAGCAGAAATGGAGGTGTGCTGTGAGCGCCGACCACAGGGTGGCGCTCACAGCCACCGGCGATCAGTAACCATAGAGGTCTCTAGGACCTCTATGGTTACAATGGAGACGCATCGCCGACCCTCGATCATGTGACGGGGGTCGGCGATGACGTCATTTCCGGCCGCCCGGCCGGAAGCGGTAGTTAAATGCCGCTGTCTGCGTTTGACAGCGGCATTTAACTAGTTAATAGGTGCGGGCAGATCGCGATTCTGCCCGCGCCCATTACGGGCACATGTCAGCTGTTCAAAACAGCTGACATGTCCCGGCTTTGATGCGGGCTCACCGCCGGAGCCCTGCATCAAAGCAGGGGAGCCGGCATCGGACGGTATAGTACGTCCGATGCCGGTAAGGGGTTAAGTCCAACACAAGGTCTCTGTTGAAAAATATTATTTTTATTTTAGCCCTACTTTATGTTACAGACTCTGAATGGATTTAATATTTCATCTAGAATCTGAATACTTGATGAGATAAAAAGTAAAAAAAAAGTTCATACAATTTAAGTTGATTAATTCTAAATATAAGTGTGAAATTATCTAAAGGAATCAAGATGATAGAAATGTGTCTGTACATATTATGTGTGTTGTGTTTCCCTCTGTTGATTCAGCCTGCTGGATTTACTCATGGATTGAATAAGTGGGGGGCATGGATCCCTGCTGCAGAGCTATATAGCTTCAGAAGAAAATTAGTTAGACATTGATTTCTTTTAAACTCAGTAATAGCCCCTCAGTGCTCTCAGAAAGAATCCCACACACGGAAGCTGTGACTGTAGGAGCCGCAGAGATTGGTGCTAACAGATGCCTGATGTTTTCATATGGACATATTCATCCACTTGTAATGATATCCATATACAAAATGCAAATGGATCATAAAATCCAACTATTGCAAAAAGCCTTTGGCATGAATTGATTTGTTGAAATTAAAGATGAATGCATGGAAAAAAACAAGATAATTTGAAGCAATTACCCATGCAGAGTAATAACATTTGGATTACTGAGTGTAGATATTGGTTTTGCATTAATATTTAGTTAGGGCAAATGTCGATGTTATTATTCCATGTTTTTACTGCCTATAGTATCTTTGCTACCAGGTCCATAAACAGTTGTCGTTCAATTTATCATAACTGACAAAGTCTGATTCCTATTATGTGGCTGGGCTTTGTGTTAATTTTTCACTGCTTTATAGGCACTTCAGTCTGTTTGGGGAAGCTAAAACAGAATGAAAATGGATATTTAATGGATAGTTAATTTTCCATATTAGTTTCAAGTCGCTGAGAAGAGAGGCTCATTATATTAACACTTTTCACTTCATGTTATGCACTCAACAAAAACATAAACGCAGCACTTTTGTTTTTGCTTCTATTTGTCACGATCTGAACTCAAAGATCTAAGGCTTTTTCTTCATACACAAAAAGTCTTCATCCCTCAAATATTGCTCACAAATTTGCCTAAGTCTCTGTTAGTGAGTAGAGTTGAGCGAATTTGTTCGCATTCGGTCACCAAATCTGAATTTGTCATATTCGTGCCATATTGGTACAATATTGTGCCGAATTTGTTTGAAGATTGGTTCTGAACATATTCGGTAATTTCTACTCCCATTGACTCTAATGATGTTCGGCTGTGTTCGATGAATATTGCAAAAGCAATATTTGCCGCCAATCGTAATTGGAAACTAGTTTGGAAAGATTTGCTCAATTCTTTTAGTGAGCACTCCTCCTTTGCCTAGATAATCCATCGACCTAACATGTATGGCATATCAAGATGCTGATTACACAGCATGATTAATGCCTCAGAGTGAACACAGTAGAAGACCACTCTAAAATCTGCAGTTTTACAGTATTGGCAGGGTCCGATGGACATCAGAAAACTAGTCAGTATCTGGTATGATCACCATTTTTCTCACTCAGCGCAGCACATCTTTTACATACAGCTGATCAGGTTGTTGATTGTGCCTGTCAAATGTAGGTCCACTTCTCTTCAATGGCGGTGCGAAGATTTTGCATGGCCAGCATACTTACAGGCCATGTCAACCATTGAGCATGTTTGGGATTCTCAGATTGGCGAATACGACAGCACGTGAAAGTTTCTGCCAATATCCAGTAACTTGGCACAGTTATTGAAGAGGAGCAGACCAAATTCAGCGTGCAACAATCAACAACTGTTGTGAATTCAGCTTTTGGGCGCCCTCCGGTGGTTGTAGAGGGTAATGCAGTTGTGCCTGGACTGCAGGAGTGGACAGGTGTATCTACTAATTGCAAAACTGACTGGGGTATATAGCTTTGCAGGATCCTTTAGTCAGTGCCAGTTGTCCATTGTTCTGGAAGGATTCACTTCCCTGCTGGTCCCTCCAGTTTGCTGTGCTTTTCTACTAAGATAAGTCCTGCTTGGTTTTTTCTGTCCACCTGCAGTGGACTTTATAGTTCTGTGCATTTTTCATGTTTTTGTTTAGTCCAGCTTAGTCTGTGAAGGATTTTTTGCAGCCTAGATATTTCTCTGGAGATGCAGATATACCCCCCATGTCTTTAGTCAGATGTGGTGATCCGTATTTTCTGCGGTGGATATTTTCTAGTGTTTTTGTACTGACCGCATAGTACTCTGTTCTTTTCTTTCTTTTTAGCTAGTATGGCCTCCTATGCTAAAATCTGATTTCATATCTGCGTATGTTATTTCCCTCTCCTCTCACAGTCAATATTTGTGGGGGGCTAACTATCCTTTGGGGATTTTCTCTGAGGCAAGATAGGTTTCCTGTTTCTGCCTTTAGGGGTAGTTAGATCTTAGGCTGTGCCGAGGGGTCTAGGGAGTGTTAGGTACCCCCACGGCTACTTCTAGTTGCGCTGCTAGTTCAGGGTTTGCGGTCAGTACAGGGACCACCTTCTCCAGAGTCCGTCTCATGCTGCTCCTAGGCCACCAGATCATAACAGTACAACTGGCCAACAATGAGTTAATTGCATCTCAGAAGAAGGGCAGAAAGCTTTTGAGCCATTTTTTTTCCTTAGCCTGTTTGGTATTTTCCTCCCTCTTTACCTCTGGGTGGCTACGGAGTCTAGTATTAACATGAATGTTCAGGAGTTAGTTTCTCGGGTGGATCAGCTTGCTGCTAGGGTACAGGGAATTTCAATTTTCATTGTTCAAACTCCTGCCTTAGAACCTAAGATTCCCACTCCTGCTTTATTCTTTGGTGACAGATCCAAATTTTTGAGTTTCAAAAATAATTGTAAACTGTTTTTTGCATTAAGACCCCGGTCTTCTGGTGATCCTATTCAACAGGTTAGAATCATCATATCTCTGCTGCGTGGTGACCCACAGGATTGGGCATTTTCCCTGGAATCTGGCAATCCTGCTTTGCTTAATGTTGATTCGTTCTTTCAGGCATTGGGGTTGTTGTATGATGAGCCTAATTCTGTGGATCAGGCTGAAAAAATCTTGTTAGCCCTGTGTCAAGGTCAAGAAGCGGCAGAATTGTATTGCCAGAAATTTAGAAAATGGTCTGTACTGACTAAATGGAATGAGGATGCCTTGGCGGCAATTTTCAGAAAGGGTCTTTCTGAATCCGTTAAAGATGTTATGGTGGGGTTCCCCACGTCTGCTGGTCTGAGTGATTCTATGGCTCTGGCCATTCAGATTGATCGGCGCTTGCGCAAGCGCAGAGTTGTGCACACTGTGGCGTTGCCCTCTGAGCGGAGCCCTGAGCCTATGCAGTGTGATAGGATTTTGTCTAGAGCTGAACGTCAAACATTCAGACGTCAGAATAGGTTGTGTTTTTACTGCGGCGATTCTGCTAATGTTATTTCTGATTGCCCTAAGCGCACTAAGAGAATCACTAGTTCTGTTGCCATCAGTACTATACAACCTAAATTTCTGTTATCCGTGACCTTGATCTGCTCATTATCATCATTTTCTGTCATGGCATTTGTGGATTCAGGCGCCGCTCTGAACTTAATGGACTTAGAATTTGCCAGACGTTGTGGTTTTCCCTTACAGCCTTTGCAGAACCCTATTCCTTTGAGGGGCATTGATGCTACACCGTTGGCTAAAAATAAACCTCAGTTTTGGACACAGCTGACCATGCGCATGGCGCCAGCCCATCAGGAAGATTGTCGTTTTCTGGTATTGCATAATTTGCATGATGATATTGTGCTGGGTTTTCCATGGTTGCAGCTACATAATCCGGTGTTAGACTGGAAATCCATGTCTGTGACTATTTGGGGTTGTCAGGGGGTTCATGATCATGTTCCTTTGATGTCAATTTCCTCTTCCTCCTCTTCTGAAATTCCTGAGTTTTTGTCAGACTTCCAGGATGTATTCGATGAGCCCAAAACCAGTTCCCTTCCACCGCATAGGGACTGTGATTGTGCTATTGACTTGATTCCAGGTTGTAAGTTCCCTAAGGGCCGACTTTTCATCCTGTCTGTGCCTGAACATACCGCCATGCGGAGCTATATTAAGGAGTCTTTGGAGAAAGGGCATATTCGGCCATCTTCTTCACCGTTGGGAGCGGGGTTGTTTTTTGTTGCCAAGAAGGATGGCTCTTTGAGACCCTGTATTGATTATCGCCTCTTGAATAAGATCACGGTTAAATTTCAATACCCCTTGCCTTTGCTTACTGATTTGTTTGCTAGGATTAAGGGGTCTAGCTGGTTTACTAAGATTGACCTTCGAGGGGCATATAATCTTATTCGTATCAAGCAGGGTGACGAATGGAAAACTGCATTTAATACGCCCGAAGGCCATTTTGAATACCTTGTGATGCCATTCGGACTCTCTAATGCCCCATCTGTGTTCCAATCCTTCATGCATGATATCTTTCGGAGTTATCTTGATAAATTCATGGTTGTATATTTGGATGATATTTTGATTTTTTCCAATGATTGGGAGTCTCATGTGAAACAGGTCAGGATGGTATTTCAGATCCTCCGTAATAATGCTTTATTTGTGAAGGGGTCAAAGTGTCTCTTTGGAGTGCAGAAGGTTTCTTTTTTGGGTTTCATTTTTTTCTCCCTCATCTATAGAAATGGATCCGGTTAAGGTTCAGGCCATTCATGATTGGATTCAGCCCACATCTGTGAAGAGCCTTCAGAAATTTTTGGGCTTTGCTAATTTTTATCGTCGTTTCATTGCCAACTTCTCCAGTGTGGTTAAACCTCTAACCGATTTGACCAAGAAAGGCGCTGATGTGACGAATTGGTCCTCCGCGGCTGTTTCTGCCTTTCAGGAGCTTAAACGCCGATTTACTTCTGCCCCTGTGTTGCGTCAGCCAGATGTTTCTTTTCCATTTCAGGTTGAGGTTGACGCGTCTGAGATTGGGGCAGGGGCCGTTTTGTCTCAGAGGAATTCTGATGGTTCCTTGATGAAACCGTGTGCCTTCTTTTCTCGGAAGTTTTCGCCTGCGGAACACAATTATGATGTTGGCAATCGGGAGTTGTTGGCTATGAAGTGGGCATTTGAGGAGTGACGACATTGGCTTAAGGGGGCCAAGCACCGTATTGTGGTCCTGACCGATCATAAGAATCTGATTTACCTCGAGTCTGCCAAACGGCTGAATCCTAGACAGGCTCAATGGTCCCTGTTTTTCTCCCGTTTTGATTTTGTGGTCTCGTACATTCCTGGTACTAAGAATGTTAAGGCGGATGCCCTCTCTAGGAGTTTTTTTCCTGATTCCCCTGGGGTTCTTGAGCCGGTCGGCATTTTGAAGGAAGGGGTAATTCTTTCTGCCATCTCCCCTGATTTGCCATGGGTTCTTCAGGAATTTCATGCTGATAAGCCTGACCGCTGTCCTGTGGGGAAACTGTTTGTTCCTGATAGATGGACTAGTAAAGTGATTTCTGAGGTTCATTGTTCTGTGTTGGCTTGCGATCCTGGGATTTTTGGTACCAGATATTTGGTTAGTAGGTCATTTTGGTGGCCTTCTTTGTCACGGGATGTGCGTTCTTTTGTGCAGTCCTGTAGGACTTTTGCGCGGGCCAGGCCTTGTTGCTCCCGTGCTAGTGGGTTGCTTTTGTCATTGCCAGTCCCTGAGAGACCTTGGACGCATATTTCTATGGATTTTATTTCCGATCTTCCTGTTTCCCAAAGAATGTCAGTTATCTGGGTTGTCTGTGACCGATTTTCTAAGATGGTTCATTTGGTACCTTTGCCTAAATTGCCTTCTTTCTTCTGATTTGGTTCCATTGTTTTTTCAGCATGTGGTGCGTTTGCATGGTATTCTGGAGAATATTGTGTCCGACAGAGGTTCCCAGTTTGTTTCCAGGTTTTGGCGGGCCTTTTGTGCCAAGCTGGGCATTGATTTGTCTTTTTCCTCTGCATTTCATCCTCAGACAAATGGCCAGACTCAGCGAACTAATCAGACCTTGGAGACCTATTTGAGATGCTTTGTGTCTGCTGATCAGGATGATTGGGTGGCTTTTTTGCCATTGGCCGAGTTTGCCCTTAATAATCGGGCTAGTTCGGCTACTTTGGTTTCGCCTTTTTTTTGTAATTTTGGTTTTCATCCTCGTTTTTCTTCAGAGCAGGTTGAGCCTTCTGACTTTCTGGTGTGGATTCTGTGGTCGACAGGTTGCAGCAGATTTGGGCTTATGTGGTGGACAATTTGGTGCTGTCTCAGGAGGAGGCTCAGCGTTTTGCTAACCGTCGTCGGTGTGTTGGTTCCCGACTTCGGGTTGGTGATCTGGTTTGGTTATCTTCCCGTCATGTTCCTATGAAGGTTTCTTCCCCTAAGTTTAAGCCTCGATTTATTGGTCCTTATAGGATTTCTGAGATTATTAATCTGGTGTCCTTTCGCCTGGCGCTTCCGGCCTCTTTTGCTATTCATAATGTCTTCCATAGATCTTTGTTGCGGAAATATGTGGAGCCCATTGTTCCCTCTGTTGATCCTCCAGCCCCTGTGTTGGTCGATGGGGAGTTGGAATATGTTGTTGAGAAGATTTTGGATTCCCGTTTTTTGAGGCGGAAGCTTCAGTACCTTGTCAAGTGGAAGGGTTATGGCCAGGAGGATAATTCTTGGGTTTCTGCCTCTGATGTCCATGCCGTGGATTTGGTTCGTGCCTTTCATCGGGCTCATCCTGATCGGCCTGGGGGCTCTGGTGAGGGTTCGGTGACCCCTCCTCAAGGGGGGGTACTGTTGTGAATTCAGCTTTTGGGCTCCCTCCGGTGGTTGTAGAGGGTAATGCAGTTCTGCCTGGACTGCAGGAGTGGACAGGTGTATCTACTAATTGCAAAACTGACTGGGGTATATAGCTTTGCAGGATCCTTTAGTCAGTGCCAGTTGTCCATTGTTCTGGAAGGATTCACTTCCCTGCTGGTCCCTCCAGTTTGCTGTGCTTTTCTACTAAGATAAGTCCTGCTTGGTTTTTTCTGTCCACCTGCTGTGGACTTTATAGTTCTGTGCATTTTTCATGTTTTTGTTTAGTCCAGCTTAGTCTGTGAAGGATTTTTTGCAGCCTAGATATTTCTCTGGAGATGCAGATATACCCCCCATGTCTTTAGTCAAATGTGGTGATCCGTATTTTCTGCGGTGGATATTTTCTAGTGTTTTTGTACTGACCGCATAGTACTCTGTTCTTTTCTTTCTTTTTAGCTAGTATGGCCTCCTATGCTAAAATCTGATTTCATATCTGCGTATGTTATTTCCCTCTCCTCTCACAGTCAATATTTGTGGGGGGCTATCTATCCTTTGGGGATTTTCTCTGAGGCAAGATAGGTTTCCTGTTTCTGCCTTTAGGGGTAGTTAGATCTTAGGCTGTGCTGAGGGGTCTAGGGAGTGTTAGGTACCCCCCACGGCTACTTCTAGTTGCGCTGCTACTTCAGGGTTTGCGGTCAGTACAGGGACCACCTTCTCCAGAGTCCGTCTCATGCTGCTCCTAGGCCACCAGATCATAACAGGTTGGTCCCTGCACCATACTCATAGTCCTTATATAGCTGCTTATCCTGTGAACCGATTGGTTTATTAAACCCAATATACCTCCACCACCAGTACCATGGAAATTAACTTTTTAGACTTGAGGATTTTTATTGAAGATTTGCAAATACATACATGCACCTTTGTAAAACCAACAGACACTAATAGTTATATTCCCCTTGATAGCTGCCATCTCCCAGGTTGGTTGCTGAATATCCCGGGCAGTCAGTTTACCAGGATTCACCGGAATTGTTCTAGGCCTCAGGACTTTGAGGCGGAATCGCAAACTCTTACTAAAAAATTCCTGGAAAAAGGTTATAAAATAACAATGCTGGAGGAGTCTAAAAAGAAGGCCACCAGTAAACCTAGACAGGAACTGATCAATCCAGTCCCAAAGCCTAAAGCCACCCTGGAATCCATCCCTATTATCACTAAATATGATTCCAACTCACATTTTTTCTGCAAAATAGTCAGTAAACACTGGCATATTTTAAAAAATGACAAAATATTGGGAGAAATTATTAGCCATCAACCACGCTTTGTTTTTAAAGAAGGCCAGAATTTAGGAAATTTGATTGCCCCCACAGTTCAGAATAAATTCCCCCTGGTACAGTCCTCTCTTACACATACAAAATTAAGAGGCTTTTTTCCATGCCGTAAATGCAATGCATGTAAGGAAACAACTATATCAAAATGCATGGACATCAAAAAAGGAAAAAGGACATTTCAAATTAGGGACTGTATCACATGCTCCACCACAGGGGTAATTTATACCATAGAATGTCCATGCGGAAAATTTTCTGTGGGGAGAACAAAAAGACCCTTAAAAATTAGGATGAATAAGCACATCCGTAACGTTAAAAATAAATTTATGGTTCATTCACTCTCCCAACATTTTGTAGAACAACATGGCGGAACGGTACAAGGGATGAAAATAACGGGTATTGCGGTGGTACACCACCATTGGAGAGGTGGCGACTTTATCAAGGCAATGTCTCACGCAGAGACTAAATGGATCTTTCTTCTGGACACTATTGCACCAAGAGGATTGAATATGGGTGCTGAACTTTTTGGCTTCTAACCAATCGGTTCACAGGATAAGCAGCTATATAAGTACTATGAGTACGGTGCAGTGACCAACCCTGAGGAAGGAGACAGGCGTCTCCAAAACGCGTCAGTTGTTTGGCCCAAGCTGCACTTCGTACTCACTCTATCACCGGGGGTTACGGTCACGTCACGACTTACCACGTCACTCAGGTCCTGCGCACCGTTTGTACGTACCGCCGCTATCACACGCGGCGTTGGCTCTGCAGGATCCCGTCTCCACCCGGAGATCAGCTGGTTGTGGCTTGCCGCCGGCCGGGGCAGCCACCTGTCTAGATCATCTCTACCTGCCGAAAAATCTCCCTGACAGGAGGAATACTCAAGATCTTCAGCCTGCAATAGAGGTAGGAACTACTCCTAAGTTCTCCAAGTGCTGCTGCACTTTTTTTGCTTTGATAGGCGAACGCATTGCCACTTTACCAGCGGCGATTTGGCTATTCAGACTATTTATATTGGGACATTTTCTCCAATAGGGACATTTTGGTTTTATTATATTCTATATCTTTTTACCATTATTTCCGTTATTTTCCTAGCGCATACCTGTATATATACAGTAACTTGCGTATATATACATATTTGTTTGTTTTGTATCCATTTTTGACAAACAAAAAGGAGGAAGTTTGTTGGTATTGCGGCTGGAACTTTTAATAGCGGTGACACTTTGCGCCACCATTTTCATATATATTTTCTAAAGAACAGTAGTGAACCATTTAAAAAATATACACAACATTTAATTGTGACACATTGTTAGAGGCTGAGACTTCCATGCCGTGTGGGAAGTATCGCAGGCACTGTTTGTTGCTCTGGCCTCCCAATCAGGTCTGGCCGCTGGATCTGCTGCTTAAGGATGGTTTCACATTTGCAGTTGTGTCCACAGCGTTTCTTCCGCAATTATCCGCATGCGTTGTGTATTCCAATATTTAACATTAGAGACGCATGTGTCTGCGATCGATTGCGTTTTGCCGCGTTTGACAATGCATGCGTCGTTGTGTCGTTTCTTCGTCTGCGGTTTGGTGCGGTAAATGCTGCATGTAGTAATATTAGAGGCGTCAACATGCCGCCTAGAAACGTATGCGGTTGTTAGCGGATGGAATGCGGCAAAAAAACGCATTGCTGTCTATGTGAACGCATGCGGCCGCAAGCACATGCGTTTGATTGCGTTTGTGAACGCATGCGTTGCACCAGAGAAAAACATGTCTAGACACTGATTAGCCACCCCCACATACAAGGTGATAAAGAGAGGCAGTGGACATTTGCAGGTCACTACTCAGCAGACAGAGAAGCAGAGCAGACGCTGTCAAAAACCTTGGAGGAAACAAGACTCTGAACAATGTGAGTATATCAAAGCCAATGCCTTTATTTTTTATTTTCTGTCTCTACAAGTCCTAATTTCTGCCATTTCTTTCTTTCTGCATGCATCAGAATGTCATCTTCTTCTGATGAGGAGCAACGTCCTGGGCCTTCTCAAGCTGAACATGTCAGTGAAGTGAGTACTCAACTCCTCAGATTGGTAAGTATTCACTGTCACATATACACACGTGACAATTTCTTATTCCTTTTTTTAGAGCACTTCTTCCACTACGGCAGAGGGTGAGCAGGAGCAGCGGGATCACGGTCGGGTGGCAAGGCGGCAGCGTTTAAGTATACCTGGCTGACTGTTTATTGTATCTTCACTTTAGTATTCTTGAATCTTCCATTCTTTACTTTCCTGTTATGATAGGCAATTCAGTAACACAATGTACATAGCGATCAGAGCACATACAGTGATCTGACAATAACCCAAAATAATAGAACGAGCTCTGAGACGTGGAAACTCTGTAGACCGCAATTCCTGATCCTCTCCAAACACAACTAGAGGCAGCTGTGGATTGCGCCTAACGCTCCCTATGCAACTCGGCACAGCCTGAGAAACTAACTAGCCTGAAGATAGAAAAATAAGCCTACCTTGCCTCAGAGAAATACCCCAAAGGAAAAGGCAGCCCCCCACATATAATGACTGTGAGTAAGATGAAAAGACAAACGTAGGGATGAAATAGATTCAGCAAAGTGAGGCCCGATATTGTAGACAGAACGAGGATAGGAAAGATAACTTTGCGGTCTACACAAAACACTAAAGAAAACCACGCAAAGGGGGCAAAAAGACCCTCCGTACCGAACTAACGGCACGGAGGTACACCCTTTGTGTCCCAGAGCTTCCAGCAAAACAAATAGACAAGCTGGACAGAAAAAATAGCAACAAATAGCAAAGAAGCACTTAGCTATGCAGAGCAGCAGGCCACAGGAATGATCCAGAGAAACACAAGTCCAACACTGGAACATTGACAGGAAGCATGGATCAAAGCATCAGGTGGAGTTAAGTAGAGAAGCAGCTAACGACCTCACCAGATCACCTGAGGGAGGAAACTCAGAAGCTGCAGTACCACTTTCCTCCACAAACGGAAGCTCCCAGAGAGAATCAGCCGAAGTACCACTTGTGACCACAGGAGTGAACTCTGCCACAGAATTCACAACACTTTCCTCTTTCTTTACATTTTTCTTCTGGACTCCTTTTTTATCTTGACTTTCATTATTCATGCCATTTCTCATCCTCTCTTTTCTTTCTTTTCCTTATGTTAATATATCCAACATTAATGTATTCATTTATTTTTTTAGGTTCCAGAATGGGATGAGGACCTCATTGACAACAATATCCTCATCTCCCTGGTCCTTGAGCGAGTCCCGTTGTGGGACACCCGGGTTCCCCAGCACTCGGACAATGTGACGATCCGGCGGCTATGGAATGAGGTGGCCAAAGCGATGTGGTATGGCTGGGACAACGCCCGACTCGGGTCCGAAATGCATTTTGTAAGTTTTGCAATGCAGTGTGATGCAGCAGAGACCTTGGCCGTGCTCACTACAACTGTGTGTGATGACAGAAACTCTCAGGAGTTTCTCTCATCACACACAGTTGTGTGAGCACGGCCGAAAGTCCCTTGTCTAACCATTATTTTTTGTTTTTTCAACAGTGTTCAAAGTCAAAACACGTTGGCGTTCGATGAAGGTCTGCTTCAACAAGGACCTGCGTCAAGAGAGCCGTGTTCCCAGTTGTTCTGGAGCAAGGATCAGAAAGTATAAATACCACCGCATTCTGGCATTTTTAAGACCGGTCCTTGCCCAGAGAACGTAAGTATTTTTTCGGTGTATTAGGTTGTGTTGTACTGCCATAATCTGTATGTTTCTATTCAACAGGAGTTGGCGTTTTTTAAATTTTTGGTATTAACTTTTTTTTTCCTTTTTTCACAGCACATGGAGCAGCACTGTTGAACCAGGTTCTGGAGTGGTCCTTCATCAGACAGCCACGGACACATCCCAGCCATCCAGCAGCGCTGCAGCAAGTGGGCCTGCCACACAAACTGGAGACCAGGAAGATGGTCCTTCAGGTTTTCCACTTTCCCAGTCCTCTGCCTCTGCCCCTTTTTTGGGGGTACCTCCCAGCAGCGGCAGAGGGCATTTCACAGGTCACTCATGCCTGAGTTTTTGCACTTGAGCTCGGTTTTTCATGATGGACTCAAGGCTTTGGGTGACCGACTGGATAATGCCATTAGCCACATGAATACACGTATCCAGGATGTCACCAAAAGCCTTAACCAAGTAAAAGCCAACCTCCAGAGGCCAGCACATCATTTTTATTTAACCAAATTGAACAGGGCATGTCGGAACACCTTACTCCTGATCTCCAGCTTAGTGTCATGCAGGCCTGCAATACTGTTTACATGCAGGCTATGCAGCAGAGTCGGTATTTTCAGAAGACAGTCACGGCATATCCACCTGTGCCTTCACTGTCACGATTAATCTCAATGCCGACCTCTGCTGCACGGCCACCTCCAAGCACTGCCGGACACCACTACAGCACCCCACCATACCGAGTGCTGCCCACTGCCACCACCATGACAACTGCTGCTCCTGCTTGGACCTCCTCCACTGACACCACCATGCAGCAGCAGGACCCTGGCATGCCTTTCCGCTCTGCCACCACGATGCAGCAGGACTCTGGCATGGCCTTGGAAACTTCTACCCCAACCATGCAGCAGCAGCAGCAGCATGATAAAAACAGTGACAGTTTGGCCACTATGACCTCGCCGCAAGAAATAAGCCCGCCTAGGCTCCCCAGACCACAGCACCGATCCCAAAAAGGGAGAAAAAAAGCAGACTATTTTTAATCCTCCCCTCACTTCCCAATGTGTCTGTTATGTCAGGTTTGTCTCACCCTTCCAGTGTGTTTCAGCCCTCCCATGCGTCGAGCCCCATCCCCGATCTGCCAGACCCCAGTAATTGAATTGCCCCTTCTCCTGCCACCCCTGCGTCGTCCACAGTAAGTCAAGCTTCACAGCTACATACCCCCCGTTTCCAGCACTCTACCCCAGGCAGGCACAGTTAATTTTTTTTTTTTTATTTGTTAAAAAAATAAATAATGTTTTTTGCCCCCAAAAAGGTTTGGTTAATTGTGTATTTTGCCGCCGGCCACACACACTGCGCGCCAAATAAAAAATTGCGCCACACACTTTATTTTTTGCACACATCATAGCTCCAGTAGTTAACAAGTCCAACACTGCAGTTTTGTGTGTCTTTAGTATAGAGATATGAGGTGGGCCAAAAAATTTATAGTTGCATTTTCTCCATAATCTCTTCCTTCTGCTTAGTCTGTGACTGCAGAACTATACTCAACATGTCAGGTGTCAAAAACTCATTAGTTATTACACCTGACCTGGTGAGTAGAGAACTGCCTTGTATAACCTCCATTTTCTTTTCTGTGTACATAATCTATTTTACACAAAGTGAAGGGACTATGGCGGTCATACCTATGCTCACCTGGACATGTGTCAGAAACCTCAGGGACCACTTAGTCCGTAGCCATTACGTGAGCCAGCAACATAGAACTTTCTTGGATGGTTTTGTACCCAGGCCTGGTTCTAGTCCGTGTGGCCGTTGTGTCGCTTGCCCTAATGTGGAAAGATGTAATTCTTTCCTCAACTCACAGGGCACCAAATCTTACTTGATTAGACAACATATCACTTGTACCACCCGATATGTTGTCTACTACGCTACATGTCCTTGCTGACTGATTTATGTAGGCCTTACTACCCGCCAGCTTAAAGTCTGCATTAGAGAGCACATCCTAGGGATAAAGGCTGCCTCCGGTCAAATGGATGGAACCATACTTAAAACCCTGCCTAGGCATTTTAAGGAATATCACGGGTGCAATGCAACACTATTGAGGGTCAGGGGTATCGATACATTAAAAATTAACATCAAGAGTGGTTAGTTGTCCAAGAGGCTTGCTAAACTTGAGACTCAATGGATATGGCATCTCCAAACTGTTCTCCCCGATGGACTTAATGAAAATTTGTCATTTACCCAATATCTTTAATCCACTGCTTGCTGCTTTCCTTTCCCTGGTGCGCATCCTCTGCATGTCTGTGTTTTATTTGGTTTAATGGGTTTTATTCTTTGTTTAGTATTTCGGACCATTATACGTGTTAATTGGTCTTTGTTGCGGCAAATTGGAGGATGACATTTTCTGTGGACTACTATCAAGGGCCATTGAGGATGTTACGACTGACAACACGGGGGTATACACGTGGCTGGACAACTATCTGTGTTTAAATTGTATGTGATATCCTTTTGGACTATAGTTGTTCTATTTACATGTGTGTGGGTTATATGTCTGTATTTACAATTTTGGTATTTTGTTCTATACAATGAGCTGGTCACCGCCCTATATGTATATTTGTATACGCATGCATGTAGTCACTATGTTTATATCGTATGTGTATGTATACGGACATCTATGATGACACTCTCGATTATTATGCCCATTATTTTTACTGTACTGTCTCTATATTGTTGCAAGTACTGTTTGTTTTCCTCATTATGTGTTATGATATTAATCCCTTTTGTATTCGGTACCTATGGTTATGTATGTGGGTTTCCACACGTACCATTAGTCTTACACCAATGTTCATCCACAGTTGACTACCATATACAGGTCCTTCTCAAAAAATTAGCATATAGTGTTAAATTTCATTATTTACCATAATGTAATGATTACAATTAAACTTTCATATATTATAGATTCATTATCCACCAACTGAAATTTGTCAGGTCTTTTATTGTTTTAATACTGATGATTTTGGCATACAACTCCTGATAACCCAAAAAACCTGTCTCAATAAATTAGCATATTTCACCCATCCAATCAAATAAAAGTGTTTTTTAATAACAAACAAAAAAACCAACAAATAATAATGTTCAGTTATGCACTCAATACTTGGTCGGGAATCCTTTGGCAGAAATGACTGCTTCAATGCGGCGTGGCATGGAGGCAATCAGCCTGTGACACTGCTGAGATGTTATGGAGGCCCAGGATGCTTCAATAGCGGCCTTAAGCTCATCCAGAGTGTTGGGTCTTGCGTCTCTCAACTTTCTCTTCACAATATCCCACAGATTCTCTATGGGGTTCAGGTCAGGAGAGTTGGCAGGCCAATTGAGCACAGTAATACCATGGTCAGTAAACCATTTACCAGTGGTTTTGGCACTCTGAGCAGGTGCCAGGTCGTGCTGAAAAATGAAATCTTCATCTCCATAAAGCATTTCAGCCGATGGAAGCATGAAGTGCTCCAAAATCTCCTGATAGCTAGCTGCATTGACCCTGCCCTTGATGAAACACAGTGGACCAACACCAGCAGCTGACATGGCACCCCACACCATCACTGACTGTGGGTACTTGACACTGGACTTCAGGCATTTTGGCATTTCCTTCTCCCCAGTCTTCCTCCAGACTCTGGCACCTTGATTTCCGAATGACATGCAAAATTTGCTTTCATCAGAAAAAAGTACTTGGGACCACTTAGCAACAGTCCAGTGCTGCTTCTCTGTAGCTCAAAAGTGGCTTTACCTGGGGAATGCGGCACCTGTAGCCCATTTCCTGCACACGCCTGTGCACGGTGGCTCTGGATGTTTCCACACCAGACTCAGTCCACTGCTTCCTCAGGTTCCCCAAGGTCTGGAATCGGTCCTTCTCCACAATCTTCCTCAGGGTCCGGTCTCCTCTTCTCGTTGTACAGCGTTTTCTGCCACATTGTTTCCTTCCAACAGACTTACCATTGAGGTGCCTTGATACAGCACTCTGGGAACAGCCTATTTGTTGAGAAATTTCTTTCTGGGTCTTACCCTCTTGCTTGAGGGTGTCAATGATGGCCTTCTTGACATCTGTCAGGTCGCTAGTCTTACCCATGATGGGGGTTTTGAGTAATGAACCAGGCAGGGAGTTTATAAAAGCCTCAGGTATCTTTTGCATGTGTTTAGAGTTAATTAGTTGATTCAGAAGATTAGGGTAATAGGTCGTTTAGAGAACCTTTTCTTGATATGCTAATTTATTGAGACAGGTTTTTTGGGTTATCAGGAGTTGTATGCCAAAATCATCAGTATTAAAACAATAAAAGACCTGACAAATTTCAGTTGGTGGATAATGAATCTATAATATATGAAAGTTTAATTGTAATCATTACATTATGGTAAATAATAAAATTTAACACTATATGCTAATTTTTTGAGAAGGACCTGTATAAATACTTTCTTTGTTTTACACTTATTTTGGGCCTGTTTGGTAGGGCTGCTGCTGCGATAAATAAGGTTTACATTTTAACCCCTGCCAAGCTGGCCGCAATATACGGTGTACATACGGTATCTGTTGTCTTCAAAAAGATGGCCACGGCTTCTGTACTGTGCATATTCATCTACAGTACACATAAAACATGGCCACTTTGTTACATCTGCGCATGTCCGCATATGCCCTCACCAAGATAGCGGTCTAGTTACTTCATGCATATACTATATACGCCATTTCCGGTTGTGGTCACCGCAGTGCCGCTGCCCCTGGATCACATGGGGCCCCTGTGGTTCCAGGTTATGTGGCCGTGCGAACCAGAGACCGCGAATTACGATTTTGGGTACGAACACTTCCGGTCCTGTAAGTATAAATTTTAATCCAGCTACACATCCACATACCCCTTGAGGAAGGCATTTGCCGAAACGTGCGTCGGGGGGGACCCGGCGTCTGGTACACACATATTCCTATTACGGAATTACTGTTATGTATACACGTCAATTATGGATACCTCAGTTCATCATTGCAGATGTTTGCTGTAACCTAAATAATTATTTTGGATATATATTATGCATTAATGCTGCCATGGTGTATTGTGTATGATATGTATGTGTGCTCATTTCCCTGTCCGATTGTAAGTGCTGCGGATGGCATGGGGGGATTTCCCAATCTGCTGTTTTACACCTGTTATATTTAAATAAAGTTTGTTTGTATATTTGTAACTTGGACTTGTGACTGCGTTTTTCTGGCCCTTTTTTGTTCACCTGGACATGTGTCAGAAATAATGAATTCATGAGGCTGTTATATGTGCATCATGAATTCATTATTTCTGACACCTGACTTGATGAGTATAGACCTGTTTTGCATTAAACAGCCTTCGTCTCTTCAGTCTGCGTCCAATAGATACAGCAGAACAGAATCAGGATGCAATGATGTCAACAACCTTACCACTAACAACCTAAGGCTGCCGTCACACTAGCAGTATTTGGTCAGTATTTTACATCAGTATTTGTAAGCCAATGGTTTGTAGAGGAAATACACAGAAGACACGGTCGAGATACCCAAAATTAAATTTCATTAACAACAAATATTATTAACATTTAAACAAATAACTGGTACAGACCAAATCCCAACAGGACATTTACACAATATTGTCCTGCCATGACACACGTCCAAAATCAGAATAAAAAATGGCAGCAAATTGGTCCCGCATTTGGCCAACTTCAGCAGTTGACCGCAGCGGGTGATGCTGGTAATCTGGCAATGGGTTTCCAACTGGTTCATCCAGTTCCATGTTGGGTCGCTCCTTAGCCATTATGTAATTGTGGAGAACCACACAGGCTTTGACCACCTCATCGATTGTCTCCATTTTTAGATTAATGGCTGTTTCAAGAATGCGCCATTTTGAGACTAGAATGCAAAGGTACACTCTACTGTTCTTCAGGCCCTGGTCAGTCCGTAATTGAAGATCCTTTTAGTGTGGTTCAAGTCCCGACTGGAATATGGCTTCAGTAGGTTTTCACACATCTGAAAGGCCTCATCCCCAACCATAACAAATGGCATCGGTGGACCTTGAGTGTTGGGGAGAGGTCGTGGCCGTGGAAAATTAAAATTTTTGCCATACTCACGGCGCCCCATATTTGAGTTCTTGATAGTCTGGGAATCGTTGCCACGGCCAAAAGCTTCAATGTCCATGGCGAAGAAGCGACAGTCTGCATCTGCTATTGACATGAGCACAACAGAAAAATATTTTTTATAATTGAAGTACTCCGATCCTGTTCTGGCTGGTTTGATAATGCGGATGTGCTTTCCATCCACCACTCCCAAACAGTTTGGGAAATCACACACACTCCAGAATTTTTCAGCAATTTCAATCCACTTGTCCACGGTGGGTAGGGGTATAAACTCATCCCGGAGAACATTCCACAAAGCCCGGTAGTTGTCCGCAATTATTCCAGACAGGGTGGAAATTCCAAGCCAGTATTGGAAGTGGAGGGATGATAAACTCTCTACGGTTGCCAGAAATCTGTAATAAAATAAATAAAAAAAAAAAAATTAACAATCAATTCTATTTATGGTGTTGTTCTTCTAAAGACATAAAGGAAAATACAAAGAATACATGTCAGAACAATCAAAATTAGGACTGGCATTTGTTTAGAATTGTTACGTACCTTAATGTAACCAGCAGACGTTCCTCTGGTGGAATTGCTCTACGGAGCTGGGTGTCCTGTCTCCGGATGGCTCCTTGGACACGACCAAGCAAATCCTGGAAAGAGTCTTGTGTAGTGTTGAGCATTCCGATACCGCAAGTATCGGGTATCGGCCGATACTTGCGGTATCGGAATTCCGATACCGAGATCCGATACTTTTGTGGTATCGGGTATCGGTATCGGATACATAGAGATGTGTAAAATAAAGAATTAAAATAAAAAATATTGATATATTTACCTCTCCGGCGGCCCCTGGTGAGTCCGCGGGTAACCGGCAGGCTTCGTTGTTCAAAATCAGCGCTTTTAGGACCTGAGAAACACGTCCCGGCTTCTGATTGGTCGCGGGCCGCCCATGTGACCGCCACGCGACCAATCACAAGCCGCGACGTCACCGCAAGCTATTAGCGCGCTCATTTTTAAAAATGAGCGCGTTAATGGCTTTCAAAGACGTAGCGGGTTGTGATTGGTCGCGGCCGCGACCAATCACAAGCCGCGACGTCACCGCAAGCTATTGACGCGCTCATTTTTAAAAATGAGCGCGTTAATGGCTTTGAAAGACATAGCGGCTTGTGATTGGTCGCGTGGCCGCGACCAATCACAAGCCGCTACGTCTTTGAAAGTCATTAACGCGCTCATTTTTCAAAAATGAGCGCGCTAATAGCTTGCGGTGACGTCGCGGCTTGTGATTGGTCGCTGCCACGCGACCAATCACAAGCCGCTATGTCTTTCAAAGCCATTAACGCGCTCATTTTTAAAAATGAGCGCGTCAATAGCTTGCGGTGACGTCGCGGCTTGTGATTGGTCGCGGCCGCGACCAATCACAACCCGCTACGTCTTTGAAAGCCATTAACGCGCTCATTTTTAAAAATGAGCGCGCTAATAGCTTGCGGTGACGTCGCGGCTTGTGATTGGTCGCATGGCGGTCACATGGGCGGCCCGCGACCAATCAGAAGCCGGGACGTGTTTCTCAGGTCCTAAAAGCGCTGATTTTGAACAAAGAAGCCTGCCGGTTACCCGCGCTGAGTTCAGGGGCCGCCGGAGAGGTAAATATATCAATATTTTTTATTTTTATTCTTTATTTTACACCTCCCTATGGATCCCAGGGCCTGAAGGAGAGTTTCCTCTCCTTCAGACCCTGGGAACCATGAGAATACCTTCCGATACTTGATGTCCCATTGACTTGTATTGGTATCGGATATCGGTATCGGCGATATCCGATATTTTTCGGGTATCGGCCGATACTATCCGATACCGATACTTTCAAGTATCGGACGGTATCGCTCAACACTAGTCTTGTGACATCCTTGTATATTCCGGGAATTTGTCCGGGTTGGCATTAAGCTTGCAATATAGCGTGTGATAGGCTCCACGGCTCTCACGTAATTCGATAATGGGGTGTCGCCAAAAAGGTCTACGCCATGTCCTTCTCCATCTTTCAAAATTTTTGTGTTGTTCCCAAGCAAACGCACAGGCAAGAAACAGCTTGATGCTTAAATCCAGGTTGATCCATCATGACACAGGATGCAGTAGCAGACTATTAAGATTTCAGCAGTCCTAGGGTCTATATATAGATATCCCATAATACACGCCCTCTGTAGTCCCATTGGCGGTGTCTGGTTATCAAGATTTTTCTCCAGTAAAATTTTCCACCATGCGCACAAAATACGCAAATGCATGACAAAACGCATGATAAAGCGGGAAAATGCAGCATGTTATTAACCGCATGAATCTAGAAAACGCTGCGTTTGTACTTGTTTCTATGCTTTTTTTCCTGCACTTGCGGATGCGGATTAAACGCTGCGGATTCGAACGCAAATGTGAAACTAGCCTTACGCAGACATTTGTCCCAGCATCTTGCTCAGGCTCCTGTTATATATCTGGTTGCTGCTGGCTCTCTAGCTAAAGTCTATGGTAACCAGTGGTATACAGAGGTGGCCCCACTCTCTGAAGTCTAAGTCCAGAAATCACCTTGCTGAGCGTGTCCGTAATGTGGCGCCTTGTCATTGGTGCTCAGTTGCTTTCTGCTCTGGCAATGTGGCAGCTCTGCATTGGCCCACAGGTGACGCCCTGTCTGACTGGGTGTGAGTGTTTGAGGTAGAGCCTGGTGCATAAAGGGCATTCAGAGAAGCATGTGGATGTGCTAGCATCATTTGTGTTTGGTGTATGTGTTGGTGGATATGCTACTGCTCTGTCTGTGTGTTTTGTGTGTTTAGCACTATATCAGCTACCAGTGGGACGTTTATGATCTTTTCAGCATGCGTTCAGGGCTGACCCTTTGCCATTCGAATTCTAGCACCTCTGGAGAGGAGGTTTGCTGTGTGCTCTTGCTGACTGTGAGTTTTTGCTATCTGTTTATGTCCCATGTTTATGCTATACTTCCCTGTGAGGTTAACAGGGTATTGCACCACAGAGCAAGTTCCACTCAAGTGTTCTTTCGCAGTGGTTCTAAAGGAGCATTGCACACTTCCTAATGTCCCTGTACCTCTCTGTGGTTAGCTGAGCTGGTCCTAACCTTCCCTTTACCCCTCGGTGGTTAGCTGAGCTGGTACTTACCTTCACTGTACTCCTCAGTGGTTAGCTGAGCTGGTACTTACTGTCCCTTTACCTTTCGGTGGTTAGCTGAGATTGTTCTTACCGTCCCTGTACCCCTCGGTGATTAGCTGAGCTGGTACTTACCTTCCCTGTATACTTCGGTGGTAAGCTGTGCTGGTACTTACTGTCCCTTTACCTCTCGGTGGTTAGCTGAGATGATTCTTACCATCCCTGTACCCAACGGTGGTTAGCTGAGCTGGTCCTAACCTTCCCTGTACCCCTCTGTGGTTAGCTGAACTGGTACTTACCTTCCCTGTACCCCTAGGTGGTTAGCTGAGCTGGAACTTACTGTACCTTTACCTCTCGGTGGTTAGCTGTGTAGGTACTCCTCTCCCTGTGCATCTGAGTTGTTTCTGGGTTTGGTTTTCTGTGTTCCAATCATACTGTGTGGAGTTAACTCAGTGTGTTTTAGGAGGAATGTTCACTAGATTTTTATCTGTCTTTGTTCATACTAGAAGCAGTTTACTGCACGGTGGACCTCGGGTTGCGATTGCGCCTTATTTGTTATTTATTTTTATTTGGGGCAATCTGCCAACCCTAACACACATGTATGTTGTACAAGGATGTTCATTGTACCAGATAATAGGTATAATGGAGAGACGAAGCTCAGGGTTCAGCACAACACTGGGGAACAAAACACGTCTAAGTGGACCACTTACCTTGGTAACCATGTTTATAACTACAGTGCCTCACTCTATTGACAGTAGGTAAATGGAAACCTCAGCAAAAAATCATGTTATTACTGAGAAAAAAAATACTACTCTAATAACAAGGCAAATATTACTGGCATATGGTGACGATAGATACTAGTTCTGCAGAACATATTAAAGAAGCTCTCTCATGAAGATTTTTTTTAATATAGTGTATGTGCTAATACACTCACCTACCGTTGCCTTCTTCTGTGTCCAGCCCCATCCCTCTCCTTTTCTGAGTGACGTCACTCTCTTTAGACTATCACTCTGCGCTCTATTTGACACCATAGAGTAACTCTCTTTGGTATTCCAAGCCTCATTCTAACGCGCTATAGACTCACATTGTAAAAGTCACTTTCGGGTCACGCAGAACACATTGTAACTCAGAGGAGACTGCTGATATCACTCAGAAGAGGAGCCTTGGTCGGTGAGTACACTAACAAACATGCACTGCATTATATGCACATATACAAGAATTTTAAGCGTGAATGTGTTTTTAAGAAATTTCATGGATATGTGTGAAAAGGGTGAGATATGCATCTTCCTCGTATCTTTTTCAAAGATAAGGGTATCAATGCGGGATCTCCAGTGCCATGGAAACATAGACTAAAAGATGCATCATCCAATAAGGCATTATGCTCATATGCTAGGCATCTACACTGTGCACAATTATTAGGCAAGTGAGTATTTTGATCACATCATTTGTATGCAGATTTTCCAACTCAAAGCTGCGTAAAATTGAATGCTTATTTCTGTTAAGCTGATCAGGTGATGTGTATTTGTGTAGTAGAAAAGGGTGTAGTCAAAATTATTAAAATGCTTACAGAGGGATGCAACACTTAAAATTGCTAAGATATTGAGGCTCAGTCCCGAGACCATCAAAAGATTTGTTTGAAATAGTCAGCAGTAGGGTTGAGCGTCTTTTACTTTTATAGGATCGGGTTGGGTTTCACGAAACCCGACTTTTTCAAAAGTCGATCGAGTGAAATCGGCCGATCCTATAAAAAAGTCGGGGTCGGGTTCGGCCGAAACACAAAACCCAATTTTAACCCCGTGCTTTTCCGAAAGGAAAAGTGTTGGAGGCGTCACAGCTACAGCCACAAAATTTTGCACAGTCACACGTCTGGACCCCGAGAGCGTCATAGGCTATGATGTGAGGTGAAATTTTAACCCCGTGCTTTCCAATTCACCAAACAATTTTGCCCCTATCTACATAATGGGGAAAAGTGAAAGGAAAAGTGTTGGAGGCAAATTGACAGCTGCCAGATGTGAACAAGGGGGACTTAAAGAGTGAGAGCGATGGCGCCAAAGAGTATATACCATACAGTTGCTAAGGTGGGGCCCCGACATGGGATACTCACCACACACGGGGATATGAACACACACACAAAATGCGCCACAAACTACCACGTGCTTGAACACATATACCATCCTCAGGACACATTTCACCACACATACACCAACCTCGCCACATAAAAGTCGAAACACAAAAGTCACCGCTCAAAACTCGCCACGCGCAAAACTCGCCACATGCAAAAACTAGGCTCACGCAAAACTCGCCACAAGTGCAAAACTCACCTCATGGAAAACTCGCCACACGCAAAACTTGCACACGCGGAAAAATTGCCACATGCACAAAAGTTGCAACACATGCAAAAGTTGCCTCACACAAAACTTGCACATACTCAAAAGGCACACAAAACTCATCTCACAAAAGTCGCTACATGCATGTCGCCACACGCAACTCAACACACACAACTTGACAAACGAAACTCGCCCTAAAACACACACAAGTCTGGTATTATCCTTCAAAAATAAAAATCTGATTAATAAGCAGACAAACTACAAGAGCAACAAATGTACCATATAGGAAATACGCCAGCTGTCAGTCACATGACCTGTCTATTATGTGTATGTGTGAGCTAATATATACTGCCAGGGGGAGGTCTTCCTGTTGGCTGGGGATTTATCAGGCTACCAATTTAGCTTACAAATACTGAGGTAAAAATACTGAGCAAATAACGTGTGAATGAGGTCTAATACAGGAGGAGATGACGCACAGGTATATACTATATACAGGAGAGATGACACACAGGTATATACTATATAGAGGAGGAGATGACATACAGGTACATACTATATACAGGAGGAGATGACATACAGGTATATACTATATACAGGAGGAGATGACACACAGGTATATACTATATATAGAAGATGACATACAGGTATATACTATATACAGGAGGAGATGACACACAGATATATACTATATACAGGGGAGATGACACACAGGTATATACTATATACAGGAGGAGATGACATACAGGTATATACTATATATAGAAGGAGATGACATACAGGTATGTACTATATATAGGAGGAGATGACATACAGGTATATACTATATACAGGGGAGATGACACACAGCAGGTATATGCTATATACATTGGAGATGACATACAGGTATATACTATATACAGGAGATCACATACAGGTGTATACTATATATAAGGGAGATGACAAACATGTATATACTGAGGTGAAAATGAGAGGTGTGAGGTGAAAATGAAAAGGTGTGAGTACAAAATGAGAGGAGTGAGGGAAAATAGTGGAGTGATCGGAAAATGACAGATGTGAGGTCGAAATGACAAGTGTTAGGGGGGAATGAGAGGAATGAGGGAGAAAATGAGAGGTGTGAGGGGGAAAATGAAAGATGTGATTGGGAAAATGAGAGGCGTGATGGGAAAAAAAGAGCAGTGAGGTGCTATAACTAACCACAGATATTTACTATGCATAGGCAACGCCGGGCTCTTCAGCTAGTAAATATTAAAAAAGAGCGAGAGGAACCTTTTCTATTGAAGGACTTCAAATCATCACTTTTTTTAAACAGTAGTACAGAAAAAAGTCTGCATCTTTCAAGAAAGCCATGATTTTTGTGCAGGACAATGCTCCATCACAACATTGAAGGCTCCATTGCTTAATCCCTTTACCACAGGGTGACTTTCCATTTTTCGTTTGTTTTTCATCCCCTTCTTCCAAGAGCCATAACTTTTATATTTTTACTTGAATCTAGCTGTATGAGAGCTTATTTTTGAGGGATGTTATGCTTTTAAGTGACATAATTGTTTTTACCATAAAGTGTACTGGAAAATGGAACACAAATTCCAAGTGCGGTGAAATGGCAAAAAAAAGTGCAATTCCACATTTTTTTATTTACCATGTTAACTATAAGGTAAAACTGATCTGGTAACATGATTCCCCAAGTTAGTACGAATATGCAGATACAAAATATGTTTTCCTTACTTTTTGGTTCAGTGGTGAAATTTGTTTTTCAAAATTTGTTATATTATATATGTTACATTTGTTTATAAAGTAAAAAAAACAGTTTTGGCAAGTTAGCCAAGGATTAGTGAAGTTGAAATACCTACTGGGAGAGGGCAAAATTTATTTTCCTAGGGTTGTATTTCTAAACTGTTACACCTATATACATCAAGTACTATATTATTATTATTATTATTATTATATTTATTTATTATTTTTTAATAGTTAGAACTTTGTCTGAAATCATTCTCAGTAATTCTGCTTGTCTTGCTCTACAGCAGATACACAGGAGCTGTCACGTCTGGCATATTTACAGCATATTTATGTCAAGAATATAATCACATTCATACAGTGCAGCAATTATTATCCAATCCTTTTTGTGCTACATAAGATAATGGATGGCTGCTTTCTATAAATATCCCCATGCACAATACATTTTCTATCTGTAAATGCATATAAAGTAGGCCACAGTGCTTGTTCTAATACTTTTAGCACAGCACTTTAAACCCTGAGGATTTTAGGTCGATGCATACATATGAACACATGGACCATCACAATTTTCTGTGCTTGCATTTTTTTCTGAATTCTCAAAACAACCTGTCAATCAAATAAAGCAAAAAAAAAGAAACCTGTCCCCATAAGTACAGTTTGATAAAGAAATATACTTACTAAACCTTGCAGTAAAAGAGTGTATCCAGAATATGTTTCTGTGAGAGTCTAGGCATTTAAACATTTTTTTTTAATTTGGTACTTTGGTGACAGAATACAACATTTTAGGACATACCTATAATGCAATTGTTAAACCAGTGATTGAAAAAATGTAGCTCACCTAGACAGTTGTAAATTAGTTTATGTTCCTCACTTTTTTGGCATACTATAACATCTATCTGGAGCCACAGGCTCGAACACACTGTGCAAAAGCCAATCCGTCTGAGAGATTTCAGAGGAAACCCAACCTTTAACCCATGTACAGGGGTCTGGTATTATAATGGAGTCCAGTGGATTGCTTCCATGCATAGGCTGCGGTAAGGAAGAGCGACCTAAAGGTAGGAATGATCGCCAAGCAGTGTCAAAGCCAAGAGGTCACATCCGGAACAGAATTGTAAAACTGGAGGATACTCAAAATTCATACCGAGTTTCGAAGCCAGGAGAATGAGGAAACCAACATCAGCAATGTTAAGCAAGGTAGCAAAGCTAGAAGATGGACAGTGGAAGTCAGAGACTCAAGGGTTTAAATAGAAGGCAGTCCTGGGCCTCTCACAAAGGCATAATCAAAAACTGGCAATTAACCCCATAGTTTTCTGATTCCATGGCACAAAAAGTCACAGGATTAAAACAATGATGACATCAAGCATCATCAGCAACAAAAGCGACATGGCGGCCCAGAAGAAACAGGCCGTGTACACATTGGTCAAAAAATAAAGGGAACACTAAAATCCCACATACTAGAAATCACTGAATTAAGTATTCCAGTTACTAATCTTTATTCATTACATAGTGGAATGCGTTGAGAAGAATAAAACATAAATCAAAATTAATATTCCATGGAGGTTTGAATTTGGAGAATTTGGAATTATACTCAAAATCAAAGTGGAAAATCAAATTAAAGGCTTATCCAACTTCAGTGGAAATGACTCAAGACAAGAAAATGATGCTCAGTAGTGTGTGTGGCCACCAAGGGCTTGTATGAACTCTCTACAATGCCTGGGCATGCTCCTGATGAGGTAGTGGATGGTCTCCTGTGGGATCTCCTCCCAGACTTTGACTAAAGCATCCACCAACTCCTGAACAGTCTGTGGTGCAACATGACATTGGTGGATAGTGCAAGACATGATGTCCCAGATGTGTTCAATCGGATTCTGGTCTGGGGAACGGGCGGACCAGTCCATAGCTTTAATGCTTTCATCTTGTAGGAACTGCTGACTCACTCCAGCCACATGAGGTCTGGCATTGTCCTGCATTAGGAGGAATCCAGGGCCAACCACTCCAGCATATGGTCTCACAAGGAGATTGAAGATCTCATCTTGGTACCTAATGGCAGTCAGGCTACCTTTGGTGAGCACACGGAGGGCTGTGCGGCCCTCCAAAGAAATGCCACCCCACAACATTACTGACCCACTGCCAAACCAGTCATGCTGAAGGATGTTGCAGGCATCAGATTGCTCTCCATGGTGTCTCCAAACTCTGTCACGTCTGTCACATGTGCTCAGTCTGAACCTGCTTTCATCTGTGAAGAGCACAGGGTGCCAGTGGCAAATTTGTTAATCCTGGTGTTCTGTGGCAAATGCCAAGCATCCTGCATGGTGTTGGGCTGTGAGCACAACCCCCATCTGTGGACATTGGGCACTCAGACCATCCTCATGGAGTCGGTTTCTAACCATTTGTGCAGACACATCCACATTTGTGGCCTGCTGCAGGTCATTTTGCAGGGCTCTGGCAGTGCTCTTCCTGTTCCTCCTTGCATAACGGCTGAGGTAGCGGTCCTGCTACTGGGTTGTTAACCTCCTACAGCCCTCTCCCTGTCTCCTGGTAGCCCCTCCAACCTCTGGATACTACGCTGACAGACACAGCAGACCTTCTTGCTACAGCTCGCATTGATGCGCCATCCTGGATGAACTGCACTACCAGAGCCACTTGTCTGTTTCATGCTACCACGAGTGTGAAATCACAACCAACATTCAAAGGTCACCAAACATCAGCCAGAAAGCGTTGATACTGAGTTGTGGTCTGTGGTCCCCACCCGCAGAACCACTACTTTATTGAGAGTGCCTTGATAATTTCCAATAATTTCCATCTGTTGTCTATTCCATTTGCACAACAGAATGTGAAATTGATTGTCAAACATTGTTGCTTCCTAAGTGGACAATTTGATTTCACAGAAGTTTGATTTTCTTGGAGTTATATTCTGTTGTTTAAGTGTTCACTTTATTTTTTGAGTAGTATATATACAGCTGGTTCGGAAAGTATGCAGACCCCTTTAAATTTTTCACTCTGTTTCAGTGCAGCCATTTTGTATATTAAAAAAATTCATTTTTTGTTCTCATTAATTTATACTCTGCATCCCATCTTGGCTGAAAAAAAATCAGAAATGTAGAAATTTTTGCATATTTATTAAATAATAAAAACTGAAATATGACATGGTCATAAGTATTCAGACCCTTTGCTCAGACACCCATATTTAAATCACATGCTCTCCATTTCCTTGTGATCCTCCTTGAGATGGTTCTTCATTGGAGTCCAACTGTGTTTAATTAAACTGATAGGACTTGATTTGGAAATAAAACACCTGTCTATATAAGACCTCACAGCTCACAGTGCTTGTCAGACCATATGAGAATCATGAGGTCCAATAAACTGGCCAAGGAGCTCAGAGACTAAATTGTGGCAAGGAGTAGATCTGGCCAAGGTTACAAATGAATTTCTGCAGAACTCAGAGTACCTCAGTGCAATAAATATGAAAGCCTGCATACTTTGCCAAAAAACACATGAAGGACTCTCAGACTATGAGAAATAAGATTATCTGGTTTGATAATATGAAGATAGACCTTTTTGGTGATAATTCTAAGTGGTATGTGTGGCACTGCTCATCACCTGCCCAATACAATCCCAACAGTGAAACATGGTGGTGGCAGCATCATGCTATGGAGCTGTTTTTCAGCTGCTGGGACAGGACGACTGGTTGCCATTGAAGGAAACATGAATGTGGCCAAGTACAGAGATATCCTGGATGAAAACCTCTTCCAGAGGGCTCTGGACCTCAGACTTGGCCGTAGGTTCATCTTCTAACAAGACAATGAGCCTAAACACACAGCTAACATAACAAAAGAGTGGCTTCCGAACAACTCTGTGATCATTCTTGACTGGCTCAGCCAGAGCCCTGACCTAAACCCAATTGAGCATTTCTGGAAAGACCTGAAAATGGCTGTGTGTTTAGGGTCATTGTCTTGTTGGAAGGTGAACCTTCGGTCAAGTCTGAGGTCCAGAGCACTCTGGAAGAGGTTTTCATCCAGGATATCTCTATACTTAGCTATATTCATGTTACCTTCAATAACAACCAGTCGTCACAAAATGAGAATGCTTGGTCTGGGGGAAATTGTGTGTAAATGGGTTAGTAACTGGCTTAGTGATAGAAAGCAGAGGGTGGTTATAAATGGTATAGTCTCTAACTGGGTCGCTGTGACCAGTGGGGTACCGCAGGGGTCAGTATTGGGACCTGTTCTCTTCAACATATTCATTAATGATCTGGTAGAAGGTTTACACAGTAAAATATCGATATTTGCAGATGATACAAAACTATGTAAAGCAGTTAATACAAGAGAAGATAGTATTCTGCTACAGATGGATCTGGATAAGTTGGAAACTTGGGCTGAAAGGTGGCAGATGAGGTTTAACAATGATAAATGTAAGGTTATACACATGGGAAGAAGGAATCAATGTCACCATTACACACTGAATGGGAAACCACTGGGTAAATCTGACAGGGAGAAGGACTTGGGGATCCTAGTTAATGATAAACTTACCTGGAGCAGCCAGTGCCAGGCAGCAGCTGCCAAGGCAAACAGGATCATGGGGTGCATTAAAAGAGGTCTGGATACACATGATGAGAGCATTATACTGCCTCTGTACAAATCACTAGTTAGACCGCACATGGAGTACTGTGTCCAGTTTTGGGCACCGGTGCTCAGGAAGGATATAATGGAACTAGAGAGAGTACAAAGGAGGGCAACAAAATTAATAAAGGGGATGGGAGAACTACAATACCCAGATAGATTAGCGAAATTAGGATTTTTTAGTCTAGAAAAAAGACGACTGAGGGGCGATCTAATAACCATGTATAAGTATATAAGGGGACAATACAAATATCTCGCTGAGGATCTGTTTATACCAAGGAAGGTGACAGGCACAAGGGGGCATTCTTTGCGTCTGGAGGAGAGAAGGTTTTTCCACCAACATAGAAGAGGATTCTTTACTGTTAGGGCAGTGAGAATCTGGAATTGCTTGCCTGAGGAGGTGGTGATGGCGAACTCAGTCGAGGGGTTCAAGAGAGGCCTGGATGTCTTCCTGGAGCAGAACAATATTGTATCATACAATTAGGTTCTGTAGAAGGACGTAGATCTGGGGATTTATTATGATGGAATATAGGCTGAACTGGATGGACAAATGTCTTTTTTCGGCCTTACTAACTATGTTACTATGTTACTATGTTACTATGTCCTGTCACTGCTGCTGAAAAACACCCCCATAGCATGATGCTGCCTCGACCATGTTTTCTACATTTCTGTTATTTTTTTAAGTCAAGATGGGGTGCAGAGTGTACATTAAAGGGAACCTGTCACCTGAATTTGGCGGGACCAGTTTTGGGTCATATGGGCGGAGTTTTCAGGTGTTTGATTCACCCTTTCCTTACCCGCTGGCTGCATGCTGGCTGCAATATTGGATTGAAGTTCATTCTCTGTCCTCCGTAGTACACGCCTGCGCAAGGCAAGATTACCTTGCGCAGGCGTGTACTACGGAGGACAGAGAATGAACTTCAATCCAATATTGCGGCCAGCATGCAGCCAGCGGGTAAGGAAAGGGTGAATCAAACACCTGAAAACTCCGCCCATATGACCCAAAACTGGTCCCGCCAAATTCAGGTGACAGATTCCCTTTAATGTGAAAAAAATGAACTTTTTTGAATTTAACAAATGGCTGCAATGAAACAAAGAGTGAAAAATTTAAAGGGGTCTGAATACTTTCCGTACACACTTTATCAACTATTATTTATTTTTCAGTGTTTATCAATTTTTCTAAATATTTCTAGATATTTATGGAAATGTAATAGTATATTTTCCACTGCGTATTTCCAGTACCAATAAGTTGTTATTGTACTTTTTTAAACAGCCGTTCACTGCTTGTGTCACATGATTAAGTATTTGATTCATACACTTTCACTGCACAGATAGTTATATTTATTTATGCATGCACTTTAGTGTTTTGTAATTTTTCTTTGCACTTGGGCACTTTAACAGATTTTACACTATTTTTATGTTCACTTTCCTTTCCTGTAACGTGTTGCATGATTCATGTGTGGGATTTCTATTTGCATATCTTTATTTTAGTTGGTATAGAAACAGGCAGAAGTTGTGCCCTTATGTGCTTTCTTGCCCTTCTTCATTTCTGTGGTCCATGCTTGAAGGCATTATTTTTACTTCAATGTGTAGGTACACTGAACACAGAAGGGTTAAACAATTCACACTAATAATAAGCCTCCATACGATTATAGTAATACTCATAGAATAAATAATTCTGAAGTATCTGTTGCAGAAAGTTATGTAACTAAAATATCGGTGTCATTATTTGAAATGATTAGTTTCTGCAGCAAGCAAGTGATTGAATAGAACAGCTTCAAAAAATTCAGCAACCAATGTGCCTCATTTAAAATTTACCCGCACATTGAGCCTTTAACCACTTCCCACCAAAGCTTGTTTTCACCTTCTTCCCCAGGCCAATTTTTTTATGTTTGATTTGCTGTGATAATAACATTGGAAAGCTTCAACATTTCAGAGTGATTCTTAATCTGTTTTTGTTACATGTTTTACTACACGATGTTATTAAATTTAGATTGATATGATTTGTGTTTATTTAAGAAAATTAAAAAAAAATTGACAAAAAATTTGAAAAATATGCTGTTTTCATACTTTAATTTTGTGTTCTTGAAGATAGTTATTAAGCATGAGCGAAGGTGCTCAGTGGTTCTCGGTTATCACGGTGCTTGGATGTACTCATTACTTGGAGAGTATTGGGCAGTGCTCTATGTAAAACTCGAATCCTCACTCCGAATTTTTGGCTCCTGTTATACAGCCAATAAGCCTGAGGGAATTGCCTGTGTGTCACTGTAATGCTGTAGCCATCTTGGCTGTGGAATTACTGTGATTGGCTGTCTGTGTTACATCAAGAGGGGTTATGAGAGAAAAGGTGCCACCCAGCTCGGCACACTGACGCCATTTGCACAGTTCTGTAACATTTCATATTGGAGGGAGAGAATGCATGTCTAGGCCTATATGCACAGTATATTGAATCAGAGGCCAGTAGTGTTGATACTGGTGCTGAAGCTGAGCCATAATATTAACAGCCCTTCCAAGGTCTAATTGTTTGCTTTGCTGTTTGTATCACATACAATCTGCATTTAGCTTAGGGAGGGAGAGAGAGTCGCAGGAGCAGGGAGAGTGGCTGAATACAGAATGCAGACAGGGATTAGAGTTGTTCAATCCATTGCGAAATATATCACCACATTTTTTTTTGAGGGGTGGTGTAATTTATTTTGGTCCATTGAGAACTATGTGCTTTGTGTTAGGTTTTTTTGTGTTATACGTATAACACTGGAAAAAATCCATGAAAAATTATCTTTGGTTAAATTTATTACTGTGCACTAGGGTTGAGCGAAACGGGTCGGTCATTTTCAGATGTCCCCGACTTTTGGCAAAGTCGGGTTTCATGAAACGCGACCCGATCCCTGTGTGGGGTCGGCCATGCGGTACGCGACTTTCGCGCCAAAGTCGTGTTTCAATGACGCGAAAAGTGCCATTTCTCAGCCAATGAAGGTGGACGCAGAGTGTGGGCAGCGTGATGACATAGGTCTCAGTCCCCACCATCTTAGAGAAGGGCATTGCAGTGATTGGCTTGCTTTCTGCGGCGTCACAGGGGCTATAAAGGGGCGTTCACGCCGACCGCCATCTTACTGCTGCTGATCTGAGCCTAGGGAGAGGTTGCTGCCGCTTCGTCAGAAGCAGGGATGTCGTTAGGAAGGTTACATTAACCCCCAAACCGCTTGTGCTGTAGCGATTTCCACTGTCCAACACCACCTTTTCTTAGCAGGGACAGTGGAAGCTGCATTTTTTTTCCTCAGCGCTGTAGTTCATTGGGCTGCCCTAGAAGGCTCCCTGATAGCTGCATTGCTGTGTGTACGCCGCTGTGCAAACCAACTGCTTTTTTCAAAGCACAAATCCTGTTGCTCCTTCCTTTCTGCACAGCTTCCTTGTTTGTTTGTCCACACTTTTGACTTTTTTGTGCAGCAGTCCACTCCTTGTTATTGTTGCCTGCCATACTTTGCTGAGATTACTGCAGGGAGATAGTAATTGTAGGACAGTCCCTTTATTTTTTGTTTCGTTATATCTCTTCAAGCCACTTTCTGCCACAGAAAATATACTCTAATACAGTGTTAGGAGTCGAGTTTCCTCTGCTGCACAGGAGGAATCTCGATCCGTGTCTGCTGCGGTCTCCCATTCTGCATCGGCCGCAGTGGGCTCTGCTCAGCGGAGGCGTCGCTCCCAGCGTCTTGTTGGGACTGATTCTGTGCAGAGGGTTACTGCTGCCTTTTCTGGCTCTCCTGTTGTACCCTGCACTGATCTGCGGCGAGCAGGCTTCTCTGGGACTAAGTCCTTATTTTCACACTCTAAGCATGCCCAGGGCAAGATCTCCCGTTGGAGATCGAGGGTCACATGCTCAGGTACTGCAGCACATTCTATTGGTCCTCCAGGAAGGTCCTGAAAGGGCAAAACTTCGGTAGCAGCTTCCTGTGCTGCAACTATATAAACATATTGTCTTGTAATATGTGTGTGTGTTGTGAGTGAAAGTCGCTCTTTAAATAACCCTCCCTATTGAATGACTGTTCGCGGAAGGTGTATGTTTGCTATCTAGCGTCCGACTTATCCAACAGCGCATAACACACATTACAGCTACCAGTTGCTGTGTCCGCCAGTACGGCGCCGTGCGCTTGCTCTGCGCTTTCCTGACCCAAGCCTGGGTGGTTAGTGGCGTCCGTCAGTGCGGCACCGCACGCACTCTTGTGCCTTTATATTATTATTTATGTTCCTCTGACACCCCAGTTGCGGTGTCGAGCGCATGGGGTCTTCTGAACTTAAATCCTCAGTCTCGGGTTTGAGATTAGTGACTCCTTGCTTGCGCTCTATGTGCGGTACCGCGGTCCTGTGATGCAACAGGGTCGCTTTCTTCACACAGGGTGAAGCTAACCCATGTGTGTATTCTTATAGTACCGCCATATAGTCCGTCTTTACTAGCAGCAGGGTTTTTACCTGCACGGTGGACCTCGGACTGCGAACGCACCTAGTTCCATTTCATCTTGTACTTGGTGCGTTCCGCCAGTCCTTAACATACAGTGGCCCAGATTTGTTCACTAGTCTCCCTGAAGGAAAAAAAAAAAAGGTGCAGACTAAAATTGGCAAATCTGTATTAGTGGCAGTCCTGTGTGTGGCATCTGTGTCTCATTTTCTGGCACAGAAAACATACAGTCTAAGAGTGGGCCTTATTTCTTGCCAATTCTCCCATAAATAAAAAAAAAATAGTGGGAGATTAAGATTGGCATTTCTGCTTCAGTGCCACTCCTGTGTGTGCCACCTGTCTCAAATTTTGTGCCACATTAAACCTAGTGTGTAATACTGGGCCAGATTTCTTTTAAATTCTCCCTAAAAAAAAAAAGTAGTGGGAATAGTGGGCTATTTAGTTTGGAAAAACGAAGACTAAGGGGTGATCTTATTTTAATGTATAAATATATGAGGGGACAGTACAAAGACCTTTTTAATCATAGACCTGAAACAGGGACAAGGGGGCATCCTCTGCGTTTGGAGGAAAAAAGGTTTAAGCATAATAACAGACGTGGATTCTTTACCGTAAGAGCAGTGAGACTGTGGAACTCTCTGCCGTATGATGTTGTAATGAGTGATTCATTACTTAAATTTAAGAGGGGACTGGATACCTTTCTGGAAAAGTATAATGTTACAGGGTATATACACTAGATTCCTTGATAGGGCGTTGATCCAGGGAACTAGTCTGATTGCCGTATGTGGAGTCGGGAAGGAATTTTTTTCCCCATTGTGGAGCTTACTCTTTGCCACATGGTTTTTTTTTGCCTTCCTCTGGATCAACATGTTAGGGCCTGTTAGGTTAGGCTATGGGTTGAACTAGATGGACTTATAGTCTTCCTTCGACCTTAATAACTATGTAACTATGTAAGATTGGCATTTCTGCTTCAGTGCAACTCCTGTGTGTGCCACCTGTCTCAAATATTGTGCCACATTAAACATAGTGTGTAATACTGTGCCAGATTTCTTTTAAATTTTCCCTGAAAAAAAAAATAGTGGGAGCTTAAGATTGGCATTTCTGCTTCAGTGCCACTCCTGTGTGTGCCACCTGTCTCAAATTGTGTGCCACATTAAACCTAGTGTGTAATACTGGGCCAGATTTCTTTTAAATTCTCCCTGAAAAAAAAAATAGTGGGAGATTAAGATTGGCATTTCTGCTTCGGTGCCAGTCTTGTGTGTGCCACCTGTCTCTAATTTTGTGCCACATTAAACCTAGTGTGTAACACTGGGCCAGATTTTTTTCAAATTCTCCCTGGAAAAAAAAAATAGTGGGAGATTAAGATTGGCATTACGGCTTCGGTGCCAGTCCTGTGTGTGCCACCTGTCTCTAATTTTGTGCCACATTAAACCAAGTGTGTAACACTGGGCCAGATTTTTGTCAAACTCTCCCTGGAAAAAAAAATTGTGGGAGATTAAGATTGGCATTACTGCTTCGGTGCCATTCCTGTGTGTGCCACCTGTCTCTAATTTTGTGCCACATTAAACCTAGTGTGTAATACTGGGCCAGTTTTTTTTCAAATTCTCCCTGAAAAAAAAAATAGTGGGAGATTAAGATTGGCATTTCTGCTTCAGTGCCACTCCTGTGTGTGCCACCTGTCTCAAATTTTGTGCCACATTAAACCTAGTGTGTAATACTGGGCCAGATTTTTTTCAAATTCTCCCTGAAAAAAAAAAATAGTGGGAGATTAAGATTGGCATTTCTGCTTCAGTGCCACTCCTGTGTGTGCCACCTGTCTCAAATTTTGTGCCACATTAAACCTAGTGTGTAATACTGGGCCAGATTTATTTTAAATTCTCCCTGAAAAAAAAAATATAGTGGGAGATTAAGATTGGCATTTCTGCATCAGTGCCACTCCTGTGTGTGCCACCTGTCTCAAATTTTGTGCCACATTAAACCTAGTGTGTAATACTGGGCCAGATTTCTTTTCAATTCTCCCTGAAAAAAAAATAGTGGGAGATTAAGATTGGCATTTCTGCTTCGGTGCCAGTCCTGTGTGTGCCACCTGTCTCTAATTTTGTGCCACATTAAACCTAGTGTGTAACACTGGGCCAGATTTCTTTTAAATTCTCCCTGAAAAAAAAAATAGTGGGAGATTAAGATTGGCAATTCTGCCTCAGTGCCAGTGCTGTGTGTGGCATCTGTCTCTAATTTTGTGCCACAGAACATATACTGTATAAGAGTGGGCCACATTTCTTCAATATTCTCCCAGACAAAATAAAAAGGGGGAGATTTTAATTGTTACTGTATGCATCAGCGTCAGTCCTGTTAGTGGCATATCTGTCTGCCACTGAAGCTGTGTACTGTTATACATTGGGCCTGATTTTCCCTGCAGTCTCACCCACCTATAAAGGAATATATAAATCCAACAGAAGTTTGAGCTCACCTTGTAACTGGTTTTACAGTAACAAATACCGTTAGTTTGGTTACGTTTTTCAAACAATGAGGAAGTCTGGTGGAAGAGGTCGTGGCCGTGGGCGGTCATTGCCAGCTGGTAATGATGGTAGTGGTGGTGGAGCATCAGGTGGTCGTGGGAAAAGCAATATAGCACCTAAATCTCGAGTTGTTGAGCCAGGTTCGTCGCCTGGCTACACAAGGCCTCGAAAGCTCCCTTTTCTGGAAGTAGGAAAACCGCTTTTAAAGCCGGAGCAGCAAGAACAAGTTTTGGCTTTCATTGCTGACTCAACCTCTAGCTCTTTCGCCTCCTCTTCTGAAACTGCTAAATGTAAAAGCAGCGCGTCGTTAGTGGATGTTCACGGTCAGGGATAAGTCGCTTCCTTGTCTTCTTCACCAAGAACAACAGAGAAGGATGTGTCAGGCGACACAACGGGTTACTCCATGGAGCTCTTTACACATACCGTTCCTCGGTTAGAAAGTGAAACAGTTAACAGGCCATGCCCATTACAAGTTGAATCGGACATGGAGTGCACAGATGCACAGCCACAGCCAGATTACTATGCTGTTCCTTTGACTCAGACCAGAACATTGCCCTCGCAGTGTACTGATCCAGAATCAGACCCTGATGAGACTATGGTGCCCCGTCACGAACGCTATACCACCGGCTTACACGGTGACACAGACGAAGTTGCACACGAGATAGAAGAGGAGGTCATAGATGACCCAGTTGTTGATCCCAATTGGCAGCCATTGGGGGAACAGGGTGCAGGCGGCAGTAGCTCTGAAGCAGAGGAGGAGGAGCCGCAGAAGGCATCAACATCGCAACAGGTTCCATCTGCCAGGCCCGTATCTGGCCAAAAACGCGTGGCAAAACCAAAACCAGTTGTAGGACAGCGTGGCCATCCGGTTAAAGAAGCTCAGTCTGCAATGCCTGAAAAGGTATCCGATAGTAGAAAGAGTGCAGTCTGGAATTTTTTTAAACAACATCCAAATGATCAGCGCAAAGTCATCTGTCAAAAATGTTCAACTACCTTAAGCAGTCCTCGT
The DNA here is from genome assembly GCF_032444005.1 of Ranitomeya imitator. Lineage (NCBI taxonomy): Eukaryota > Metazoa > Chordata > Amphibia > Anura > Dendrobatidae > Ranitomeya > Ranitomeya imitator. The sequence goes on along the minus strand of NC_091289.1, from coordinate 113,772,457 downwards.
CCTCCTGCAGAAGCGAGAGCTCGTCCACAGACTGCAGTCGCACGAGCACTCCATCCGCAGCTGCCACTGTTGCACACGAGGTGTCCCATTATGGAACAGCTAGTGGCAAGCGTCAGCAGGCTGTATTGGCAATGAAGTGTTTGGGCGACAACAGACACACCGCGGAAGTTCTGTCCGAGTTCTTGCAGAAAGAAACTCAGTCATGGCTGGGCAGTGTACATCTTGAGGCAGGCAAGGTAGTGAGTGATAACGGAAGGAATTTTATGGCTGCCATAGCCCTTTCCCAACTGAAACACATTCCTTGCCTGGCTCACACCTTAAACCTGGTGGTGCAGTGCTTCCTGAAAAGTTATCCGGGGTTATCCGACCTGCTCCTCAAAGTGCGCAGACTTTGCGCACATATCTGCCGTTCGCCCGTACACTCCAGCCGTATGCAGAACCTTCAGCGGTCTTTGAACCTTCCCCAGCATCGCCTAATCATCGACGTTGCAACAAGGTGGAACTCCACACTGCACATGCTTCAGAGACTGTGCGAACAGAGGCGTCCTGTTATGTATTTGTGGGAGGATACACATACACGGGCAGGCAGTTGGATGGCAGACATGGAGTTGTCAGGTGGGCCGTGGTCGAAGGTACAAGACCTGTGTCAAGTCCTTCAGTGTTTTGAGGAATGCACATGGCTGGTTAGTGCAGACAACGCCATAATAAGCATGAGCATCCCCCTAATGCGTCTGCTGATGCAAAGTTTGACGCACATAAAGGAGCAGGCGTCTGCAGCCGAGGAAGAGGAAAGCCTTGATGACAGTCAGCCATTGTCTGGTCAGGGCAATCTACAGGACGAGGTAGTGGGCGAAGCGGAGGAGGCCGAGGAGGATGATGGGGATGAGTATTTTTTGAATGAGGAAGCTTCTCCGGGGCCAATAGAAACTGGTGGCGTTGCAAGGCCGGGTTCAGGTTTTTTGAGGGAGACAAGTGACGTAGATTTGCCTGAAACTGCCCCACAACCGCAGATTTGACAACTGGAAGTTTGGCCCACATGGCGGATTATGCCTTACGTATCCTCAAAAGGGACCCACGCATTATTAAAATGATGACCGATGATGATTACTGGTTGGCCTGCCTCCTTGATCCTCGCTATAAAGGCAAATTGCAAAATATCATGCCACATGAGAACCTCGAACAAATATTAGCAACCAAACAAGCAACTCTGGTAGACCGTTTGATTCAGGCATTCCCAGCACACAGTGCCGGTGATGATTCTCGCACGAGCTGCAGGGGGCAACAGGGCAGAGGAGTTAGAGTTGCACAAATCAGAAGTGGCGTTGGACAGAGGGGTTTTCTGACCAGGTTGTGGAGTGATTTTGCAATAACCGCAGACAGGACAGGTACTGCAGCATCAATTCAAAGTGACAAGAGACAACATTTGTCCAGTATGGTTATTAACTATTTTTCATCCCTTATCGATGTTCTCCCTCAACCGTCATTCCCATTTGATTACTGGGCATTCAAATTAGACACCTGGCCAGAATTGGCAGAATATGCATTGCAGGAGCTTGCTTGCCCAGCAGCTAGTGTGCTATCAGAAAGAGTATTCAGTGCTGCTAGTTCAATATTAACCGAAAAAAGGACTCGTCTGGCTACCCAAAATGTTGATGATCTAACCTTCATTAAAATGAACCACTCCTGGATTTCGAATTATTTTGCTCCACCTTTCCCGGCTGACACCTAGCTTTCCTATGAAAAGATCTTGCTTGTGGACTGGTCTGACTGAGTTTTCCAATCTCGTAATTTGCAGCAGCTATTTGTCCAGCATACGACATGTTTACACCTTCCTAAATGGGCAAACTCTCCCATGGGGCCGTGGTCTCGCCACTTGGCGCAAGCACGCGTGAGAGTGCCGTTTGTCTGAAAGGTGGGCGTGCACGCATTTGGTCGACGGCACTGCCACTGGGTCCCTCATAGTACAATAAAGTGTCTCTGGCGGTGGTGGCGCGCAACCAACGTCAGACACACCATTGTAACATGAGGGGCCCTGGGCCTGTATCGCCGGCCACAAGACAGTTCCCCCCAGCTCAAACTGTGCTCTACGATTTGCAAAATTATCTCTCACAGCTCCACCAATGTTTAGTCTATGCGCTGACATCCTTCAATGCCTGGCACTGACAATACCAATGTGTTGACATGTATGATGCTACTTAAAATAGTCAGGGGCAGTGTCCTATATTTACACCAGTAAATACTTAGCGCCAAATTACTAGGTCTGAAACTCAGCAGAGGAGCCCACCCCTGTACCTAAGTATGCCACCATTTAGTTTTTTTGTTTTGTTGTATTGCGAGACATTAACATCTATTTTTTTTTGGGGAGTACTAACTGTCAGACACTCCTTACAATCGGCCTCCGCTGACAACACCAATGCTGCCTGTGTACCCATGCAAGATAATTCCAAGTGCATAGAGCCTACTTTTGTTATGTTAGGCCTACTAAGTCTGTCTGCGGTCCATAATAGAAATTGTCCTTCACTGACCACACCACTGCTGCCCGTGTACCCCTGGAACCTATTTTAAAGTGCCTACAGCCTACTTTTCTTATGTTAGGCCTACTAAGCCTGTCTGCGGTCCCTCCTTCCAATAGTCCTCCACTGACCAGACCAATGCTGGCCGTGTACCCCTGGAACCTATTTTAAATTGCATCGAGCATCCTTTTTTTGATTGTAGGCGTACTAAGTCTGTCTGCGGTCCATAGTAGAAATTGTACTTCACTGACCACACCACTGCTGCCCGTGTACCCCTGGAACCTATTTTAAAGTGCCTACAGCCTACTTTTCTTATGTTAGGCCTACTAAGCCTGTCTGCGGTCCCTCCTTCCACTAGTCCTGCACTGACCAGACCAATGCTGGCCGTGTACCCCTGGAACCTATTTTAAATTGCATCGAGCATCCTTTTTTTGATTGTAGGCGTACTAAGTCTGTCTGCGGTCCATAATAGAAATTGTCCTTCACTGACCACACCACTGCTGCCCGTGTACCCCTGGAACCTATTTTAAAGTACCTACAGCCTACTTTTCTTATGTTAGGCCTACTAAGCCTGTCTGCGGTCCCTCCTTCCAATAGTCCTCCACTTACCAGACCAAAGCTGGCCGTGTACCCCTGGAACCTCTTTTAAATTGCATAGAGCATCCTTTTTTTAATTGTAGGCGTACTAAGTTTGTCTGCGGTCCATAATTGAAATTGTCCTCCACTGAGCAGACCAATGCTGGCCGTGTACCCCTGGAACATAGTTGAAAGTGCATTGAGCCTACTTTTTTTTTTATTTTATATTTATAAAGCCCAGATGAACTACGCTGTACCACGGTACAAGCTACCCAGTCGACACTTCTTTTGCGAGAAAAGCCATCCCAGCCCTCCACCAGCATGTAAAAGTCCGCATTGTCCATGCACTCAGGCAATCTAAGAGTAGAAAGGTGCACCTGACAACAAACGCATGGACCAGTAGGCATGTCCACGGAAGGTTACGTGTCCATGACGGTGCACTGGGTTAATGTGGTGGATGCATGGTCCACAGGGGACAGCCTACTAAGTCTGTCTGCAGTCCCTAATTCAAATTGTCCTCCGCTGACCACACCAATGCTGCCTGTGTACCCCTGTAACCTTTTTTAAACTGCATTGAGCCAAATTTTTTGTTTAAGGCCTAATACTTGTGTCTGTCTGCGCCACTCAATACAGCTGTCCTCCTCTGAAAAAAGCTGAGCGTCAATTGTATGGTTTTCAGCCTATAGGAATTTGAAAACTGCATTGGGGCTACTACTTCGGTAGGGCCTACTAACGGTGTCTGCCGCTCCAAGGTGTTCTCCTGGTAGCATTTCCTGAGCTTCAATTTTCAGGCTCTCGTTGAAGAGTTTTTTAATTTAAAAACTGCTGTGGGCCTACTTGTTTGGTTGGGTTCTAGAAACGGTGTCTGCCGCTCCAAGGTGTTCTCCAGGTTGCCTTTCCTTAGCTTCAATTTTGAGTCTCTCGTTAAATTTTGTAATATAACAATGCATTTGGCCTACTTGTTTTGTTGGCCCTACTAACGGTGTCTGCCGCTCCTAGCTGTTCTCCACTGAACAAAGCAGTGCCGCCTGTTTACTTCTGTTACCAATTTTGAACGGCATTTAGCCTACTTACTGATTTGGCCCTACTCACTGTGTCAGCCTCTCATTATAGTTGTACTCCACTGAACAAAGCAATGCCTCCTGGTTAGTCCTGTTACCAATTTTGAACTGCATTTAGCCCACTTTATTATTTGGGCCTATATCTGTGTTTCCTCCTCATCCTGCCCATTGCCCAGCCAGTGATAGATGAGTCTGCTGGTACATTGCCCCAGACCACTACATTCCCCTTGCACGCTACACAGCCAGAATCTGACCCTGCTGAAATTCAGGTTCCCCTTCCCACATACTATACCACCTTACAAGGGGACAAAGAGGAAGGTGAAGATGAAAGTGCAAGTTCCATCATCAGGTGGGGGGGGCATACTCGTGGGCGACGTCACTGGCACAGGGCCCCTCATAGTACGCCAAAGTGTCGCTGCCGGTGGGAGGCGCCCCCGCCGTGCAAACACACCGCCGCACTTTGAGGGGCCCTGTGCCAGTGCCAATGCCAATGAGTGGGCCCCCCTGCTTCTCAGGATCACAGCACTTGCAAAGTTTAAATACTTACCTTGCCCTGCTCCACTGCCGTGACATGGTCCAGATTTCCTGGGCCCACAAAATACTTGAACCAGCCCTACCCCCAAACAACTTTAGCCAAATGACCCCCAATTTCTAATGCATAACTATTATTGTAAGGGAAATTAAGATTGACAAGCTTCATTAAGAAGAATGGATGTTTTTGCCATTAAAATGGGCACTCTAGGTGTTTTCCTGGCCCCCACTCACTGCCGACTATGCTGCCTCATTGACTTGCATTGGGTTTCGTGTTTCGGTCGATCCCGACTTTACGACATAATCGGCCGATTTCACTCGACCCGACTTTTGAGATAGTCGGGTTTTGCAAAACCCGACTCGACTCTAAAAAAGTCAAGGTCGCTCAACCCTACTGGTGACATCATAGTGAGGAGGTGTGCAGGATTCCTTCTGCACAGATACAACGCGGGTGGCATTACCAGACAGGCTTTGGGTGCAGGTGGAGGACGGAGAGGAGGTTGAGAAGGCAGAAGTAGTGGAGGAACTTCTAGATACAGAGGATCGACGAGCAACTTATGGGGATGGCAAGACTTGGACAGCAGCCCCTTCTCCTGATGTCGCCGTAGTTACCCAGTGCCCAGTCACCGACATGTAACGCCCCTGTCCATGTCTACTCGTCCAAGTGTCTATGGTGAAATGCACCCTGTCACACACAGAATTTCTCAAGGAAGCGGTGATGTTGTGTGTGACATGCTGGTGTAGCGCAGGCACAGCTTTTGGGCATCTGGTACTGGGACACTGCAATGGACATAAGGTGTGCACCAGGCGGAAAGGCAGCATTTCTGTAGCCAACAGCTTGCAGATGGAGAAATTCAACCTCTTAGCTTTGTCATGGCTAGGAGGAAATGGTCTTTTACTTGTCCACATCTGAGGGACTGAGGGCTGGCTGCCGTGCTTAGATGGAGTTGAGTAGGGTGTCCCCGGCAAACCGCTGGTCTGTGAGGAAGGTGCAGGTGGAGATGTTATGTTGCCTTGATCAAAATGTGGTGTCGATGTCGGAGAGCGCTCAGCAACAGCAGGTGTTTCCACTTGCAAATGTCCTGATGAACTGCCTATCACACTGGCTGTTGCGGTTAAAAAGGTGTAAGATCTGCATCCAAAACCATGTGCGACTGCTGTCCCCACAGTCACAGAGGATGAAGAGGATGCACTTGAAGGGGAAGATGGTGGTTGACCCGACCCACTAGGCCACATCATAGCACAGTGAGCTTCCCACTGCAACTTATGCCTCATATCCATGTGACGGTTCATGCATGAAGTACTCAAGCTAGTCATTTTTTGTCCTCTACTGAGATTTTGTTGACAAATCTTACAGACAACATGAGTTGGGTCATCCTTTGCAATGTCACAAAATGCCCAGGCTATGCAAGGCTTAGAGCCCATGCGACCTGAAGAGCCACCACGACTTCTGGTCTGAGGCACAGTTGGGGTTGAGGATGCAGTTGTTGTTGTGCTTCCAGTACTCCATCTCTGTCCAGGAAGGCGCAACGTAACCTTGTCAAAAGACTCGTCACTAGCATCCTCCTCCACCTCCTCTGCTGACCTCATGGACTGGCGGATTGGGGGTTGACAGTAAGTGGGGTCTACAACCTCGTCATCATCATCCTGTGTGTTCTCACACACATCGTCCTCAGAGCCAACCTCTTCCTGCCCTGACCGAAAAGTCAAGTTTTCGTTCCAATCAGGTACCTCAGTCTCATCATCATCTTCCTCATTGTCTCCACCAAAAGGAGTTACAGTTTGGGAACGAGGGTCTACATTATGCTTAGAACCTTCTTCATCTGGGCCTGGATCTGACTCACAAAGATTCTGGGCATCAGTGCAGATCATTTCCTCGTTTGGATTCACAGAAGCTCTGGAGCAGACCTCTGACTCCCAGGCTATAGTATGTGTAAACAGCTCTACAGACTCAACCATGTGTGTTACCCCATGCTCAGACGGGCAGCTGAAGACTTGGGAGCTGTGAGGAAGCAAGTGCAATTGGGGTGACAACTCTGAGGACTGGAGTAGTTGTGATGTTGAAGTTGACATGGAGGAGAGCCCACTTGAACGAGCACTTGATATCCGTTCAAGCACCTGCTGTTTTTGTGCCTCATCTTAAATTTTTGGCGATGCTTGTAGCGATGGTCGTAAGAAAGGAATAATATCAGATTGTCCACGAAAAGAAGTAGACATCTTCCTTTGGTTGGAAGATGGTCTTTCTTCTGCAGATGTTACTGTTGCTTTACAACCTACCCTACGGACACAACCTTTGTTTCCCTTTCCAACACGCCTATTCCCCTTTCCACCAGCAGCAGACCTTTTGCCACTCATTTTAGTGCTTAACTAATTGGCAACTCTGTATCTGTAGTTGTTGGCACAGCAACAGATGGATGAAAGCCGAGCAGAACTTAGTGGCCAAACTCTGGTACTAGGCCCAAAACTATTAACTGGATTAGATGCATTAAAATTGAGATACAAAGGTGGCATAGTTAGTTTCACAGATGGGCTACTCTGCTGACATGCAGACACTGCTCTTAGGCCCAAAACTATTAACTGGATTAGATGCAGTAAAAATAGAGATACACAGGCGGTATAGTTAGTTTCACAGATGGGCTACTCTGCTGACGTGCAGACACTGCTCCTAGGCCCAAAACTATTTACTGGATTAGATGCAGTAAAAATTTAGATACACAGGCGGTGTAGCTAGTTTCACAGGCAGGCTACTCAAATTACTATCAGACAATGCTACTAGCCCAAAAGGATTGGCTGAGCTAGATTACACCAAATGCTGAGACAAACACTTGCACAGCACTGGCACAGACCTGCCTGGCAAACAGTGCTATGAACTGCTGTAACTTTCCCTGAAAAGGGCTGATATTACAACTAGTCCCAACTCCTCCCGACTCCCTAAACCTATCTCTCTTAAAAATTTGCTCCAAAAAACACTCTTAGACTGTATAGCGCCCACAGCAGCAGTGGTGCCTTCTAATACTAAGCTGCAGCAGTGAGGAAATGGTGGCAACGGGGCAAATGGCTGGTTCTTATAGGGCAAGGACATGTGACATACACAGCCAATGACACATGCCCTTGCTTGTGTGCATCACATGCACATTGCTGTGTGTGCACTGCTGATAGGCTGAGAGACTGCACCGCCCCACTGTAAATGCACAAAAGAAAAAAAATGGGGATCGGCATTATTTCAGCACAGATCTATCCTCGGTCCCCCACGCCCACTATACACTGAAACAGTTTATTAACAACGATAAACAGTTTTAATGCGCAAATTAAGTTAGGCTTTTGGTGAACGAACAGTTATCGAACAGAAACTCGAACAGCCGAATTTTAAGCAAATTGTTCAAGTTCGTCGAACGACTCGAACACCGCCCAAAACAGCTCGAATTTGAAATTGGCGAACAGTTCGACTCGAACACCGCTCATCTCTACTGCATAGTATACATTTGCACAATAGAGGCCGTTCTAGGGCACTATTCACATGTAGGTAATGCATAGTGTCTGGTTCTTAGCCTATTAGTCGCGCCCTTACTATTCGATTAGGAGGGCTGGCCAGCACTCTCTCAATGCATCCTATGTGAACACCCCTGTATACAAGACCCAACATGCTGGGCTTGGCTGCACCCTGAAAAATAAAGTGCACAAAATACATATAAATATGGGAGGTATTGGTTAATATTTTGGCCAAGATATGCAAGCTTGCAACCCATCATCAAGGGTCCCCATGCTTGCGAGTTATATCACTAAACTTAGTAGCAAAACCACAAAAGAGGACTGAAAATCATCCAAAAACTCAAAAATACAGCAGAAAAAAAGGGCAGCATTGCTTACCTGCCAGGTCTCTGAACAAATGCACTACGGGATGCAGCCAGCCCATATAGCAAAGATATTGGCAACACAGGTGCAAAATATTAAATTGACCGCCACTCACAACCTACCAGTTCATGGAGAGGGTGACTGCTCAGTATACATTTGCACATATAGGCTCATATAGGGCACTGTTCACATGTAGGTAATGCATAGCGTCTGATTCTCAGCCTATTAGGCAGGCTGGCCAGCACTTTCTCAATGCATCCCATGTGAACACCCCTGTATACAAGAACCAAACATATAACCAACCATTATATCGAATAATACCTCACATATTTATATGTATTTTGTGCACTTTATTTTTCAGGGTGCAGCCAACCCAGCACGTTGGGTCTTGTATACAGGGGTGTTGACATGGAATGCATGTTACTGACCAAAGTGTTCCCAGTTGTAAGTAAACATGAATAAAAAGTAAGTTATAAAGTTCTGCTATACAGCATGCATATAGGACATAATAGGAAAATAGGAACAAAAACTTACATGGGTCAACAACTTGTAATGGAGGAACTCCTGCTGGCCCAACTCATGTTCGTGTAGTCACTTCCTCAGGAGTCTGTTTGTTGCCCCCTTTATTAGCTGTAACCACCACCACACTGTCTGCCTTTATTACAAGCAATTGCCACATTGTCTACCCTTATTAGCTATAACTACCACACTGTCTATCTTTATCAGCTATAACAGCCACTCTGTCCATTATTTACACTGTTTTCCCTCACATGTACTGTGTCCTTACACTCAACCCCACTTTAAAACTCATCTGGATGTTCGGTGCAATTAAAGTACTTTCCTTATTGCCATCCTCCTTATCTGCAGTACAGGAGTAACATCTGCTTTGGGATTAGGTCAAATCACATTGCAGATGAACGTCACTTTGACCCTAGATGTGCCGTCAGTCAGAGCTTCAACTGTAATTTTATCTGAAAGGCACAAGTACAATTGAGCATATGGATCCAATGTTTTCCTTTGTCAGCTTAGCAACTGGTTTTGGGAACAGCTGAATCCCATTCCTTTTTGGAAATCCCACTTGGGAGACACCTCATTGGCAGCTTGAAAGTCACCAACCCTGCTGATTACACCTGGGGCACATGATCTGTGTACATCCCAATTGTTCTGCCCATGCCAAGATGCACCAAATTTTTTCATAAGGTGTGTGTCTCTAATAGATAGTGTTGAGCGATACCTTCCGATATCTGAAAATATCGGTATCAGATTGGATCGGCCGATATCCAAAAAATATCGGATATCGCCAACACTGATACCGGAAACCAATGCAAGTCAATGGGACAAACATATCAGAATTAAAATAAACCTTTTCTTTCCTTGTAGGTTAATTCTACATGAAGGAAAACAACTAAGAATAATGTAGAATGTATTGGGGGAGGTGAAGGAGACATTAAAGGCATAGAGTTTTAGCCCAATCAAATGGAATATCAGGAATTATTTTTTTCTTTAAGACATTCGGAGTTACCAAGATATTGACTATGTTAAGATTGTTATATTTTGTCAGATATTTATGTTTCACTTCTTCCATGCTCTTCACCTTCTCTTTTACTTCTCCCACACTTTCTTCTTCATCATCCTCAGCAGCATCTTTTTCATCAACTTCTTCTTCACCTTATTCATCTTCTTCTTCACCTTCTTCTTCTTATTTTTTTTACATTCTTCATATTCTTCTTATTCAACTATTATTCTTCATATTCTACTTCTTCATCTTCTTCATGTTCTTCTTCTTCATCATATTGTTATTTGTGACAGGCATTCCTGTAGTTGTTATCTATAAAAGTTTGAAGATTACACATTCCGTTCTGCCTGTCACAAAAGGTTTACAACACGATTTGTCCGCGTTCAGTTTGGCTTGCAGCAGCAGGTTTTTTCCAGAGGCACTAGGAGGAGGAACAGACTCACCCCCATACACTGCTTAGTCTTCTTCTGCTTATAATTTAGATAATATCTTTTACTCTGATTTTTAGTCTTATGCTTAATGTTCTTCTGCTTTTTGTTCTGCAGCTTCTTGTTCTTCTGCTTCTTGGTCTTCTTCGGGGTGGTCTTCCGGGTCGTCATCTCCAGGGTCATCGTCTTCTACGGGGTGGTCTTCAGGGTCGTCGTCTCCATGGTCGTCATCTCCAGGGTCGTCGTCTCCAGGGTCGTCATCTCCGGGGTCGTCGTCTCCGGGGTCATCATCTTCTTTGGGGTGGTCTTCAGGGATGTCGTCTTTAGGTTCGTCGTCAGGGAGATAGAGAGTGATTAGCAAAAACCATTTCCAAAAGCTTGAACTTGGAAATGTAGCAGAACGTACAAGAAGGCTGAGGAACTGCCGAGAACCAGCTGATGGTACTGGAACCCGGATGGCTACCCGAAGGTACAAGAGCCAATGGAACTACCAAGGACCAGCTGACGGTACTGGAACCTGGTTACTAAGCAGAAGGTACCCATGCCAGAAAGCACTACAAAGGACCACCAGACATTGGTGGAACTCAGATACCCAGAACGAGGCACCTAAGCCAAAGGCTCTGTCTGGAACCAGCTGATGGTACTGGAATCAGGATGGGGAGCAGAAGGTACAAGAGCCAAAGACACTGCCGAGAACCAGCTGATGGTACTGGAACCCAGATGGGTAGCCGAAGGTACAAGAGCCAATGGAACTACAGAGGACCAGCTGACGGTACTGGAACCCGGTTACTAAGCAGGAGGTACCCGTGCCAGAAAGCACTACCAAGGAACACCAGACGTTGGTGGATACCCAGAAGGATGCACCTAAGCCAAAGGCTCTGCCTGGAAACAGCTGACGGTACTGGAACCAGGGGGACCTATTCAAGATTGACTTCCAAAGAACCGGCTAATGGTGCTGGAACAAAGATAGGCAACAGAAGATCCACATGAAAAAAAAATTGCTAGGCCACCAGCCAGCCGGAGTTACCAAAAACCCACAGTCCTACAGGGCGAGCTTGTCCTATTGGCACTACAGAACCAGTCTTGATTGCCCGTAGCCCACATAGGAAGCACCTAAACTGCAGGCACCATAGAGTCATACAGGCACCATAGGCTAACCCGACCGCAACCCGACAGGACAACGTATTGGAGGCAAAGTGACCTTGATACTACCCAGAAACAGCTGGCATGCTGGAAACAGGCTGGGCAGGAGGGAGTACCCATGCCAAAGACACTTCTGAGCAGCAACTGGCGGTGTTGGAGCCCAGGGATTACAGGAGAAACAGAGTTTAAGCTGAGGCCTTATTGGAGCAAGTTGAAAGGGAACCTGTAACCCCCCAGGCGTTTGTAACTAAAAGAGCCACCTTGTGCAGCATTAATGCTGCACAAGGAAAAGGTGCCTCTTTTAGGCTGGTTTCACATTTGCATTTTTTGCCGCTGCGTTTAAACGCATATAAACGCATGCGTTTTTTTTCCCTATCTTTAACATTAAAAATGCATGCATTTTTTTGTACGTGTTTGGCCGCTTTTGACGACGCATGCGTCGTTTCTATGCTTGCGGGTTTTTTTGCAGAAATGCAACATGAAGTAATTTCTAATGTTTTTTTTTCCGCAAGAAAACGCATGCTTTTTTTGCCGCAAAAAAACGTATTGCTGTCTATGTAAACGCATGCGTTTTTAAGCACATGCGTTTGGTTGCATTTTTAAACGTATGCTTTTCAATAGAAAAAAACAAGTCTACACACTGATAAGCCACGCCCCACCATCAAGGTGATAAAGGTATCCAAACCCTAACCCTTGCCCTAACCCTAACCTTAGGGATCCAAACCCTAACCCTAACCTTAACCCTAGCCCTAACACTACCCCTAACCCTAACCCTAGGGATCCAAATCCTAACCCTAACCCTAACCCTAGGGATCCAAACCCTAACCCTAGCCCTAACCCTACCCCTAACCCTAACCCCAACCCTAGGGTTCCTAACCCTAACCCTAGGGATCCAAACCCTATCCCTAACCCTAACCCTAGGGATCCAAACCCTAACCCTAGCCCTACCCCTAACCCTAACCCCTAACCCTAACCCTAAGGATCCAAACCCTAACCCTAACCCTAACCCTACCCCTAACCCTAACCCTAACTCTAGCCATTTCTATTTATAGTGGGTTTTCTAGTTGATTTTATGATTGGCAGCTGTCACACACTAAAGACGCTTTTTATTCCAAAAAATATTTTTTGCGTTACCAGATTTTGAGAGCTACAATTTTTCCATATTTTGGTCCACAGAGTCATGTCACACGCCCTCTGCATCCCCATTGGCGGTGTCTGGATCTTGATTTTTCTCTTGTGAAATTTCTCATCATGCGTATCAAAAACAAAAACACTGGAAAAAACGCATGTAAACGCGTAAAAACGCAGTGTTTTTTTTTACCGCATAGGAAAACGCATGCGTCTAAAAAATGCAGCGTTTGTACGTGTTTACATGCGTTTTTTTCACCACCTGCAGATGCGTTTTAAACGCTGCGTTTTTTAACGCTAATGTGAAACTAGCCTAAGTTATGTTCCTTGTACACGCTGAAGTAAAAACTTATAAAATGTACCCCCTCATACCGTGAAACCGTCCCAGAGGCGGGACTTTCCATCTTAATGAAACGCAGCACAGCCGTCATTCAAACCCCCTTGGTGCTGTGCGCCGCCTCCTGAGCGTTGTTTGAATTTGTCTCGGAGCCTGCGCTGTTATGTTATCCTTTGGGCAAGCGCAGTTAGCGCTGCCCGTCTTCTGACATCAATTGTTGTCAGGCTGACTGCGCCTGCGCGGCCGCGCTGCCTGAGATCCCGCCCCACAGTGTCTTCTGATTTATTTACTCTATTGGGCTGGAATTCATGGGCATGCGCTGTGCATATCTTTGCTTATCACTTATCTCCTTCCGCCTTCTTCAGACTTGTGGCGTCAGCTGATCCCTAAGTACATGCCACAGCGATTAGGGATCAGTTGATGCCGCACAGTGTGAAGAAGGCGGTGGGAGATGAGTGAGAGGCGAAGATATGCACTGCGCATGCCCATGAATCCCAGCCCCGCAGTGTGAATAAATCAGAAGACACTGCGGGGCGGGATCTCAGGCAGCATGGCCGCACAGGCGCAGTCAGCCTGACAACAAATGATGTCAGAAGACGGGCAGTGCTAACTGCGCATGCCTCTGGGATAGCATAACAGCGCAGGCTCCGGGACAGATTCAAACAACGCTCAGGAGGCAGCGCACGGCACCAAGAGGGTATGAATGATGGCTGTGCCGCATCTGATTAGGAAGGAAAGTCCCGCCTCTGGAACTTTCACGGTATGAGGGGGCACATTTTATAAGTGTTTAGTTCAGCGTGTGCAAGGAGCATAACTAAAAGACCACCATGTCCAAGTGAAGCATTAGTGCTGCACAAGGTGGCACTTTTAGTTACAAATGCCTGGGGGGACAGGTTCCTTTAATATCTGTAGTAGTGTGAGTGTGGAGTGTTATGATCTGGTGGTTTAGGAACAACATGAGACAACCTCTGAAGGAGGTGGTATCTGTACTGACCGCAGACCCTGAACCTAGCAGCACAACTAGAAATAGCCGTGGAGGGTACCTGACGCTCCCTAGACCCCTCGGCACAGCCTAAGATCTAACTTCCCCTAAAGATGGAAACAGGAAACCTATATTGCCTCAGAGAAAATCCCCAAAGGAAAGATAGCCCCCCACAAATATTGACGGTGAGAGGAGGGGAAAATAACATACGCAGAGATTAAATCAGATTTTAGCATAGGAGGCCAGTCTAGCTTGATAGATAGGACAGGAAAGGATACTGTGCGGTCAGTATTAAAACTCTACAAAAATCCACGCAGAGTTTACTAAAAATCTCCACACCTGACTAAAGGTGTGGAGGGTAAATCTGCTTCCCAGAGCTTCCAGCTAACAGAAAAAATCCATAATGACAAGCTGGACAAAAATAGAATGCACAGAACAATAAGTCCACAACATGTGGACTGAAATGAGCAAAGCCAGAACTTATCTTTGCAGAACTGGTCAGGAAACCAGGAGAATCCAAGCAGAGATGTGAATCCAGCTAGAAAACATTGACAAGTGGCATAGGCTGAAGACTAGAGCCAGGTTAAATAGCAGAGCCAGGAGAGACGATGAGTGAAAGCAGCTGCTAAAGCTAAACCCAAGGAGCAGCAGTACCACTCAATACCACCAGAGGAAGCCCAAGGGCAGAATTCACAAAAGTGCCATTTACAACCACCGGAGGGAGCCCAAGAACGGAATTCACAACAGTGGAGGGAGCAGAAGAAATTGCTGGATGCACAGCAGGGAGCAACTGAGGAGCAACTGTTAACTGTGCAGACGGCACTTCCGAGCAGCAACTGGCGGTGTTGGAGCCCAGTGTCAATGCTAGAAGCAGAGAGGAGAAATTACCTCAAACACAGCAGGGGAGCAGCTCGCGTTACTGAACCCCAATAACAGAGGAGCAACTGTTGACTGTGCAGATGGCACTTCCAAGCAGCCAATGGCGGTGTTGGAGCCCAGGGTCAATGCTCGAAGCAGAGTGTAGGCCAATGCCTAATTTGAGCAAGTTTAATATCTGTTGTAGTGTGAGTGTGGATGGAGCAGGAGAAATTGCTGGATACACAGCAGGGGATCAGCTGATGTTACTGAACCCCAATAACACAGCAGCAAGTGTTGACTGTGCAGACGGCACTTCTGAGCAGCAACTGGCGGTGTTGGAGCCCAGGGAATCCAGGAAAAGCAGAGTGTAGGCTGAGGCCTAATTGGAGAAAGTTTAATATCTGTTTTAGCGTGAGTGTGGACGGAGCAGGAGAAATTGCCGGATACACAGCAGGGGATCAGCTGACGTTACTGAACCCCAATAACACAGCAGCAAGTGTTGACTGTGCAGACGGCACTTCTGAGCAGCAACTGACGGTGTTGGAGCCCAGGGATTACAGATCAAGTGGTAGAAACATGAACACCACAGGAGACCAGGATATTGTTGCCAACCAATTATTTAATCTGGAAGAGGAGTGGCAAATTCCTGCAAGATCAAGGCCTTGTTCATTTTCAGAAAAGTAAGCTGGTCAACGTTATCGGAGGATAGTCGCATGCAACGGTCTGTTAGTACACCACCTACGGCACTAAAGACGCGTTCCGATAATACACTAGCAGCAGGGCAAGCCAGAACCTCCAATGCACACGGGCTAAGCTCTGGCCATGTATCCAGCTTAGAGACCCAAAACTTGAAGGGGGAAGAGCCGTCTGGGAGTACACTGAGAGAGCAAAACATGTAGTCTGTCACCATCTAACGGAAACGTTGCCTCCTGCTGACTGGAGCCGTCTGTGATGGTGTAGACATTTGTGGCGGGCACACAAAACTTTGCCTCAGTTGGGCCATACTGGTCTTGCCTTGTGCTGAGGCACTGCTTTGGCTCCCTCTTTGTGCAGAGCTTCCTCCACTGCCTCAGCGCACTGAGCTCCTTTGTAAAGCACTAGCAGCACTGCTCTCGGTTGGAATTGAGAACATGATGGAATGCACCAGTATGTTTTGGTACTCCCACATTTTACGCTCCCGGTTCAACAGTGTTATGAGGCTTTGTAAGTTGTCCAGGTAGCGAGGATCTAGGAGGGTGTACACCCAATAATCAGCCGTGTTAAGAATGTGGGCGATGCGGTGGTCGTTTCTCAGGCACTGCAGCATGAAATCAACCAAGTGCTGCAGACTGCCAACTGGCCAAGAAACTCTGTCCCCTGCTTGAGGCATGATCTCTGCCTGCTCTGCATCACCCCACCCTCACTCTACATACTGACTACTACTACTACTACTACTACCACTAGAGCATTGTCCTCTGGACAGATGTCTTCTTCCTCCATTGACTTCTCCTCATCCTCCTCACAAAGTGTCCTGTGCCTTAGCCTTTGTGAGGAACCACATTGCGCAGCCTGTCCTGAAGCAGATGGCATTTGTGACTCCTCATCCACCACCTCTTCCACAACCTCCTCCCTTAGCGCTTGCAGTGTTTTTTCAAGCAGGCAGAGAAGGGGGATAGTCATGCTGACTAGTGCATCATCTGCACTCGCCATTATAGTGGCCCACTCAGTGGTTGTGAAGTCTGAACAGCGCGCAGTGTGACTTTTTTGCGCCTGATGCAGCTGGTACTCCATTACTGCTGGCTGCTGCTCACACAACCGCTGCAACATATGTAACGTTGAATTCCACCTGGTGGGTAGGTCACATATGATGCGATGTTCCAGAAGGCAGAATCGTCACTGCAGAGCTGCAATGTGTGATCTTTAGATGCTGGAATGCCACAAGTGAGTACACTCTAGGCGGACCTTGTGCAGCAGTGCATCAAGATCCGGATAGTCCCTCAAAAAACTCTGCATGACCAAGTTGAGCACATGTGCCAGACATGGGATGTGAGTGAGGTAGCCTAGGCCAAGAGCTGCCACCAGATTTCGGCCATTGTCACACACTACCATGCCTGGCTGGAGATTCACTGGCACAAACCACACGTCGCTTTCCTGCTTGATGGCATTACAGAGCTCCTGCACTGTGTGGCTTCGATTCCCCAAGAAATTAATTTCAATATGGCCTGCTGACGTTTGGCCACGGCTGTGCTCATATCGGTCATAACAGGTAGGCGTTCACGGGTCCATGTGGAGGTAGACTGTGATGGCTCCTGCAGCGCTGATTCACAGGAACTGGAGTATGAGGAGGAGTCAATGTGTACAGACTGGATTCCTGCAATCCTTGGAGTTGGCAGAACATGTACAGCACAACTCTCAAGATCTGTACCCAGCTCTACAACATTTACCCAATGAGCAGTGAGGTATCGTCCCTGTCCATGGTGATTGGTCCACTCATCAGTGGTGAGGTGGACCTTGCTACTGACGGCGTTTAGTAGTGCATGTATAATGTTTCCCTCCACATGCTTTTGCAGGGCAGGGACAGCTTGCCTGCTGAAATAAAAGCAGCTGGGCATGTTGTATTGTGGGACTACCAATGCCATCAAGTTACGGAAGCTGTCAGTCTCCACCAGCCTGAATGAGAGCATTTCAAGGGACAGTAGTTTTGCAATGCCAGCATTCAGAGCCTGTGCTCGGGGGTGGCTTGCCGAGAATGACCACCTTTTCTCCCATGCCTGTGCTACCGATGGCTGTAGACTGAGCTGAAAGTGTGAGGATGACAGGGAACGTGGTGCTGTGGGTGGAATTACACTGGGTCTATGTACAACAGTGCCAGAGGTTCTTCCATGGCGATCCTGTGAGGAAGCCGAACCAGCTGTGTGTGAGCTGGAGGAAGAGGCTACAACACGAGCTGAAGAGGTGGTAGGTGCCGCTGTAGGTTGGCCTAGGTCTTCAGTGTGTTTTTGTAACTCCACCACGTGCTTGGTCTGCACATGTCTCCACATATTTGTGGTATTGAGGTTGCTGACACTTTTCCCTCTTTTGACTTTCTGATGACACAGCTTGCATTTGACAAAGCAAATGTCATCTGCAACTGTGTCAAAAAAGGAACAGGCACCGCAAGTCTTAGGAGCGCCCATTTTGGGTTTTGGAAGAGGCATGCTCCTAATGGGTGCCGAAGTGGAGGCTACAGGCAACGCACTCTTCCCCCTCCCTCTCCCTCCTTTTTGGGCCATTCGGGGAATCTCTTCCTCAGAGCTGCTCCCACCACCTTCCTGTACCTCACGCCATGATGAGTCAAGGACCTCATCATCTACACTACCCTCTTCCAACAACTGTTTCTCCTGGGTAGTCTTGGCAGCACAGTATGCACCAGAAAGTGGCACCTGAGTCTCATCATCAGATGCATACTGAGGTGTGCTGACCGTAGGCACTGGCCCACCGCCTCTTCAGATTCAGAGAGACAAAGCAGTTGCGCATCACTGCATACTGCCTCTTCTTCAGTTTCTCAAATGCTGCTTGGCTGGCCACCTCTTTCCAAGCCAAGAGATTCAGAGAACAGAAGTAGAGATGGCTCCTGTCCTGGGCTCTCTGACTGCCTGGGCAATTTGGCAGGTGGTGAAGAGACAGATGGATGCTCTTCAGTGCTCTGTGCCTGAGAGGATGTGGCACTAATTGAAGTCGATTCGTTAGCTGCCATCCATCCGACAACGGCTTCAATTTGTTCGTCCCGCAGCAGTGGGGTACGGCAAGCTCCTACAAAGCTGCGCATGAAGGACTGTTCCCTGCTAAAACTGGGGGATGATGAGTCACCGGTGCCCGCAGCGGGCACAGAATCCTCACATCCTCTCCCTTTAGAAACTTCACGCCCTCGACCATGTGCCTTATTCCCTGCCTTCTTCATCTTGGTAGACTGATAAAGATAGGCAGAAAAGTACTAAGGTCTTAGTGTGCTTATTCCTGAACAGCTGCTAAAAGGTATAAGAAACACTAATTTTATAAAGTGTGGACTAGACTTTAATATGAGCTAATGTGGCCTACAGAACTTTAAAGTGGAGTGTTTGGTGAACTTTATTAACTTTTTGTTTTTTAATTGAAAAAAGGACAATGGAATAGTATGAGGCAGTGACGCACGCTGAGCTGACTACAACCAGCTGTAGCTGTAGAACAGACAACAGCCTGAGCTGCACTCACAGAGACCTTGCAGACAGCTGTGAACAGCGCTGCAAGGCAAAAACAAGGTTCTCACAAAGCTAAATTAGCTTGGGTAAAGCACAATGAAGCAAATCGCTATCTCAAACTATCCCTCAGTCAGAACAACAGCATCCTGTCCCTAACTGAATTCACAGCAGAGGGAACCCAAAATTGCGGCGGCGGCTTTTATAGTGCATCATGACATCATAACAGCAGCCAATCACAGCCATGCCAGTAGTTACAGTCATGGCCAAAAGTATTCACACCCCTTCTTTGGTCTTCTTTCTTTTCTCCATGCTCAATGTGGTACACACAAGGATACAGGACAGAGGTTGAGTCAACTTTAATCCATGTCAACTGGCTGCAAGTGTGATTTAGTTATTGCCAACACCTGTTAGATGCCACAGGTAAGTTAGAGGTACTGTTAATTACACAAATTAAAGAAGCATCACATGATTTTTCAAAGGGTGCCAATACCTTTGTCCACCCGCTTTTTTATGTTTGGTGTGGAATTATATCCAATTTGGCTTTAGGACAATTCTTTTTTGTGCTTTTTCATTTAAGACAAATTCAATGAAAATAATAATACCAAAGAATTTGTGTTTGCGATCATTTTCAGGAAGAAACTGAGTATTATCTGACAGAATTGCAGGGGTGTGAATACTTTTGGCCATGACTGTACATGCCTAACATGCAGAACAGGATGTGCCCACACTTCTTAGGATTCCTCATTGGCTGAATTAAAAAAACTGGCTCATTGCATTATGGAAACTTCCGATTCCGATATCCGATATTGCAAAAGTATCAGAACTCAGTATCGGTATTCCGATACCACGAATATTGGCCGATACCCGATAGATTATTGCGGATGTAACTGGATTTGAGTACAGATCTATGCGCTCATCTGTATGGTGGAACCAGGACAAGATTAGTGCATGCAGAAATTATTTCAACATAGTGTTGGTCCATTTAGCAAATCACTCTCAGGTTCACTGGCACACTAATGTACATTAATAAGTGATCAGAAAACATTTAAGTATATATGACATGTTATAGTGGATTTGGTAACTAGATGAAACTATTAGTATTCATGCTATATTGGCTATGAAGAAAAATAAAAGCTTAAATTATTATAAGAAAAATAAGTATTATAATTCCGCAGGGTTATCTTTACCAATGATGGAAGTGCACTTACTGTACAGGGGACATTTAATTATTTCCTTAGACACCTGTTAATATCTGTTCATTGAATTGATGCCAGAACTTGTTTACCACAATTATAACACCAATTAGCAGTCTTGAAGTTTCCATGTTCCTTGAAGTAACAGATGTTCACTGTTTGAAACCCACAGGCTCCTGCTGTGCTCCTTGTAACAAGGTAGTGATAAAACAATATAAAAAAAATCATCTTATGTCAGACTTAAAAAATATGTAAAGGTATTGGTTGGCTATACTTTAAACTTTATTCCTTTTCCATTTTTGTTTTAGTTATAGCAGTAGCTAAAATTATCCATTGTACTTTATATAGGACAAAAAGTACAATAAATTTAGGATGAAAATAGCAATAGCCATGAGACAAAAAAGGAGAGATATTATAGATATAGCAATCAGCAATTGTATTAAAACTAATTAAAAGTGAAGGTGTTACCATTAACTATTGTATGAGAGTTGCACATATAAAAGGATGTAAGTACATACATGATGTTTTTCTACTTTTCCTATAATTGGTAAAAACAAGATGAATCCTAAAGGATGTTTTTCTGTACTAAATCAAAAAACCATATCTTAACCTCTTCATGAGAAAATATGTATTATTATCGAATGTCACAGAACGTTCACAGGTCATTCCTGTGAACAGACATAATAGTACTGCAGAAAAGAAAAAGGGATCTTTCTGTCACATCATTAACTCCCACAATGAAATTATGAAGTGCTGCTAAATTGCTATGGCAAGCGGGGGCGTAGCATCGGCCTCCAGGTCTGCCATACTAGCTGTTAAACCCTTGTTACACAGACAAACAAATTATACCACAGTAGAGTAGCCATGCAATGGAGTATATGAACAATCAGACTAAAGAAAGTTCCAAAATCAAAGCAGGAAAAAAACAAAATCGTAAAAAAAGAAAGTTTAATTTTTGTTTTAAATTGTAAAATATATATATATATATATATATATATATATATATATATATATATATATATATATATATTCTGTATTGAAGATACTACTGTAAAATAATACAAAGAAAAAACTAAGTGCTAATATTACCATGTCAATAGCAACCTGAAATACAGAACTATTATCTTAATAAACCTGCATGAATCTAAAAAGAATAACAGAACAGATAGCAATTAAAAATATACAACATTTCTATGCTCTATCTATGAATTTTGTTTCACTTTTCTCATTCTGACCTGCAGAGAAAAGGTAGCATGTAGAGATGAGCAAATATATAGCAGTAATAGAATTTTTCAAAAATCTGCATTAGTCAGAATGCAGGGGTTTTCTTGGAATTCATTTCTGCATGGATTCAGCAAAATTGCTACCATTGGCCAACAATGTGCTGAACTATAGAGAGTCAACCAAAGATTAGAAAGAAAACAATTAAACTCACCACGCTACTCACCTCCGCTTTTCACTTTTGCACCTCTCCTTGTCACCACCGATATTTTATGAGAAAATATTCAGTTTAACTTATGTTTTCATCATTTAATACTCTGCCATATATGTGATTGTTGGGCAGTAGTAACAGTCGCTAATAGCCATCTCTGTATGCATATTTAAGCTAAGACATCTGTCAGTCACTGACAGTGCGCTCTATTGCCAGCTCGTCATCACTAGACATATCCAGCAAGAAAGAGCACTGCCACTGTGCACTGAGAAGAACATGCATAGTAATAAAAAGGCTTGTGCTGAATATATGTCATAATTGGACAACAACATATGCTTAGCAAAGCAAGGACTAGCCCATATTCTGAAACTGACATCATTGATGATGATTACTCTTCATTTCAGGGTAAGAACAGAGAATGTTACAGTGACCGCAGCTTCTGCCTCCTCATGATCCATTTGAGTATCCCAGTAATAAAAGATTAGAAAGACAATGGTTAACATCACTACGCTGCTCACCTCCGATTTCACTCTTGCACCTCTCCTTATCACCACTGATTTCCCAGACCTCTACACACTAGACGTTTTGCTCTGATGAGGCCTGGTATGGCTCTGCTCACACAAATGCAAGGCCAAGACACTTGCTGTGACATGGCAATTTTACATGTGCTCATGACCTTTAGTGCTACAATGATTCCAGCCAACTTCAACACAGTGGTTAAAAGCTTAAAAAGGAACTGTCACCACGAAAATGTATTCTAATCTACAGGCACCATGTTATAGAGCAGGGGGAGCGAAGTAGACTAATATATAGTTTTGTGAGAAAATATTCAGTTAAGATATGTTTTTATCATTTAAAACTCTGCCATATATGTGATTGTTGGGCAGTTATATAAGTAACTAATAACTTTCTCTGTATGCATATTTATTCAAAGACAGCTGTCAGTCCCTGACAGTGCTCTCTGCTGCCATCTCTTCATCATAATTAAATCCAGCAAGGAAGAGCACTATCATTGTGCAATGAGAAGAACAGGCGTAGTAATAAAAAAAACTTTTGCTGAGCATATGTTGTAATTGACAAAACACATGCTTAGCAAAGCAGGGACTAGCCCAGATTCTGAAACTGACATAATTGATGATTATGCTTCATTTCATTTCAGGGTAAAAGCAGAGAATGTAACAGTGACAGCAGCCTCTGTCTCTTCATGACCCATTTGAGTATCCCAGTAGGGGAACACAGCATCATCAAAACAGATATGGGTAAAAACAAAGCAGTTAGATTGGAGAGGATAGCATAAGGACATATTAATTAAACCATATTAGAAAAATATTTCTATAACTAAAATAAACAGAGAGAGATTTAGGATGAAGTTAGGATGAAAATCAATAGTTTCAGACCATCCCTTTAATTGTAAACCTGCTAATCTGATGACAATTTAAGCTTTGCATGAGGTAGTCAAAAAAAAAACTTTAATGAATCTAACTTCATGTGCTAGAATGTTATTGCCTTAAATGGAATAAAATCAAGACATTTTTTGAGAAACTTTAAAAATATCAATTAGCAAATCTATTGAAATTTGAATTTGCAGAATCATACCAGAAAATTTGCTTTGCCAGTAATAACTTCAAATTTCAATGCTGAAAATGTTCAAATTGATCATAAAATACATATGGAAGAGAAGACAGAAAGAATCTCGCTGACCATAAGAGCTTACACTTTATAGGTGAGAAATAGAGGACCTTGCTCACCATAAAAGCTTACACTCTACAGGAGAGAGAATAACCGGCCGACCGTAAGAGCTTACACGCTACAAAAGTAAGAAAGTGAGGATCCTACTGATCAAAAGAGCTAACACTTTACAGGAGAAAGAACTGCCCTGACCATGAAAGCTTACAGTGCCTAGAGAAAGAATTCATATGCCATGAAATTGTTTCACATTATGCCTGCAAATTAATTGGGAAAGTAGCTAATATTTGTGAAGTGTAAAGAAAATGATACATGGTTTTCTAAATATTTGAAAAATATAAATCTGAAAATTATGATGTGCATTTGTATTCAGCCCCCTTGAGTAAATGCTTTTCAGGACCATCTTTTGGAGTGTGTCTTTACCAGCTTTGCACATCTAGATGCAGAATTTTATCCCATTCTTCTTTGCAAATTACCTCTAGCTCAGTGAGATTGGAGCATCTATGTGAACAGCAATTTTCAAATTTTGTCACAGAATCTCAATGGGACTAAGACATTCAGACACATGAACATGCTTTGTTCTAAACCATTCCATTGTACCTCTGGCAGTATGTTTAAGGTCATTGTCCGGATGGAAGGGTGAACCTACACCCAAGTTTCAATTCTTTGGCAGACTCTAACAGGTTTTATTTTCCAGACATAGCTTGCAATTAAAACCTTAGCATGCAAATGATTGAAAACCCGGGTATTTTTACGTGTAGCGCTCAGATTCGATACTACATAAATTGAGATGTTTTAAAAATGTGCTTCTATTTTTTCATCATTAGCAAATCATTAACATATTTATTGATTCTGTGATTTCTATAACTCCACACCATTTCTTTTTGGTGTTGCAGTTTTAATGTTGAGGATAGTATAACCATCCTCAAACGACAGCAGTGCTATAACTGATAAAGCAAACGAGTACAAGTCACAGGGTTATGACCCAATATTCTCCATATACATGCGGCAAAAAATTGCAGCATTTCAGACTTGAGATAGTTAAAAAAAATTGTCATGCTTATTCACCCATGTGTGCACTGTTTTGGCTCTTCAGACTATGAGTTCTTTTTAAATAAATAGCACGACAAACCTCAGCATTATGTAAACCATAGAATATACGCTGAGCCCGAAATGGGGGACTGTGACAAGACTAGTCGCTATATAGCATAACTAAGCAACATTGGTCCACGGGGACCAAGAACAGACGACCAAACAGTCAATATCTAAATATAAATGTAAAAAATCTTTATTCAATATTAAAACAAAAACATAGAACAACAGAGATACAAGTAGGAGGAAGTACCGCATGTTGTGCACATCTGCCTCACCGATGCATAAAAAACCACAGACGCACGGGACCAGGGAGGAAGGACATCCGCATAAATAAATTTGTAACAAGGAAGCTAGAAGAATCCGCAGCCACAGAGGCCCAACATAGATAATACTGCAGAGCAATGCTTTACAGGTAAACAGAGATCACCTATTCCTACATAATAAAGCCCAAATTGGTGCATATAGTGAGACTCCACTACAGAAAGCAGCACCACAGTATATGCAGCATATAAATAATGGCCAAGGCGCAGCGCTTACCTCGGATATAAGAAGCAGAGCACTCCTCCCTGGGACCGTACACCCTCCCCGACGCGCGTTTCGGCAACACACCTTCTTCAGGGGGCTTGGTGTGAGAATGCCAGGCAAAGATTTTATGTGCTATACCGACCCGGAAGTAACCGCGGTGAAACCGGAAGTACATACCGGTAATCATGGCAACAAGACTAAACCATCTCTACTGTTGCAAGAGGCGCCCAGAAAGTCCGGCAGGTAGATAATGATGATAACATCGATCGGATACCAGGAAGCCCCCCTGTGTTGTGCCGTCCGCCCGGCCACCGCAGGGCCCTGCGGCGCCAGGCGGCGGACACGCCACCAGGGAAGCGCCCAGCAATACCGATATAGGAACGTACATGCGCAGAACACAGCAGAAGCCGGCGGCGCCATCTTAGAACAGGAAACATGGAAAAGGAAAGAAAATACTAGGGAAGGACATAACATTCTACAAAATAAAACATAATATCAAAGGGGTAACAGTACATCCAATACTTATGTGGATATAGCCATATCATGTAAATCCTATAATTGGCACATTAGCCCAATGGTAACATTAGCCGCACTCGGATTCCATATGAGTGCTACCATAAGTGGGTCAGTGTATCCAGGGTAGAGATGGATCATCGGCCTCATATATATCAAAATGGAGAAAAGGACAGTGTGAGAAAGCCACTACCCCAATCTCCATAGTGCTATCCCTGCAAAATCGGAAATAGATGAAATTCCATTAAACACTAAAAATGATTGATATTAATAGCCATACATTAACCTCTCAAAGTTACATATAGGTACTAATATAGGCAAGGTAACTTTATACAAAAATGTACACATTGGAAAGGAAACAAGGCCATAGGATGATAAAAAGGAGGAACATTATAATAATGGTCCCACACAGGGGGTCCTTCTACAATAGTATCAATCATCAATAGTCCATCCAGCATATCTTCCAACGACGAAATCCAATTTTCTCATCCATCAGCTGGCCAGATGACACCCACAGGGATCACAGGAAGGCAGACTCCACATATCCACAAAGTAAGACTAATAACATATAAAGCCATAGGCATCAACACTAAACCTACAACAAAAGAAAAAAATAAGTAAAAAATACAATAGCAATATAAAACAATAAAAACACATACACACTACACACCCGGTGAAGCATGTGAGGAAAAATATATACATATAAAATGTGCAGCGGGCGGTGATCACAAAAAGGGTGAGAAGCTAAGATTCTCATTCAACCCACGTGGATGGACGGTGCCCAGAGTCCAGATCCAACGCGACTCAAGTTGAGCCAAGCGTTGGGAGATATTACCACCATGGATACCCAAGTCAATTTGATCGATACCTCTAACACGTAATAATTTACCATTACAATCATGATGAATCTTAAAATGTCGAGGTAGAGTTTTAAGGAGGGCTGTTTCCATCTGGCCGCTGGCCGCCTGAATGCCCCGCACATGCTCCCTGACTCTGATCTTAAATTGGCGTGTGGTAAGGCCAACGTAGATCAGGGAGCATGGGCAGGTAGCATAATAGATCACATTGGTGGTGGTACATGTAATCAACTTCTTGATTTTATAGTTCTTACTACCCGAAGAGTCCGAAAACGAATCACACCGATCGATGTTGGCACAGGCGACACAGCGGCCACAGGGCCTACAGCCCCCCCTAGATGGAATATCGCTCAAAAATGTACTAATGGGTACCCCTTTGTGGTGGCTGTTGACCAAGCGGTCACGCAAATTCCTAGACCGTCTAAAAGTAATAGATGGCCTAGAAGGTAAAATTTTAGCCAAGGTGGAATCGGTCATAAGAACAGGCCACGCCTTCTCCAATGTAGAGTGAATTAGATCAGAACGTGTGTTAAAGTCAGTAATGAATCTAACTACTCCAGATTCCCCAGTTCTGGCCGCACTCCGATAGAGCAGTGTATTCCTATCCGACCATTTTGCCCTATGATAGGCCCGTTTGATGGACCGGCGGCTATACCCCCTCTCCATGAATCTTTCCTTGAGTTTGTCCGCCTCCACCTCAAAAAGGGCCTGTGTGGAACAAATACGTCGTAGGCGCAAAAATTGGCCCACAGGTACAGATCGAATCATGTGGGCCGGGTGTGAGGAGGAGGCATGTAGTAACATATTAGTCGAGGTGGGTTTACGATAGATGTTGGTACTAATACTATCACCCAAATCCCTCCGAAGGGTAACATCCAAGAATTCCATTTCATCTGGATGGTATTTGACCGTCAATCGAATGTTCAGATCATTCTGATTGATCCCCTCAAAGAAACTCTCAAGGGCTACCGGGGTACCCTGCCAGATGAGAAAGACATCGTCGATGTACCGCATCCAAGAAAGGACGCAGTCCACCGACGATGGCCGCTCATCTGACAGGAAGAGGTCCCTCTCCCACAGCCCCAGGAACAAGTTTGCATAGGAGGGGGCAAAAGCCGCCCCCATAGCAGTGCCCTGGAGCTGCAGGTAGAGGGACCCCTTAAAAGTAAAAAAATTATGGGTCAGAGTAAACTCCAACATTTCGAGTACCAGAGCCCTGAAGGCGGGGGAGTGGTCGGACGAACCCAGAAAAAACTTAACGGCCCTTAGTCCGTCACAGTGGCGTATGCTAGTATACAAGGACTCGACATCAGCCGCCACCAAGAGGGTACCGGGGTCCAAAGAGAGCCCGTCAACCATCCGGAGCAGCTGAGTCGTGTCCTTAAGAAAAGAGGGAAGACCCACCACCAGAGGTTGAAGGATAGAATCGATCCATTTATTGATGTGCTCCAGGAAGTTTCCCCGACCCGACACAATTGGACGTCCAGGGGGGACTTTGATGTCCTTATGTATTTTAGGGAGGAGGTAAAACGTAGGGATGGTGGGTTCACAGACCACCAAGGCAGCCGCCAACTCCCTAGTAATCACACCACCATCCACAGCGGCGGACAGAATGGAGGAAAGCTGTGCACTATAGGCGGACAAGGGGTTAAACGTGAGCTTCCTATAGCATACCAAGTTATTCAACTGGTGAAATGCCTCATGCTCATACATGGCAATAGGCCAAATTACAACGTTACCCCCTTGTCCGCCGGTTTGAGCACAACGTCTGGAAGCCGCTGTAGATGATGGAGCCGTTGACGCTCCTCCCTAGTTAGATTGTCCCCCCGAATGTGCTGTGGAATTTTGAGAATATCATTAGTAACTACCTGCACAAAGAGGTCAATGGCGCTACAATTGGACAGGGGGGGAAACCTCCTGGAGCGTGGTCTGATCGATAAAGGTATCCTACCTCCCTCTGTGGACCTGTGTTCGTCCGACAACTCCTCCAACGCCCTCAGGGCTGCTTGTTCTTCATCTGTGGGGAACAAATTGTGTAAATGATCATCAAAGAAAAATCTTTTAAATATTAAGGATCGGGCAAATAAATGGAGATCCTTAATCAGAGAAAAGGTATCTAAACCAGCTGATGGGGAAAAAGAAAAGCCCTTATTGAGCAGGGATAGATCAGTAGGTGTTAATTGGTGTTCACTGAGGTTAATTACCTTATTATTATCTTGTCCCTCATTGCAAGTGCCGAATTCCCGGCGTCTATATGGATGGTAATTACGTTTACGGGATCTATTATACGTTGATCCTGATCGAGTCACCATAGAGGATCCAGATGCATCAGAAACTTCCCCAGCCGATGACATAGATGAAAAGGAATTGCCCCGATTCCTGAGCGATGTCTGTGATACATTTTTAACCCACCGATAGACGGTCTTTAACTGATAATCCTTTGAATCTCTGTTGAATTTCTGAATCTGGTTATCATGAATCCTCTTCACGGTCTGGTCTAATGTTTTTTCAAGGTTTAATTCAAAGAGTTTAACCTTCTCCTCTGTGCCACTTATCCGAAGATCCGCCTGTGCTGCATCAATTTGTCTATCAAGATCTTCGATTGACTTTGTGTTCAACTTGATGAGTAGCTGCATCAGTGTTTTTGAGCAGCCACTACATGCCTCCTCCCACTCACTAATAAATGTCCCATCATCGATTGGATATGCTGGAACTACTCTAACCCTCAGGCCACGGGGAATCATGGAGCGAGTCACATATTTTTTTAAGAAAGCCCGATTCCACCATAGCTTAGTCCGCTTGATCAACAGCGTCTGAACCTGGGCACACTTCTCCTCCCATAAGTGATCACCAGCCCGCTGAACACCAGAGGTACCCCCCCAAAAAACCTGCTCCATTTGTCCGAGCCAGACTTGTTCTCTGGCCCTATAGTCCATTTTGTTATGCGAGAAACCTGTGCAAAACACAGTAAACATACAATAGTAAATAAATAGCACGACAAACCTCAGCATTATGTAAACCATAGAATATACGCTGAGCCCGAAATGGGGGACTGTGACAAGACTAGTCGCTATATAGCATAACTAAGCAACATTGGTCCACGGGGACCAAGAACAGACGACCAAACAGTCAATATCTAAATATAAATGTAAAAAATCTTTATTCAATATTAAAACAAAAACATAGAACAACAGAGACACAAGTAGGAGGAAGTACCGCATGGTGTGCACATCTGCCTCACCGATGCATAAAAAACCACAGACGCACGGGACCAGGGAGGAAGGACATCCGCATAAATAAATTTGTAACAAGGAAGCTAGAAGAATCCGCAGCCACAGAGGCCCAACATAGATAATACTGCAGAGCAATGCTTTACAGGTAAACAGAGATTCTGATGCATCTGGATCCTCTATGGTGACTCGATCAGGATCAACGTATAATAGATCCCGTAAACGTAATTACCATCCATATAGACGCCGGGAATTCGGCACTTGCAATGAGGGACAAGATAATAATAAGGTAATTAACCTCAGTGAACACCAATTGACACCTACTGATCTATCCCTGCTCAATAAGGGCTTTTCTTTTTCCCCATCAGCTGGTTTAGATACCTTTTCTCTGATTAAGGATCTCCATTTATTTGCCCGATCCTTAATATTTAAAAGATTTTTCTTTGATGATCATTTACACAATTTGTTCCCCACAGATGAAGAACAAGCAGCCCTGAGGGCGTTGGAGGAGTTGTCGGACGAACACAGGTCCACAGAGGGAGGTAGGATACCTTTATCGATCAGACCACGCTCCAGGAGGTTTCCCCCCCTGTCCAATTGTAGCGCCATTGACCTCTTTGTGCAGGTAGTTACTAATGATATTCTCAAAATTCCACAGCACATTCGGGGGGACAATCTAACTAGGGAGGAGCGTCAACGGCTCCATCATCTACAGCGGCTTCCAGACGTTGTGCTCAAACCGGCGGACAAGGGGGTAACGTTGTAATTTGGCCTATTGCCATGTATGAGCATGAGGCATTTCACCAGTTGAATAACTTGGTATGCTATAGGAAGCTCACGTTTAACCCCTTGTCCGCCTATAGTGCACAGCTTTCCTCCATTCTGTCCGCCGCTGTGGATGGTGGTGTGATTACTAGGGAGTTGGCGGCTGCCTTGGTGGTCTGTGAACCCACCATCCCTACGTTTTACCTCCTCCCTAAAATACATAAGGACATCAAAGTCCCCCCTGGACGTCCAATTGTGTCGGGTCGGGGAAACTTCCTGGAGCACATCAATAAATGGATCGATTCTATCCTTCAACCTCTGGTGGTGGGTCTTCCCTCTTTTCTTAAGGACACGACTCAGCTGCTCCGGATGGTTGACGGGCTCTCTTTGGACCCCGATACCCTCTTGGTGGCGGCTGATGTCGAGTCCTTGTATACTAGCATACGCCACTGTGACGGACTAAGGGCCGTTAAGTTTTTTCTGGGTTCGTCCGACCACTCCCCCGCCTTCAGGGCTCTGGTACTCGAAATGTTGGAGTTTACTCTGACCCATAATTTTTTTACTTTTAAGGGGTCCCTCTACCTGCAGCTCCAGGGCACTGCTATGGGGGCGGCTTTTGCCCCCTCCTATGCAAACTTGTTCCTGGGGCTGTGGGAGAGGGACCTCTTCCTGTCAGATGAGCGGCCGTCGTCGGTGGACTGCGTCCTTTCTTGGATGCGGTACATCGACGATGTCTTTCTCATCTGGCAGGGTACCCCGGTAGCCCTTGAGAGTTTCTTTGAGGGGATCAATCAGAATGATCTGAACATTCGATTGACGGTCAAATACAAATCCAGATGAAATGGAATTCTTGGATGTTACCCTTCGGAGGGATTTGGGTGATAGTATTAGTACCAACATCTATCGTAAACCCACCTCGACTAATATGTTACTACATGCCTCCTCCTCACACCCGGCCCACATGATTCGATCTGTACCTGTGGGCCAATTTTTGCGCCTACGACGTATTTGTTCCACACAGGCCCTTTTTGAGGTGGAGGCGGACAAACTCAAGGAAAGATTCATGGAGAGGGGGTATAGCCGCCGGTCCATCAAACGGGCCTATCATAGGGCAAAATGGTCGGATAGGAATACACTGCTCTATCGGAGTGCGGCCAGAACTGGGGAATCTGGAGTAGTTAGATTCATTACTGACTTTAACACACGTTCTGATCTAATTCACTCTACATTGGAGAAGGCGTGGCCTGTTCTTATGACCGATTCCACCTTGGCTAAAATTTTACCTTCTAGGCCATCTATTACTTTTAGACGGTCTAGGAATTTGCGTGACCGCTTGGTCAACAGCCACCACAAAGGGGTACCCATTAGTACATTTTTGAGCGATATTCCATCTAGGGGGGGCTGTAGGCCCTGTGGCCGCTGTGTCGCCTGTGCCAACATCGATCAGTGTGATTCGTTTTCGGACTCTTCGGGTAGTAAGAACTATAAAATCAAGAAGTCGATTACATGTACCACCAATGTGATCTATTATGCTACCTGCCCATGCTCCCTGATCTACGTTGGCCTTACCACACGCCAATTTAAGATCAGAGTCAGGGAGCATGTGCGGAGCATTCAGGCGGCCAGCGGCCAGATGGATACAGCCCTCCTTAAAACTCTACCTCGACATTTTAAGATTCATCATGATTGTAATGGTAAATTATTACGTGTTAGAGGTATCGATCAAATTGACTTGGGTATCCGTGGTGGTAATATCTCCCAACGCTTGGCTCAACTTGAGTCGCGTTGGATCTGGACTCTGGGCACCGTCCATCCACGTGGGTTGAATGAGAATCTTAGCTTCTCACCCTTTTTGTGATCACCGCCCGCTGCACATTTTATATGTATATATTTTTCCTCACATGCTTCACCGGGTGTGTAGTGTGTATGTGTTTTTATTGTTTTATATTGCTATTGTATTTTTTACTTATTTTTTTCTTTTGTTGTAGGTTTAGTGTTGATGCCTATGGCTTTATATGTTATTAGTCTTACTTTGTGGATATGTGGAGTCTGCCTTCCTGTGATCCTTGTGGGTGTCATCTGGCCAGCTGATGGATGAGAAAATTGGATTTCGTCGTTGGAAGATATGCTGGATGGACTATTGATGATTGATACTATTGTAGAAGGACCCCCTGTGTGGGACCATTATTATAATGTTCCTCCTTTTTATCATCCTATAGCCTTGTTTCCTTTCCAATGTGTACATTTTTTGTATAAAGTTACCTTGCCTATATTAGTACCTATATGTAACTTTGAGAGGTTAATGTATGGCTATTAATATCAAACATTTTTAGTGTTTAATGGAATTTCATCTATTTCCGATTTTGCAGGGATAGCACTATGGAGATTGGGGTAGTGGCTTTCTCACACTGTCCTTTTCTCCATTTTGATATATATGGGGCCGATGATCCATCTCTACCCTGGATACACTGACCCACTTATGGTAGCACTCATATGGAATCCGAGTGCGGCTAATGTTACCATTGGGCTAATGTGCCAATTATAGGATTTACATGATATGGCTATATCCACATAAGTATTGGATGTACTGTTACCCCTTTGATATTATGTTTTATTTTGTAGAATGTTATGTCCTTCCCTAGTATTTTCTTTCCTTTTCCATGTTTCCTGTTCTAAGATGGCGCCGCCGGCTTCTGCTGTGTTCTGCGCATGTACGTTCCTATATCGGTATTGCTGGGCGCTTCCCTGGTGGCGTGTCCGCCGCCTGGCGCCGCAGGGCCCTGCGGTGGCCGGGCGGACGGCACAACACAGGGGGGCTTCCTGGTATCCGATCGATGTTATCATCATTATCTACCTGCCGGACTTTCTGGGCGCCTCTTGCAACAGTAGAGATGGTTTAGTCTTGTTGCCATGATTACCGGTATGTACTTCCGGTTTCACCGCGGTCACTTCCGGGTCGGTATAGCACATAAAATCTTTGCCTGGCATTCTCACACCAAGCCCCCTGAAGAAGGTGTGTTGCCGAAACGCGCGTCAGGGAGGGCGTACGGTCCCAGGGAGGAGTGCTCTGCTTCTTATATCCGAGGTAAGCGCTGCGCCTTGGCCATTATTTATATGCTGCATATACTGTGGTGCTGCTTTCTGTAGTGGAGTCTCACTATATGCACCAATTTGGGCTTTATTATGTAGGAATAGGTGATCTCTGTTTACCTGTAAAGCATTGCTCTGCAGTATTATCTATGTTGGGCCTCTGTGGCTGCGGATTCTTCTAGCTTCCTTGTTACAAATTTATTTATGCGGATGTCCTTCCTCCCTGGTCCCGTGCGTCTGTGGTTTTTTATGCATCGGTGAGGCAGATGTGCACACCATGCGGTACTTCCTCCTACTTGTGTCTCTGTTGTTCTATGTTTTTGTTTTAATATTGAATAAAGATTTTTTACATTTATATTTAGATATTGACTGTTTGGTCGTCTGTTCTTGGTCCCCATGGACCAATGTTGCTTAGTTATGAGTTCTTTTTGTATAATCAGGGATGAGCGGATCTTTTGAAATTTTAACTCACCGACTTTGTTGAATTTTCACCAAAATTTTGAATTCAGTGAATAAATTTGCGTTGATCTCAATAATGGAAAGCCTGTGAGTGCTCTTCAAATACACATGCGAGAGAGGAGAGACAGAGAGAACCTTGCTGACCATATGAGTCTACACTTCACAGGCTAGAGAGAGTATCCTGCTGATTAAAGGAGCTTTCACTTTAAAGGCAAGAGAGAGTGAGATAAGAACCTGTTAATCATAAGAGCTTATATTCTATAGGAAAAGGAGGGCATAAGAACTAAAGCCCCCGTCACACATAGCGAGATCGCTAGCGAGATCGCTGCTGAGTCACAAGTTTTGTGAAGCAACAGCGACCTCAGTAGCGATCTCGCTATGTGTGACACGTAGCAGCGACCAGGCCCCTGCTGTAAGATCGCTGGTCGTGTCGGAATGGCCTGGACCGTTTTTTGATCGTTGAGGTCCCGCTGGGTAGCACACATCGCTATGTTTGACACCTTACCAACGACCTCGTTGACAGGACGTCCCATTGAATCGTCATGAAATAGCATCGTTGTACAGGTCGCTACAGGTCGCCGCATCGCTGCTGCGTCGTGGGGGAGATCTCACTCTTTGACATCTCACCAGCGACCACATAGCGACGCAGCAACGATCCCTGACAGGTCGTATCGTTGTCGGGATCGCTTAAGCGTCGCTATGTGTGACGGGGCCTTAACACTTTACAGAAGTGAGAAAGAGAGAGAACCCCACCGACTAGAACAGCTAACCCTCGGTCGAAGAAATCGACTATACCAGTAGTTCTGCTGGCCACACTGTGCTCCTTTGTGAACCACTGATCTGTAATGGCACAGGTACTGACTAGTACTCTACAAGGTGTAAAAATCCGTAGGATGTAAAGTTGCAGTGCATTATGGGGAAGCTTGCGAGGCTACACAAAATGATGTTAGCAAACTGCAAATCTAATCTCAAAATGTTAAAATTTTTGCCAAACAGCAAATTTGAGAAGCTTGATTCTCTGGAATTGGTCCTCTCATCTCTGTGTTGAACACTTCTGTCTAGAAATGTTTCAACATTTATTACTAGAGCCCTTTCTAGTGTGAGAATTGTGACTTTGTGACAAGGTCGCTGTTCACTTGGGTAATTACGCTCTTTTTTCTATGTGGTAGTAAAATCACTAATAGTTTTTTAAATCCAGTAATAATGATAACCCCCATTTTCAATCCCTATTTCACCTTAATATTTCTTTCATATAACTTATTTTTTTGTTCATATTAAAGGGAACCTGTCACCCCGTTTTTTGAGATTGAGCTATAAATACTGTTAAATAGGGCCTGCGCTGTGTGTTACTATAGTGTATGTAGTGTACCCCGATTCCCCACCTATGCTGAGAAATAACTTACCAAAGTCGCCGTTTTTGCCTGTCAATCAGGCTGGTCAGGTCGGGAGGGCGTGTTCACAGCGCTGGTTCTTCCTCAGCTTTACGTTGGTGGCGTAGTGGTGTGCGCCTGTTGAAGTGACTAATCAACTGTGGGCACGTGAACAAGCAGCGCGCGATCTGCGCTGTCATCCCTTTCGTCGGTGGGGCGGCTATCTTCCTGGGGCCGCGCGTGCGCAGATCGAGTGCTCTGCTGCACGGGGCTTCAGGAAAATGGCCGCGGGATGCCGCGCGTGCGCATTAGAGATCGCGGCGGCCATTTTCCCAAAGCCGAGTTTGCATCTCCCGACCTGACCTGCCTGATTGACAGGCGAAAACGGCGACTTTGGTAAGTTATTTCTCAGCATAGGTGGGGAATCGGGGTACACTACATACACTATAGTAACACACAGCGCAGGCCCTATTTAACAGTATTTATATCTCAATCTCAAAAAACGGGGTGACAGGTTCCCTTTAAGGAATACAATGTTCTATGTTCTATTGATAAGATGATAGGTATAACTGTTTTCATATTATTTTGTGGCTGGGTAACGCCTTTAATCAGATGAACAAATATTTTTTTTGTTCTGATTAATTTTGGATGGGAGGCATTTGACATTCAATTGTGAATAATCAAGAGCAATCCAAAAAGTATATAAATGCTCAAGCAATTTTCTTTTCATACAATTACAAGATATGATTCATAGCAATTTGAAAAGGTTTTGTACAAATTTGGATTTTATATATTTTTAATATTGAAAAGTTTAATGAAACTTTTAAACATAGTTTTTTTCTCAGAATCTATATTTTTGAAGCTGCATTTTACATTGAACACTATGTGGCATGTACAGATTGAGAGGTATAAATTACAGTACTTTATGTTATCTTCATTGGTAGGAAAATAACTACATGTCATATTTAATTAGTGTGCTATCCAAGTGAAAGGATTTTCCATCAAAGTAAATTACAGAGTAACGTTAGCTTTAGAATATGACATCAATATTTTAAATTCTAAATGTTCTGCTAACTTTTCAGGGGTGCACCAAGACTTCTATTTGCCTGATGCAATGCAATGAAATGGCACTATTCCCACTCCACTCCCATCTCTTCTATTAAAGGGTGATCATGAAGAGCTAAGGACATCAGATAGCAAATAAATAAAAACATATGCACCCACCCACCATCATACAAACCCACTAACACATTCTGACTTATCTAAATTTATTTTTCCCTTCACTTTGGTGCAAAATCAAATATCATCTGAACAATAGCCAAGTAGACTATTATAGTTATAAAGGGAACCTATCATATGAAAAAACGCAATTAACCTGCAGATCTGGGGTTAATCTCCATGCTAATAGCATTCTGAATATGTCTGGCACTGGCACTTAGAGCGTTGCTGCTGTAAAGAAATGATCTTCATTCCCCCCATAGCGTTTAGTGTTCAGTCTTGGTGTGGGCAGTAGTGTTGAGGATTCCGATAACGCAAGTATCGGGTATCGGCCGATATTTGCTGTATCGGAATTCCGATACCGAGTTCCGATATTTTTGTGATATCGGGAATCGGTATCGGGATTAAGATTCATGTGTAAAATAAAGAATAAAAATAAAAAATATTGATATAATTACCCTCGGACGCGCCCTGGTTGTCACCGCTGCAACTGCCATGCTTCCCTTCCTAAAAATGAGCGCGTTAAAGACCTTCGTTGACGTCGCGGCTTGTGATTGGTCGCTGAGCGGTCATGTGACCGCTCACGCGACCAATCACAAGCCACGACGTCATCGAAGGTCATTAACGCGCTCATTCTTAGGAAGGGAATCATGGCGGTTGCAGCGGTGACAACCAGGGCGCGTCCGAGGGTAAGTATATCAATATTTTTTATTTTTATTCTTTATTTTACACATGAATATGGATCCCAGGGCCTGAAGGAGAGTTTCCTCTCCTTCAGACCCTGGGAACCATAGAGGATACCTTCCGATATTTGTGTCCCATAGACTTGTATTGGTATCGGATATCTGTATTAGCGATATCCGATATTGTTCGGATATCGGACGATATCATTCGATACCGATACTTTCAAATATCGGACGGTATCGCTCAACACTAGTGGGCAGGCATCGCTCTGTGTATAGAGAGTAGTGGCTGCCCCTGACTGACAGCTCACTCAACATTAGGTTCAGCAGTCAGTCAGTGCCGCTGGTGCGGTCACAGCCAGTGATCACTATACACAAAGCGGTGACTGACGCCGTGTCAGCATCAGTCCATTTGTTGAACGCCAAACCCTGCTGAGAGAAATAAAGTTCACAGCAGTTGGGCTCTAAGTGTAAGTACTGGACGGGTTCAGAATGGCATTAACCAGTTAACTCCATATTTGCAGGTTAATTACGTTTTTACATGACAGTTTCCCTTTAATTACAAACGTATTCGAATTTACAATTATGAATATTTTCAAGTGATCCTTAACATAAAGTTTTAATATGTATTTTTTTATCTAGAAAATATACTACATAACCTAATGCATTTTGATATCATGTTATGTTGAGGATTTTGTTCTGCATACTGTTAAGTTCAGTGGAGGGGGGACATAAAATATATCTGGATCATTTCTTAATTGCTGGTTAATTACACTGGACTTGCAGTGCCTTCAAAAATTATTCATATCCCGTGAATTTTTCCACAATTTTTCACTTTTCACCCACAAATTTAAATGTATTTTATTGGGATTTTATATGGAATACCAAAACTAAGTAGCAAGTATTTGTGAAGTATAAAGGAAACATGGTTTTCTAATTATTTTAAAAATACAAATCTGAAAATTGTAACTTGCATTTGTATTGATACACCTAAATAAAATTCTGAGTGACCAAATCCCTCCCAAGTCATATAATTAGTAAATTAAGTCAACCTATCTGTAATTTATTCTTAGTATAACTACAGCTGCTTTGTGAAGGCCTCAAAAGTTAGTTTGAGAACATTTGGGATTTAAATAGCACCATAAAACCAATGAACACATTAGAGAGAGCAGGGATAAAGTTTTGGAGAACCGTAAAGCAAGGTTATGCTGTAAGAAAAAGTCCAAGCTCTGAACATCTCATGGAGCACTGTTCAATCAATCATTCAAAAATGGAAGGAATATGGCTCAAGTGCAAACATACCAGACTTGGCCATCAAACAGGAAAGAATAAAAAATCCTGCTGTGGAAGGAGGTGGCTAAAAAAATAACTTCATTAAACAACCTCAAAAAATAGAGAAAAACGGGGCGTGGCCTGAATCCCAGACAAGGAGGATGTGGGAAAGAGCAGCTCCTGTTGTCAGGCCATTCAATTCCCAGTTTATGCCCATCTATATAAAGCCCCAGAGTCAGAATAGACACGGGAACATCGAGGGAAGGTGTTGAGATGTCTGCAAGTCATTTGTGACTGTTGGAAGACGGTAAAAGCAGTGGAGAAGAACCTGGACTGCAGGCACGGGTGCCATCTTGCCACGCGCTCTGTGCACCCTGCCGTCCACAAGTGAGGAGAAAGTGGTGGCATCTTCACTATCACAGCACACAGGAGGTAGGAAATCACGCACCTATCCACCGGAGATCCCTCGGCTGTACTCACCTTGCATCTGCTCCACGAGGGTCGGCGGGCAGGGTGAGAGTTGCGGGACTGGAGCGCCCTCCGTGCTGTGTTACAGAAGAAGACGCTGAGGAGAGGCTCGCTGGTCAATTCTGTGTGGGGGCGAGGTGGGGGTGATCAGATATTTGAGGTGAGAATACCTCCATTGGGGACTTTACCGCTGAGCCCAGATAAGTGTAAATAGCTCTATCTCGGTGCTCCCTCTTCTCACCACCCCCCCTGTCACAGTTGCACGCTGCAGCAAATATCAAAAAACTCCTCAAGAGCAGCCACAATTCTTATCTCACCACCTATAGCCCTCCTCCCAACTGGACTACTGTCACATTAATATACCCACAAGACTTGCTCTCAGGACTTGTACCCCACTGGGAGCTGTGGTGTTGATCCTGTTAAGTCTTAATAACTCTTAATATATAATAAATATTAGCTGCTAACACAGTCAGCACATATACATTCTACTATATAATTCAAACTGGAGGGCTGTGATGGACTTTCCAGTAGGGTTGAGCGAAACGGGTCAACCAGATTCAGAAGTCGCCGACTTTTGGCAAAGTCGGGTTTCATGAAACCCGACCCGCCCCTGTGTGGGGTCGACTGTTGTGAATTCTGTGGCTGAATTCACTCCTGTGGTCACAAGTGGTACTGCAGCTTCTGAGCTTCCTCCCTCAGGTGTTCTGGTGAGCTCGTTAACTGCTTCATTACTTAACTCCGCCTGATGCTGCTATCCTTGCTCCTTGTCAATGTTTCAGTGTTGGATCTGAGCTTCTCCTGATTGTTCCTGTGACCTGCTGCTCTGTATAGCTAAGTGCTTTTTGCTTTTTTGTTGCTTTTTTTCTGTCCAGCTTGTCTTTTGTTTTGCTGGAAGCTCTGAGACGCAAAGGGTGTACCGCTGTGCCGTTAGTTCGGCACGGTGGGGTTTTTTTGCCCCCTTTGCGTGGTTTTGCTTTAGGGTTTTTTGTAGACTGCAAAGTTCGCTTTACTGTCCTAGCTCTGTCCTAGAATATCGGGCCCCACTTTGCTGAATCTATTTCATCCCTACGTTTCGTCTTTTCATCTTACTCACAGTCATTATATGTGGGGGGCTGCCTTTTCCTTTGGGGAATTTCTCTGGGGCAAGTCAGGCCTATTTTTCTATCTTCAGGCTAGCTAGTTTCTTAGGCTGTGCCGAGTTGCCTAGGTAGTTGTTAGGCGCAATCCACAGCCGCTTTTAGTTGTGTTTAGGATAGGATCAGGTGTGCAGTCTACAGAGTTTCCACATCTCAGAGCTCGTTCTTGTATTTTTGGGTATTTGTCAGATCACTGTGTGCGCTCTGATCGCTAAGCACACTGTGTTTCTGGATTGCCTTCATAACACCTGTCATTAGCAAACATAACAGTACAAGGAGCCAAAACTAATGATTCTCAATAGAGGAAAAGAAGAAGTTCTGACATCATTTTTTTTTTTTTTTTTTTTTTCTGCTCTGTGTTCACTTTTTTTTTTTCCCCTAGACATTTGGGTGATTCTGGACACAGGTGTGGACATGGATATTCAGGGTCTGTGCTCTTCAATGGATAATCTCGTTATAAATGTACAAAAAATTCAAGATACTATTGATCAGAAATCTATGTTAGAACCAAGAATTCCTATTCCTGATTTGTTTTTTGGAGATAGAACTAAGTTTCTAAGTTTCAAAAATAATTGTAAGCTATTTCTGGCCTTGAAACCTCATTCTTCTGGTAATCCTATTCAACAGGTTTTGATTATTATTTCTTTTTTGCGCGGCGACCCTCAAGACTGGGCATTTTCTCTTGCGCCAGGAGACCCTGCATTGAATAGTGTCGATGCGTTTTTCCTGGCGCTCGGATTGCTGTACGATGAGCCTAATTCAGTGGATCAGGCTGAGAAAAATTTGCTGGCTTTGTGCCAGGGTCAGGATGATATAGAAGTATATTGTCAGAAATTTAGGAAATGGTCAGTACTCACTCAGTGGAATGAATCTGCGCTGGCAGCTTTGTTCAGAAAGGGTCTCTCTGAGGCTCTTAAGGATGTCATGGTGGGATTTCCTATGCCTGCTGGTTTGAATGAGTCTTTGTCTTTGGCCATTCAGATCGTTCGACGCTTGCGCGAGCGTAAATCTGTGCACCATTTGGCGGTACTGCCTGAGGTTAAACCTGAGCCTATGCAGTGCGATAGGACTATGACTAGAGTTGAACGGCAGGAATACAGACGTCTGAATGGTCTGTGTTTCTACTGTGGTGATTCCACTCATGCTATTTCTGATTGTCCTAAGCGCATTAAGCGGTCCGCTAGGTCTGCCGTCATTGGTACTGTACAGTCCAAATTCCTTCTGTCCATTACCTTGATATGCTCTTTGTCGTCGTTTTCTGTCATGGCGTTTGTGGATTCGGGCGCTGCCCTGAATCTGATGGATTTGGATTATGCTAAACGTTGTGGGTTTTTCTTGGAGCCTTTGCGGTGTCCTATTCCATTGAGAGGAATTGATGCTACACCTTTGGCCAAGAATAAACCTCAATACTGGGCCCAGCTGACCATGTGCATGGCTCCTGCACATCAGGAAGTTATTCTCTTTCTGGTGTTGCATAATCTGCATGATGTGGTCGTGTTGGGGTTGCCATGGCTACAAACCCATAATCCAGTATTGGATTGGAATTCCATGTCGGTATCCAGCTGGGGTTGTCAGGGGGTACATGGTGATGTTCCATTTTTGTCGATTTCGTCATCCACCCCTTCTGAGGTCCCAGAGTTCTTGTCTGATTATCAGGATGTATTTGAAGAGCCCAAGTCCGATGCTCTACCTCCGCATAGGGATTGTGATTGTGCTATCAATTTGATTCCTGGTAGTAAATTCCCTAAAGGTCGATTATTTAATTTATCCGTGCCCGAACACGCCGCTATGCGCAGTTATGTGAAGGAATCCCTGGAGAAGGGACATATTCGCCCATCGTCATCACCACTGGGAGCAGGGTTCTTCTTTGTAGCCAAGAAGGATGGTTCGCTGAGACCGTGTATTGATTACCGCCTTCTTAATAAGATCACTGTTAAATTTCAGTATCCCTTGCCATTGTTATCTGACTTGTTTGCTCGGATTAAGGGGGCTAGTTGGTTCACTAAGATAGATCTTCGTGGTGCGTATAATCTGGTGAGAATCAGGCAAGGAGATGAATGGAAAACTGCATTCAATACGCCCTAGGGTCATTTTGAGTATCTAGTGATGCCGTTCGGACTTGCCAATGCTCCATCTGTGTTTCAGTCTTTTATGCATGACATCTTCCGTGAGTATCTGGATAAATTCCTGATTGTTTACTTGGATGACATTTTGATCTTCTCAGATGATTGGGAGTCTCATGTGAAGCAGGTCAGAATGGTTTGTCAGGTCCTGCGTGCTAACTCTTTGTTTGTGAAGGGATCAAAGTGTCTCTTCGGTGTGCAGAAAGTTTCATTTTTGGGGTTCATCTTTACCCCTTCTACTATCGAGATGGATCCAGTTAAGGTCCAAGCCATCCAGGATTGGATTCAGCCGACATCTCTGAAAAGTCTGCAAAAGTTCCTGGGCTTTGCTAATTTTTATCGTCGCTTCATTTGTAATTTTTCTAGCATTGCCAAACCATTGACCGATTTGACCAAGAAGGGTGCTGATTTGGTTAATTGGTCTTCTGCTGCTGTGGAAGCTTTTCAGGAGTTGAAGCGTCGTTTTTGTTCTGCCCCTGTGTTGTGTCAGCCAGATGTTTCTCTTCCGTTCCAGGTCGAGGTTGATGCTTCTGAGATTGGAGCAGGGGCGGTTTTGTCACAGAGAGGTTCTGATTGCTCAGTGATGAAACCATGTGCTTTCTTTTCCAGGAAGTTTTCGCCCGCTGAGCGTAATTATGATGTGGGCAATCGAGAGTTGCTGGCCATGAAGTGGGCATTCGAGGAGTGGCGTCATTGGCTTGAAGGAGCTAAGCATCGCGTGGTGGTATTGAGTGATCATAAGAACTTGACTTATCTCGAGTCTGCCAAGCGCTTGAATCCTAGACAGGCCCGTTGGTCGTTATTTTTTGCCCGCTTCGACTTTGTGATTTCATACCTTCCGGGCTCTAAAAATGTGAAGGCGGATGCTCTGTCTAGGAGTTTTGTGCCCGACTCTCCGGGTTTATCTGAGCCAGCGGGTATCCTCAAGGAAGGAGTCATTGTGTCTGCCATCTCCCCTGATTTGCGGCGGGTGCTGCAAAAATTTCAGGCGAATAAACCTGATCGTTGTCCAGCAGAGAAACTGTTCGTCCCTGATAGGTGGACTAATAAACTTATCTCTGAACTTCATTGTTCGGTGTTGGCTGGTCATCCTGGAATCTTTGGTACCAGAGAGTTAGTGGCTAGATCCTTCTGGTGGCCATCTCTGTCACGGGATGTACGTACTTTTGTGCAGTCCTGTGGGATTTGTGCTAGGGCTAAGCCCTGCTGTTCTCGTGCCAGTGGGTTGCTTTTGCCCTTGCTGGTCCCAAAGAGGCCTTGGACACATATTTCGATGGATTTCATTTCTGACCTTCCCGTTTCTCAAAAGATGTCAGTCATTTGGGTGGTCTGTGATCGCTTTTCTAAAATGGTCCATCTGGTGCCCTTGGCTAAATTGCATTCCTCCTCTGATTTGGTACCTTTGTTCTTTCAGCATGTGGTTCGGTTGCATGGCATTCCTGAGAATATTGTTTCTGACAGAGGTTCCCAGTTTGTTTCAAGGTTTTG
The DNA here is from genome assembly GCF_032444005.1 of Ranitomeya imitator. Lineage (NCBI taxonomy): Eukaryota > Metazoa > Chordata > Amphibia > Anura > Dendrobatidae > Ranitomeya > Ranitomeya imitator. The sequence goes on along the minus strand of NC_091289.1, from coordinate 113,728,733 downwards.
GCGAGCCTTTTGTGGTAGGATGGGCATTGACCTATCCTTTTCCTCGGCTTTCCATCCTCAGACTAATGGCCAGACCGAACGAACCAATCAGACCTTGGAAACATATCTGAGATGTTTTGTTTCTGCAGACCAGGATGATTGGGTGTCCTTTTTGCCGTTGGCTGAGTTCGCCCTTAATAATCGGGCCAGCTCGGCTACCTTGGTTTCTCCATTTTTTTGCAATTCTGGGTTCCATCCTCGTTTCTCTTCAGGACAGGTTGAGTCTTCGGACTGTCCTGGTGTGGATTCTGTGGTGGATAGGTTGCAGCAGATCTGGACTCAGGTAGTGGACAATTTGATCTTGTCCCAGGAGAAAGCTCAACTTTTCGCTAATCGCAGACGCCGTGTGGGTCCCCGACTTCGTGTTGGGGATCTGGTTTGGTTATCTTCTCGTCATATTCCTATGAAGGTTTCCTCTCCTAAATTTAAACCTCGTTTTATTGGTCCGTATAGGATTTCTGAGGTTCTCAATCCTGTGTCTTTTCGTTTGACCCTCCCAGACTCCTTTTCCATACATAATGTATTCCATAGGTCGTTGTTGCGGAGATACGTGGCACCTATGGTTCCATCTGTTGAGCCTCCTGCCCCGGTTTTGGTGGAGGGGGAATTGGAGTATATTGTGGAGAAGATTTTGGATTCTCGTGTTTCTAGACGGAAACTCCAGTATCTGGTTAAATGGAAGGGTTATGCTCAGGAAGATAATTCCTGGGTTTTTGCCTCTGATGTTCATGCTTCCGATCTTGTTCGTGCCTTTCATGCGGCTCATCCTGGTCGGCCTGGGGGCTCTGGTGAGGGTTCGGTGACCCCTCCTCAAGGGGGGGGTACTGTTGTGAATTCTGTGGCTGAATTCACTCCTGTGGTCACAAGTGGTACTGCAGCTTCTGAGCTTCCTCCCTCAGGTGTTCTGGTGAGCTCGTTAACTGCTTCATTACTTAACTCCGCCTGATGCTGCTATCCTTGCTCCTTGTCAATGTTTCAGTGTTGGATCTGAGCTTCTCCTGATTGTTCCTGTGACCTGCTGCTCTGTATAGCTAAGTGCTTTTTGCTTTTTTGTTGCTTTTTTTCTGTCCAGCTTGTCTTTTGTTTTGCTGGAAGCTCTGAGACGCAAAGGGTGTACCGCCGTGCCGTTAGTTCGGCACGGTGGGTTTTTTTTTCCCCCTCTGCGTGGTTTTGCTTTAGGGTTTTTTGTAGACTGCAAAGTTCGCTTTACTGTCCTCGCTCTGTCCTAGAATATCGGGCCCCACTTTGCTGAATCTATTTCATCCCTACGTTTCGTCTTTTCATCTTACTCACAGTCATTATATGTGGGGGGCTGCCTTTTCCTTTGGGGAATTTCTCTGGGGCAAGTCAGGCCTATTTTTCTATCTTCAGGCTAGCTAGTTTCTTAGGCTGTGCCGAGTTGCCTAGGTAGTTGTTAGGCGCAATCCACAGCCGCTTTTAGTTGTGTTTAGGATAGGATCAGGTGTGCAGTCTACAGAGTTTCCACGTCTCAGAGCTCGTTCTTGTATTTTTGGGTATTTGTCAGATCACTGTGTGCGCTCTGATCGCTAAGCACACTGTGTTTATGGATTGCCTTCATAACACCTGTCATTAGCAAACATAACAGTCGACCATGAGGTCGGCGATCTTCTGATCTGGAATCGGAATTCCGATACCGAGTTCCGATTTGTTTAAGATATCGGGAATCGGTATCAGAATTCATATTTAAGTGTAAAATAAAAAATAGATATATATGACAAAAAAACATGGTAAAGTATTTAATCACTTGTAAATTTATAACCATGTGTATATAGGATTACTGTGGCCTATCATCAATTACTACATAGATACTCAGAAAAAAGATGATCAAAAGGCAATAATTCCAATATAAAAGCCATAATTTTATTAATACAACTACATTTAAAAACATACTGCCAATCATTAGGGAAGTAGAACCACCAACATATATCACACCATCACCAGTGTTAACGCACAGCGTCCTAGCATCAGTGAATTACAGGTATTAGTACCAGGCAATATTACAATGAAGCACCATAGCACATTGCAAAAACACAGAAAAATTCCTGCCCTATGTGCCACTACTCAGGCTAATAGCCATACCTCCTAACACAAACCCCTATAAAGCCCATAAGAGGCCTCTGTAACAGGGGGACATATAGTTACCGTTTAAGGGAGTAGCCATCACCGCTGGACACCGTGCGTCTGCCCCGACGCGCGTTTCGGACTCTTTTTTCAAGGGGCCTGTTTATTTTGCTGGAGGGTAGCGGTAGAGGTTTTGCTGAGCTCTTTATTAATTTTGACCATTATATCTCTAGATAGCGCTCGCGTTAAAGATTGTCAACTGTGCACCAGATTGGAGCTTAATTCAGCATATTAATGGCTGGAAAGTAGTGTTGAGCGACTTTTCTTTTTATAGGATCGGGTCGGGTTTCATATAACCCACTTTTTCAAAAGTCGGGTCGAGTGAAATCGGCCGATCCTATAGAAAAGTTGGGGTCGGGGTCGGCTGAAACACGAAACCCAATGCAGTGCATTGGGTTTCTAATGGTTCCCAGGGTCTGAAGGAGAGGAAACTCTCCTTCAGGCCCTGGTATCCATATTTAAGTGTAAAATAAAGAAAAAAAATAAAAAAACATTGATATACTCACCCTCGGACACGCCCTGGTTCTCACCGGCAGCCTTCCTTCCTAAGAATGAGCGCCTGAAGGGCCTTCGATGACGTCGCGGCTTGTGATTGGTCGCATGACTCACGCGACCAATCACAAGCCTCGACGTCATCTAAGGTCCTTCAGGCGCTAATTCTTAGGAAGGAAGGCTGCCGGTGAGAACCAGGGCGCGTCCGGGGGTAAGTATATCAATATTTTTTATTTTGATTCTTTATTTTACACTTAAATATGGATCTCAGGGCCTGAAGGAGAGTTTCCTCTCCTTCAGACCCTGGGAACCATTAGAAACCCAATGCACTGCATTGGGTTTCGTGTTTCGGCCGACCCCGACCCCAACTTTTCTATAGGATCGGCCGATTTCACTCGACCCGACTTTTGAAAAAGTCGGGTTTCGTGAAACCTGACCCGATCCTATAAAAAGAAAAGTCGCTCAACCCTACTTTCCAGCCATTAATATGCTGATTTAAGCTCCAATCTGGCGCACAGTTGACAATCTTTAATGCGAGCGCTATCTAGAGATATAATGGTCAAAATTAATAAAGAGCTCAGCAAAACCTCTACAACTACCCGCCAGCAAAATAAACAGAACGACATGGAGAAATTTCTAAAATGCAAACCTCTTGTAGCTCGAGTAGCACATAAGAACTCTCATTCGAATGCTGCGACGGAAGACCATATTGAGGATTCTGACTCTAGTGATGAAGCATCGGAGAGTGATACTCCCCATTTGGACTCTGGAGGAATTTCAAAATCTTTTTTTTAAAAAGCACTAGTTCTGGCGATGAAAACACTAATTGCTGAGGTCTCTGGCCTGCGAACAGACATTCAACAAATTGGCAATAGGGTGGAGTCTCTTGAAGCCACCCAATCCTCCATAATAAGCCATTCAAATACTATCAAGGACCACTTAGATTTTCATAGATCACAATTAAATTCTTCATCTTTACTCAGAGGATCAAGAAAACCAGAGTCTCAGAAAAAATATCAGACTCAAAGGCATCCCGGAAAGTGTTTCTAATGAAATTCTTGAGAAAACTACTAAAGAAATATTTGCACTGCTACTTCCGCAAGAAAGATGTGAACAGATGATAATTGAAAGAGTACATCGCTCACTTCAGCCCAAACCTAAAAATACGGACCCTCCAAGAGATGTGATCTGCGGGCTGTAGAGCTATCTGGACGCTTCAGCAGTGCCGAGCGCATCTAGAGATGTGAAAAATGTATCCTATGAAGGAACGTTTATCCAGCTTTACCAACATTTAGCTCCTTCAACTCTTGCGAAAAGGAGAATTCTGAAACCCTTGCTGGAAGTTCTTCGATCAAATAAAATTCTGTTCAAATGGCTTTTCCCATTTGGATTGTCAATCCATGGCGGAGGAAAGCAAGCTACTGTGCACCACCCAGATGACCTCATCAAAGTCTGGAATACCTCCCACATTGAGGCGATAGAGGTGCCCTCTTGGCTACCTTTAGACATGTCTTTGAACATCCCCACCAAACTCCATTCTTTGAAGGAGCAGCGTGAATGGTCTCCTGTTAAGAGACTCTCGTCTCCAAAGCAAGGAAAAACCGGAGCTAAGAAGAAGCCGCCACCTTGAGTCTACAAAGAGTCATATTGTCTTTATACATTTATGGGTTTTCAGGTCGCATGTTACTGTTGATCAAGATTTTAGTACCTTGGGATATGTGTTTACCAAGAAACTGGTTTATGTTCTAACCTCCTTTCTCCACAGAAATGTTAAATGTGTCTGTTGGGTCCAAAACAGTAATAGGTTGTTTTTTTGTTTTTTTTTTTATCACCTGTGCGCATACAATAAACTGTTCTTTCTACTCAGGAGGATGTTACATGCCCCAACCTCCATGGTGGATGGGATTTGCTCTGTTAGTATGTTAAATATTACTCCCCCAATTGTTGTTATGTTTAGTTATCAAGTTTGGTACACACGTGTTGGTTATTTTTTTTATATACTATTGTTAAGTCATGATTCTAGGTCAGTTACCATAATAGTAGCTTCATACAATGTTAAAGGCCTACGCTCACCAAGTAAACGAGGTCAGTTGCTTAGATTTCTGCATTCTAAAAATTCCAGTATTGTATTCTTCCAGGAAACTCATTTTAAGAGCAATAGAGTCCCAGATATGTCACGGACGCGTTTTCCCACTTGGTATTGTGACGCCCAGGAGACCGGGGTACCCAGCACCGGACCAATGGGGTCTGTCTCTTGAGGGGGATGTCACAGGTGGCTTGACCCGGTGCTGTGGCCTCAGGCAATGCACAGTGTAAGGGGTATCATGAGGGAACAGGCACTTACTTGATCAGCAGCAGGTTCCACTGAAAAGGAGGGTTTCGGTTTGAAGGTTTCTTCGTCTGCCCTACCAAGGCATCTTGCAAGGGTGCTGCCAACTTGGTAAATCCTTTTATAAATCTGCGATAGTAACCCACCAATCCCAGGAATTGCCTCACTTCTTTTGCGTTGGTAGGTCTTGGCCAATCCCTTATGGCGCTTCTTTTCTCGGGATCTGGTGCTACTCCCTCCGAACTCACGATGTGTCCCAGGTACTGTACCTTTGGCTTGAGAAGGTGACATTTGGATGGCTTGATTTTCATGCCATACCTGGATAAGGCTTCGAACACTTCTGCCAGGTCTTTTAAGTGTTGTTCGTAAGTCTTTGAGTAGACGATCACATCATCTAGGTACAGGAGGACGGTCTCGAAGTTCTTGTGTCCGAGGCAGCATTCCATCAACCGCTGGAAGGTACCGGATGCATTGCAGAGTCCGAATGGCATGCGATTAAATTCACATAGACCCATTGGTGTGGTGAATGCCGTCTTTTCCTTATCTCTCTCAGCCACAGAGACTTGCCAATACCCGCTTGTTAAGTCTAAGGTGGAAAAATAATTAGCAGATTTCAAAGCAGTCAAGGACTCTTCTATCCTAGGCAAGGGGTAGGCGTCTTTATGGGTGATGTTATTAATCCGCCGGTAATCTACGCACATTCTCATGGTTCCGTCCTTTTTTTTTTGACAATCACTAGAGGGGCCGCCCAGGGGCTACAGCTGTCTCTTATTACCCTGGCCTGTTTCATCTCCCTCAGCATATCTTTTGCACATTGATAGTGAGCGGGCGGTATGGGTCTATATCTTTCTTTTATTGGGGGATGGTCACCGGTGGGGATTGTGTGCTCTACCCCTTCTATCCGTCCGAAGTCCAATGGGTGTTTACTGAAGACTTGTTCATATTCCGTCACTAGCCTATACACCCCTTGTTTTTGCTGGGTAGGGGTTGAATTTATGCCCACGTGCAGCTATTGGCACCAATCCTCCAATTCTCCATCTGAGCCGTTGACTTCCACCTGACAGGTTGGTTCTAAGGGCTCAATGGTTGTGATGGCATTGTTGTCAACCGTATATAGCTTTGCCACTGTAGCATACCTTGGCAAAGTGACCTCTTCCTCTCCACAGTTCAAAAGTCGTACCGGCACTCGTCCCCGGTGTACCTCGACTACCCCTCGTGCTGTGAGTATAATGGGCCTGCTGTCGGTGTACACTGGTTCGATTAAGGCTTGATAATCTCGTCCCTTAGTACCAATGGCTGCTCTATACCATACCAGCATTCTGTTTTTTTGGTGGGATTACAATAGACGTTGGATCACTTACCCTCACACTGCCGATTTCTCCACCTGCAACTTCTACCTGTTGCCTTAACATCAATACTTTTATTTCCCTCCAGAGAACTCTCTGCTGGTAGGATTGGGCAGTTTCAGCAATTTGCTGTAAGACAGAAATAACTTCGGCAAAGCAGTTCTCTAACACATTCATTCCTATCAATACAGTTGGTTCACAGTTCCGCCGGTCAACATCAACAACAATTATACCCTGTTTCTTTAATTCTACTTTACCAATCTTTATGGTCATCTCCCTGAATCCTAGTTTCGGTACCAACTTACCATTACTGGCCCATATATCTAGTTCGACATCAGAGGGCCCTTTATCAATATCTGCATCAGCCCAGTACCTCTTATAAAGGATATACGGTATAGATGAAATCTGGGAACTCGTGTCCAGCAAAGCGTTGAGGGGAATTCCTTCCAGCACGATAGGGATAATGGGTCATCCTCCGATGTACCTGTCGTGCCAGGGTGTTGGGCCTTGAAAGTTCATTCCTGTGAAGCGGCCCGGATTCCCAGGGGATTCCCGTTTAAATCACAATCTCGTGCAAAGTGGCCTGGCTGCTGGCAATGGCGGCAAATGGGCTGTCCATCTGGTTGGTAGCGGTCGCGGGGTCGTCCTCTCCATGTCGGGTATTTCCGGGGTCTCATCCATGGAACATCCTCTCTACGGTTTGCCAACTCCATCTTGGGTCCTCTGATCTCCTGCATGGTTTTAGCCATTGAAGCAACAACATCAGTTAAAGAGTCAAGCTTTTGTTGAAGAGCCTCATTAGTACTGGGCCCCAGGGGCTTAGCAATGGCCCCGGACATAGCTGATGTCACTTGCACTCCCTGTTGTTGAGGTGCCTCTGCCATGGGTTGCGCAGGATCCTGATCCCGAGGTGCCTCTGCCAGCTGGAGACGTATAGCGCTCTCCTTTAATTGGGCAAATGTCAATTCAGGGTTCTTAAAAACAAGCATACTCACATGCCCCCGGTGAGAAGGGGTGTAGAGTCCCTCAATAAATTGATCTCTTAGCAGTTTATCCGCTCCGGTGTTAAAAATGGGTTCAGCCAGTGTAAGTGATTTAAGGGCTTCCTGCAGGTTTAAGGCAAAGTCTCTCACGCCCTCATTAGCTTTTTGTTTGCAATTAAAGAATCGTACTTTAGCTTTGCTGCCGGCAGTGGTTTCAAATGTAGCTTTTAATCCAGCAAATATGCGTTCAACAGTGCCTTTTAGATCAGCTGCCCATGCTGTGACTTCTCGCTTAGCATGGCCACTTAACTGCATCATCAGGAGACTAACACGCTGAACTTCACCCACGGGGAATATGTCAAAATGGGCCAGCATCTTTTCTCTGAAATCGTCAAGGGTATTAGGCTCACCTTCATACATTGGAAGCCACGGGCCACCCGGGATATATGGCATCAGCACCGGCATGATGGGCGCCGCTCCTTGCACCGCTGCGCTACCGGACTCTCTATCGACACTCTGTCTTTCAGCTGCATTAGCATCGCCGAGTGCTGCGGCGTCTCCGTGCTGCGACATACTGTGCCCCCTTAGTTAATCCGGACCCTTCCGGTCCTCCGCTTCCGTCGGGATAGTGTAGATTCGTTACGCTGCGCAGCAGGATTGGTTTTCCCCTTGCTCTGACGTCAGAGCGCTCAGCTTGGTGCCGCCCACAATGACACGCCCCCTGCTGCTCCCGCCCGCCACGCGCTCTGTGATGGCGGATTCTGAAGTTTTTCAGTCAGACTGGGGCTCAGGTAATGGCGTAGCTCAATTAACAGTCTCGTGCCAAACGGTTATGAGGTGATGGAGGCCATCTTTACTCCATTATAACCAATGGGGAAAAGTCACTTTCAATAGTTTTTAATGGGAAATGGAATTTTCTTTAATAAAGTCAATTTTCAAGATTTTTCATCCAAGTTTTCACAGTTTTGGGCTCCAATCACGGCACACAATACCCGGTATACGGGCTGGCTGAATCCTGTTCGTGACGCCAATTGTGACGCCCAGGAGACCGGCGTACCCAGCACCGGACCAATGGGGTCTGTCTCTTGAGGGGGATGTCACAGGTGGCTTGACCCGGTGCTGTGGCCTCAGGCAATGCACAGTGTAAGGGGTATCATGAGGGAACAGGCACTTACTTGATCAGCAGCAGGTTCTCTCAGCGGTGATGATCCTGATCCTGGATAGATAGCTATTGTCCAAATGAAAGTCTGAGGCACTGAAACGTTTAACCAGTTTACTTCAACATAAAGGGATTTACAACCAGTCCTATCACCGGAGTCTGTATGGGAACTCTGAGTTACTTTGACCCTGCCGAGGTCTTCGCCTCTTATTGTACGCAGTTTCTGTGTGGCCCTGCTGCTGTATGTGAACTGGCTGCCGGCCCAATCTGTCCCCTCCGGGTCCTGGTTCGATGGGCAACCCGAGTCCTTTTATCGGCTTACCCCCTCCAGGAGTACCGCTGAACTCTGTGTCTGTTGCTGCGTCCGGCCCTAGTGAAGCTGATATCACCTCACGTTTTTCCGGTTGCTGTATTATATATAATGAATACAGCCACGGATCCGGTATCCGTCTTTGCGCCTGTTCTGGGTAGTGATTAATGCTACCCGGTTCTCACAATGTCCTTTTCTCCGTCCCTTTTCTCCTCAGGCCGGTGATTTGGGCCTGGAAACCGTCATAGGACTGTTAGAAATTCAGTTGTATGACCTCTCACTTTCAGCTCCTTAGCCCAACTGCCAGTTCTTCTCTCAGACCAGAATGGATCAAGGGGAGTCTCTGGAGCTCCCCCTTCTGGCCGGAGGTGGTAGTGCAGTCTTGCTATTTTAGTATTTGCATTTAGTGTCAGTAACTGTTTTTGTGGCAAATACCCCTAGGGGTGCCACATTATCATAGCACAGGCTCCTCGGCATCAAAAGGAGTGAGTATTGCAATAAAAAAAATGTTCCATTTAGTTTAAAAGACACTTTATTGGACCCAGAAGGGAGGTACATTATGGTTAAAGGACTCCTAGCTAACAAAAAAGTTACCTTATACATCTTGATGCCCCCAACAATAATCAAACCACTTGGATATGCATGGTACTAGATACTCTTAATCTATTTAAAGAGGGTCTTTTGATAATAGGAGGAGATCTTAATGTCTCATTTAACCCTTTGATAGACACCTCGTCATTTAAATCCTCAATTTCACAAAAAGCGTTAAGAAAACTTCATCTCAGTCTACAACCTTTAAATTTAATTGATCCCTGGAGAATATTATTCCCTTCGTCCAGAGACTGTACTTTCTTCTCACCCCCTCATAGTAGCTATCACAGAATAGACTATCTATTAATCCAACCCTCACACACAGTTAGTGAAATCTGCAAGAATAGATGTCATTTCCCTATCAGACCACGATCCGATCTTCATAGAAATGTCTCTCTCGTCTCTGCCTAAACCCTCATACACCTGGACAGTAAATGAAACACTTTTAGACTCCAGTTCCCATTTGACTAAATTTACAAACTCCCTTGATCATTTTTTCAAAGAAAACTCCCTCTGGTCCTTCCACGCCTGCGGTCTGGGAGACACACAAAGCTGTTTTGAGGGGAGAATTCATAGCACTAGGCTCATACTTGAAGAAACAATTATCAAAGGAAATAGTCTCTATTCTTCATCAGATTAATTCATTTGAACAACTTTATAAAAGATTTCAATCAGATAAAATTCAGGGGGAACTTACAGCACTTAGATGTACTCTGAAAGATCTTTTAAACGTCCAATCGGCAAAGATCTATTTCAGAAGTTTTATCTTCACGGCAATAGAGGCAGCAAACTTATGACTTCTCTTTTGAAAAAACGCAAAGGGCATACCTTTATCACAAACCTGAAATCCTCCAAAGGGACCTGTCGTATCTGAGTCGGCCGATATTGCCAAAGAATTTAAGAATTTTTACAAGCGCCTCTATAATCTAGAAATACCAGTCGATATGAGAGACCCTTCTGGAGCATTAGATACAATAGATAACTTCCTTTCTTCTTTAAAACTTCCCTTATTGTCTAGCGAAGATTACTCAACACTGCTGACCCCAGTCACCTCTGAAGAAGTTTTAGAAGTCCTTTCAGCGATTCCTAATGGAAAAGCCCCGGGCCTGAATGGTCTCCCAATCTATTACAAGAAACTAATTAAACCATTACTACATCACCTAGTAGCCTTATTCAACTCCTACATCGAAGGAGATTCCCCGCCCAAACAGGCTCTAGAAGCCTTTATCACAATTATACCAAAGGAATGGAAAGATCCAAGGCTCTGCACAAGCTATAGGCCGATATCCCTACTTAATGCAGACACAAAATTGGGGGCAAAAATTTTAGCAAACAGGCTGGGTACTATCCTTCCTAAATTAATCCATTCAGATCAGGCAGGGTTTGTTCGAGGGCGGGAAGGCAAGGATAATTCAACCAAAATTCTTCAATCCATAATGCATGCCAAAAAGCAAGGCATTCCCCTCTCTTATCCACAGATGCCAAAAAAGCATTTGATATGGTGAGCTGGAGGTACATGGAAAGAGTATTACTCAAATATGGATTCCCCCCATAATTCATAGCAGCTATTTTTTTCTTTATATTCCTCCCCTACAGCCAGTGTCAGGCTAAATGGTACTCTATCAGATAACCTTAAGATTTGTAATGGTACTAGGCAGGGATGCCCGCTATCCCCGTCCCTATTTATAATAATTATAGAGACACTGATTCAAAGTGTCAGATAAGACGAACAAATAAAAGGACTTCAAATAGGAAAATTGTAATTAAAAACATTAGCCTTCGCAGATTATTTGCTTTTTGTTATCACTAACCCATTCAAAGCATTCCCCATAATCCTGAACACTTCGGCCTACTATCCAACTTTAAAATTAAAAATTCTAAATGAGAAGCTCAATATAACGCTATTCAATTATCAATTAGCTAAACTCTGGAAACTGACCCCGTTTCATTGGTCCACAACCTCTATAAAATACCTGGGAATATGGATCACTAGAGACCCCACTGACTTATTCAAAATAAACTTTTCTCCTTTATTAAAGAAAATAGAAGCGACAATGAAATCCTATGACCTACCCACTATATCTTGGGTGGGACGTATAAACATATTTAAAGCTTACATGATGCCAATAATACTATACTGCATGAACATGATACCTATTCATCTTCCCCTTACTTTCTTTAAAAATCTAAAATCTTTGATCATAAGGTTCATATGGAAAAGTAAAATGGCTAGGTTGCCTTTTAATCTACTTTCATACCCCAATTCATATGGAGGCTTGGGATTACCTGACCCTTAAAACTATTATAAAGCCATTCATTTAAGTAGATGGGTAAGAGTTATACTTGATTATGAAAAAAACAAACACCATTGATCTAGCTTTATTTGGCATCAAGGGTATACCCTTTCTGTGGTCACGTTCAAAGCCCCCAGAAACATTGAGATTAGATGAAATCACTTTGACTACCCTAGGAATCAGACGCCTGGTACTAAAAGACCTCCCACCTCAATCATTTCCTTCCTCTCTAACTCCCGTGTCATCTATTCCATATCTAGTAGACTCTAGTTTTAAGGATTCATATAATTTATGGTCAATGTTACCTAAAGACTCACCGAGTAGCTTTTATGATAATAAAGTTTTTAAAAATAACGCTTGGCCTAGTAACACTTTGACCAGACCTAAAAACTTCCTCCAAGAGCAACATGTCACGCGAACCCATTCACAATTTAGACAACAATTCCCAAATAAATCTACTTGGTCATGGCTAGATCTCATGTTCAAAACTTTGGCCCCTAGATTCAAAATCATATCTAGAGCGTATGCACGCCTTATCTCCCTTCCACAAAATTTCTAACCTTCTTTTATCTATTCCTGGGAATCTAAACTTAATACCAATTTCTCAGCGAATCAGATTTCTAAAATACTACAATTTGCACGAGGGTTCTCACGCTGTATCCACATCCAGGAGAACGCATACAAAATTTTAACGAGATGGCATATGACCCCGGTCAAGCTTCATCATTTAGGTTTATCAGATTCAGATTTATGCTGGAGGTGCGGTGTTCACCGTGCAACGCATACGCATATATTTTGGGAGTGCCGATTAATTAAAAATTTCTGGGTAAGGGTGAATCTCATTCGTAAAAAACTAAAACTAATTCAAACTAGCCTGTCGGCCTCTGAAGCTCTGCTTTCATGTCCGACAACAAATTTTAAACCACACAAACATGGTCGTCTTCCCTTACTACTAAGCGCTGCAAAACACTTAATTACCATACATTGGAGAAGTGGGATTCCTCCTACGACAGAGGAATGGTTTACTAAAGTAGAAAATATCTCCAGACTAGAAGAACTTTCGAGTTGGGAAATACATAAACATGAACTGTACCTAAAAACATGGAGGCCCTGGAAAAATCTGCAAACAAATAAGGCTTGATACTGCCCATAAGCCATATCTGTTCTTTTAAGCAATACCTGTTACTAGACGGTTGGTTATTGATGCATTCATGTGTGTACCTTAATTGTTTTACATGTTGATATCCTTACCTTTCTACCCACCCCTCATTCCTTGTTTTCCCAACCTCCCCAATTTTACCTACTTCTTTTTTCCCCTTTCTTTTCCTTCCCTTTTCCCCTATCACCATACCTGAAACAAATGCTAACTACGAAATGTTTTCAGCCAAAACTCTCATTTCTACATTTATAAAATGTTTGTCTTGTTTACATTGCTTACCATAAAAAAAGAATTTACAAAAAAAAAAAATAGAGAAAAACATGGTGTCAGGCACGGACACACAGGTAGGGAAGATCAACACGTTTCAACCTAAGTCCTAGACATGATCTGGCCATCCACCTAAACTGACAACCTAAGCAAAGAGACCACTAATTAGAGAAGCAGCCCAGAGTCTCATGGTCACTCTGGGGAGGCTGCAGAAATCTACATTTAAGGTGGGAGAATCTGACCACAGGATGACTATTAATTGTATACCCTACATATCTGGCCTTTATGGAAGAGTGGCAAGAAAAAAGCCATTCTTGAAAGAAAGCCGTAAGAAGTTCTGATTTCAGTTTGAAAAAGGCCATGTAAGGGGGGATACAGCTAGCATGTTGAAGAAGGTGTTCTGGTCAGATTAGAGCAAAATACAACTTTTTGAGCTAAATGCCAAATACTATGTGTGACAGAAAATTAACACTGCACATTACCCTGAAAACAACATCCCTACATTAAACATGCCATGGGCAGCACCATTCTGTAGTTGAGATGATGGCATGATGGAAGGAACTAAATACAAGGTAATCCTGAAGGAAAACCTTTTGGAGGCTAAAAAATGTCTTGAGACTGAGGAGTAGGTTCACCTTTCAGCAGGACAAAGACCTTAAACATACGCCCAGAGTGAAAGTAGATTGGTTTATATCAAAGCATATTCATGTTTTTAATGTCCCAGTCCAGGTTCAGACCTATATTCTATTGAGAATGTGTGGCAAGGCTTGAAAATTGATGTTAATAGATGCTCCTTATCTTATCTCACTGAGCTAGAGCAAGTTTGCAAAGATGAATGAGCAAACATTTTAGCCTCTAGATGTGCAAAGTTTTTAGACACATTCCCCAAAAGACGTACAGCAGTAATTGCACACAAAGGTGGTCATGCAAAGTTTTGACTTGGGATTGAATGCAAATTCACATCACAATTTTCATATACATATTTTTTAAATATTCAAAAAAATGTGTATCATTTCCTTTGCAGATCACAAATACTTGTTACTTTGTGTTGGTATCCCAATAAATCCCAATAAAATGTATTTAATTTTGTGCGTGTAATGTGATAGAATGTGGAAATTTTGGGTGGTATGAATACTTTTTCAAGGTGCTAAATATATTTTGTGAACATTGCTTCATGCTTGTCCTTTCCATATTCCTTGTTTATAGGAGTGTTGCAATGACGGAGTGTGGGCGGTGTGTGGGCGGAGACTGCGTGTGTGTGTGTGTGCGGTCAGGGTCTGTGCGTGACTGTGGGGGGTTTGTGTGGGCCTGCCGGGGCTCTGTGTGGGCCTGCCGGGGCTCTGTGCGGGCCTGCCGGGGCTCTGTGCGGGCTGCCGTGGTCTGTGCGGGCTGCCGGGGGGTTTGTGCGGGCCTGCCGGGGGTCTGTGCGGGCCTGCCGGGGGTCTGTTCAGGCTGCCGGGGGTCTGTGCGGGCCTGCCGGGGGTCTGTTCAGGCTGCCGGGGGTATGTGTGGGCCTGCCGGGGGTCTGTGCGTGTGTGCAGGCATCATCCGATGGGACTACAAGTCCCATCGGAAGATGCCTGCCACAGTGACAGTGATTGACACATTAGCCAATGATGGGACAGTAGTAGTCCCATCATCCGGATAATGTGTTGAATGTAAAAAATATATACTACATACATACATACCACGTACAAACATACAACATACTGCATACATACTACATACTGTACATACTACATACATACTACATACTACATACATACATGCTACATACATACTACATACTACATACATACTACATACATACATACTACATACATACATACTACACACATACATGCTACACACATACTACATACATACTTGTTGTGAATTCTGCTCTTGGGCTCCCTCCGGTGGTTATGAGTGGTAGTGCTGCAGTAGTTGGATCGCAGCATTTATCAGGTGTATCTATTTTTTGCAATTTGGGCTGGTCTATATAGCCTTGCTTGTTCCTTTAGTCAGTGCCAGTTGTCCATTGTTTTTGGAGGATTCACATCCCTTCTGGTCTCTCCTGTTCACTGTGCTTTTCTTCAAAGATAAGTCCTGGCATTGTTTTTGCTGTCCACCTGCTGTGGACCTTATTGTTCTGTGCATTTTTCATGTTTTGTCTTGTCCAGCTTTGTTGTGAAGGATTTTTTGCAGCCTAGCTGTGTCTCTGGAGATGCAGATATATCCTCCATGTCTTTAGTCAGATGTGGTGTTTTGTATTTTCTGTGGTGGATATTTTCTAGTGTTTTAATACTGACCGCATAGTACTCTGTTCTATCCTTTCTTTTTAGCTAGTATGGCCTCCTATGCTAAATCCTGATTTCATGTCTGCGTATGTTATTTCCCTCTCCTCTTACAGTCAATATTTGTGGGGGGCTGTCTATCCTTTGGGGATTTTCTCTGAGGCAAGATAGTTTTCCTGTTTCTGTCTTTAGGGGTAGTTAATTCTTAGGCTGTGTCAAGGGGTCTAGGGAGCGTTAGGTACCCCCCACGGCTACTTCTAGTTGCGCTGCTAAGTTCAGGGTTTGCGGTCAGTACAGGTGCCACCTTCTCCAGAGTACGTCTCATGCTGCTCCAAGGCCACCAGATCATAACACATACTACATACATACATACATACATACTACATGCATACTACATACATACTACATACAATACATTCATACATTACATACAATACATACATACAGACATACAGTACATTAAACATAGAGTACATACTCACCATCACTTGTCACTTTGTTCCCCGAAGCCAGTATCATCTGTAAAAAATATTAAAATAGCAAACAACCAATATACTCCGTGATCCGCAGAAATCCACGAGTGTCCCACGACGATCTCTCGTGGAGAACGGCAGCATCAGCATCCAGGAAACCAATGACGGGAGGAAGGTATCCTTCCGCACTGTATTCCTCCGCCGCTGTAAAAAAATAGTCCCTAGTCTCACTTTTGGCATTGCTGTGTGAGAAATTTTCCCACGCAGCAATTGCCATAAAGTGAGACTTATAGTAAACACAGTGATGCACTGCAGGAGCCATTGTCTCCTGTCAGTGTGTCATTGAGGGTCCTATAGAGCAGTGACATCACCTGATGTCACTGTTCTATAGGGGAGATCGTTGTGGGACAATCGTTATTAATTGGACTACAGCGGACAGGTAGTATACAGTTTATTATTTTACGTTTTTTGCAGGCGCTGAAGTATGGTAAGTGTGGTTAAATGAAGAATATTAAAATACTTTTTTTCCTAATGTGTGTGTGTTTTAATAAACCCTTTATTATTATTGGATTAATAATGGATAGGCGTCTTATTGATGCCTCTTCGTTATTAACCTGGCTTAATATCACTTTACAAATAGCAAGGTGACATTAACCCTTTATTACCCCAAATCCCACCGCTACACGGGAGTGGGAAAAGAGGGGCTAAGTGCCGGAATTAGCGCATCTTACTGATGCGCCATTTCTGGGGCGGCTGCAGACTGGTATCTGTAGCCAGTGGGGCAATATCCATGGCCCCTCTCTAGGTTAGTTTTGAAAAAAATGGATCCGTTTTTTTCCTCCGGATTTGTTTCTTTCCGGATTGTGCCTGACGGCAAAAACCTGATGTGTGAAAGCAGCCAGATATTTGGATAGATACATCTATGTATCTATAGATATATCTATCTATAAATATATCTATAGATAGATATATCCATAGATATAGAATAGAAAGGCCGATGTTTCTAAGGCTACTTTCACACTTGCGTTTTTAGCAATCCGTCGTTTTGAGAAAAAAACGGATCCTGCAAATGTGCTCGCAGGATTCGTTTTTTACTCATAGACTTGTATTAGCGACGGATCACGACAGATGGCCACACTTCGCATCCGTCGTGCAACGGATCCGTCGTGCTTTAGCAGACCGTCGGCACAAAAAAACGTTCAAGTGAACATTTTTTTATCCGTCACGTCCACCATTTTCTACCGCGCATGCACTGCTGAAACTCCGTCCCATCCTTCCCGGACTTCAGAATGGGCAGCGGATGCTTTGAAAAACTGCATCCGCTGCCCACATCGTGCACAAATTTCACTACGTGCGTCGGTACAACGGCCCGACGCATAGCGACGGACCTGTACTGACGCAAGTGTGAAAGAGGCCTTAATGAGCATTTAATTTTTAAAAAAAAGCAGAAAAAAATTGCGTGGGCTCCTGCACAATTTTCTGCGCCAGAGGGGAAAAGCCGATGGCTGGGGTCCAATATTTGTAGCCTGCTATGAATATTAGCCCGCAGCTGTCTGCGTAGCCTTTACTGGCTATTAAAATAGGGGTTCTTCATGTTGTGCTTTTTTGAGTTTTTTTATGTTAGCTAAAATAGGGGGACCCCCCCAAAAAATGACTTAGGGTCCCTCTATATTTTATAGCCAGAAGGGCTATGCAGACAGCTGTGGGCTGATATTCATAGCCTAGAGAGGGGCCATGGATATTGGCCCCCCCGGCTACAAATACCAGTCCACAGCCACCCCAGAAATGGCACATCTGTAAGATGCTAATGTAAGGTGACATTAAGCCGGGTTAATAACGGAGAGGCACCAATAAGACACCTATCCATTATTAATCCAATAGTAATAAAGGGTTAATAAAACACACACACATTAGGAAAAAAGTATTTTAATATTCTTCATTTAACCATACTTACCATACTTCAGCGACTGCAAAAAACCTAAAATAATAAACCGTATACTACCTGTCTGCCATAGTCCAATTAATAACGAGTGTCCCACGACGATCTCCCCTTTAGAACAGTGACATCGGGTGATGTCACTGCTCTATAGGACCATCAGTGACACACTGACAGGAGACAATGGCTCCTGCAGTGCATCACAGAGGTTACTATAGTTCAAAGTCTCACTTTATTGTAATTGCTATGTGGGAAAATTTCTCACACAGCAATGCCAAAAGTGAGACTAGGGACTATTTTTTTACAGTGACGGAGGAATACAGTGTGAAAGGATACCTTCCTCCCGTCATTGTGTTCCTGGAGCCCCTGGAGAGCGGTTGCATCAGCTGATGCTGCCGTTTTCCACAGGAGATCGTCGTGGGACACGCGTGGATTTCTGCGGATCAGGGAGTATATTGGTTGTTTGTCATTTTAATATTTTTTACAGGTGACACTGGCTTCGGGAATAAAAATGACAAGTAATGGTGAGTATGTACTCTATGTTTAATGTACTGTATGTCTGTATGTATTGTATGTAATGTATGAATGTACTGTATGTAGTATGTATGTTTTTTTTTTTTTCATTCAACACATTAGCCGGATGATGGGACTACTACTGTCCCATCATTGGCTAATGTGTCAATCACTGTCACTGTAGCAGTCATCGTCCGATGGGACTTGTAGTCCCATCGGACGATGCCTGCACATAGGCACAGAACCCCGGCAGCCCGCACAGAACCCCGGCAGGCCCGCACAGACCCCCGGCAGCTCACACAGACCCCTGTCACGCCCATACAAACCCCCGGCAGGCCCGCACAGACGCCCGGCAGGCCCACACAGACCCCCAACAGCCTGCACAGACCCCCGGCAGCCCGCACAGAGCCCAGGCAGGCCCGCACAGACCCCCGGCAGCCCACACAGACCCTCGGCAGGCCCGTACAGACCCCCAGGAGGCCCGCACAGACCCCAGAACGGCCCATACAGATCCCCAGCAGGCTGCACAGACCTCACCCGCACACACAGACACGCACAATGTCCGCCCACGCACCGCCCACACTCTTCCCCCCTCAGGAACAGGATGTAGAAGGACAGAAAGGGCTTATTTACATTCCGATATTTGTGTCACATTGACTTGCATTGGTATCCGGTATCGGCGATATCCGATATTTTTTGGATATTGGCAGATCCAATCCGATACCGATACCGATGCTTCTGGATTTCGGAAGGTATCGCTCCCCACTAATTACTAGGCCACTTGCTTGTTAATATTATATTCTGAGTGCCAGGAATGAGTTGACCAATTTACATGTGTTATGTTTTCCCACATCTATGTTTCTGGTGGAGACTTTTTGAACTTATTTATGTATTTATTTATTTTTCTCAGTAATTGCTGTGGATTACTGGTGCTGCATAGTACTACACAAGCCTAGAAACAACTGCATAGAAATATGATCAGTTTTCATTACACACAATAAAATTTACCATATTTACCAGACTTGATGTACAATATATATTTTGTCTTCTTCCTTCATGTATATAGTACAAAACAGTACTCTTTGCCCAATTCATTTTCTGCTTGTACTGCTGCACGAGTTACATCTGATGTCAATCTGTACATGCAATCTGTTGTGTTTTTCAACTATTACCAGTGTCGTGCACTCTTTATATGTACCTTTTATAAAAATCTATGAAAAGTTAGGGATAAGAAATAAAAGCAATACAAAATTATTAGTCTGCTCAACTGCAAAAGGTTTTGTGCCCTGAAGGATGATGTAATGTCGAAAAATATTAATGAGTAATTTTGGAACTGAAAGTATACAAGATAAGATGGACTGTTCAAGTGATGTTTTATTATATTAATCTACCAGTAAGACAGACAAAAACTATATCAAAGTTTTGGCTGCCTTGGCCTTTATCAAGGTTATATGTGTAAGACAGTGTGCAAACCAAACAAGTAGTGATGGGCGAATCTCTGGATGTTTGGGTTCAGCTGGTTCAGCCGAACAGTACCCGGACCCCATTCAATTGCATGACAGCACGGAAAATAATGTCTCTGATCGGCAGTAAGATCATTACCCCCGGTCACAGATGACAGCGTGAGCTGGCAGCTGTGACTGGATGTAAAAAGTTTACAGGTGTTGGCTGATGGGAATACTACTCCCATCAGCCTTTGCCTGCTGCCACTATTAACAGCGAGATCAGGTGGAAGCTGAAGTGAGTATTCAACAGCAGACATCTGCACTCTAAATAAATAAATAAATAACCTAAATATATGACTTGTGTCCTCCCGTATTTTTAATAAGCAGCTAGGCAAAAATGACAGTGCTCAGATGTTAGCTTTAGCAAGATCAGTGGGTTAAAACAATGAATTAAGCAATGTGTCACTTATTAGGTTGTGTAAAGTTTTTTGCTTACAATGAAGGTTTTAACACCAGGATATTATCACTCCCTGGGCTATGTCTCTCATGCCTGTTAGACCAGCCATGCCTCCTCTAGTGATAAGCAGCTTACTCTCAATAAGCAATGTACATAGAAAGCTATGGTGAGGCCGTAACTTTCTTAGTTCTGCTACATGCTGCATCTAAGAATTTTGATTGTGTTACAATTGCTACACCAAGTAAACTAAGGGATACATCATTGGTCTACTTTCCTATATTATGCTGCCATCAGATGAGGTAGCAAAAATCTGGTAACATTCCCTTAAAATGTTGTTTAATAATGCATATTGGCTTGCGGGACTTTCTATAGAATTAAGGTCAAGGTCTTGATTTAGACATTCTAAAACATCAACTTTATTCATTTTCATCAATATTTTTTTAGATCGACTTTAGTGCTTTGCTTGGTGGTCCTGCTGCATGACCCACATTCTCCAGAGAGTCACCTTAAAGATGTATGTACTGACATTTGACTTTATAACTTGCTGATATATTTGATATTTATATTGGCAAGCAGTCCTAGTCTAGATACAGTGGCTTGCAAAATATTCCCCCCCTTGGCATTTTACTTATTCTGTTGCACTAGTTGGCCTGTGCAAAATTTTCACACATTGGTTGTAAGGGGAGCAGGCAATTTCAGGAAAATTAAGCTGGTGAAATGTAAATGTATTTAATGAGATGATGAACACAGAGAGGTATGAGTGTCACTGACATATATATGTATATATATATATATATATATATATATATATATATATATACAGTACAGACCAAAAGTTTGGACACAACTTCTCATTTAAAGATTCTTCTGTATTTTCATGACTATGAAAATTGTATATTCACTCTGAAGGCATCAAAACTAATGAATTAAGGCTGGTTTCACACTTGCGTTTTTGAACGCATGCGTTTTTTTTAAAAAACGCATGGTACAAAAACGCATGTAAACGCATGTAAACGCTGCTTTTTTTTACGCACGCGTTAAACGCGTGCGTCAAAAAAACGCAGCGTTTACACGCGTTTACATGCGTTTTTGCATGCGTTTGCTTTTTTGGGGGATTTTCAAAAAAAAAAAAAAAAGGTTACCAGACACAACCAATGGGAATAGAGAGGGCGTACATGATTGGCAATCAATATATAGACCCTAGGGGAACAGAAATTTTCAGAGCTTGCTACTGTTTCCGGTGTCATGATGGATCTTTCAATGGCGAACTTTTATTTCAAACTGGAGTTCAGTTTCAAGATTTTCCTTGCCTGTGCTTTTGCTTGGGAGCAAGACCGAAACCGCCAAAGATGGAGAAGGAGACAGCGTCGGCGTTTTTGGAGGCACCCCATCATTGAAGTGAGTGAGACCCGTGGAGCATATCACACGCTCTATGCGGAGCTGAATGCCAACCCGGAGAAATTCCAGGATTACACCAGAATGTCTCAGGATTCTTTCCGGGATTTACTGTCTCGTGTAGAAGGTTCCATACGGCGACAGGACACACGGCTCCGTAGAGCAATTCCACCCGAGGAACGTCTGTTAGTGACATTACGGTACGTTCCAAAACTAAACCAATGACAGTCCAAATTTTTGGTTATGACATGTATTTTGGGTTGTTTTTTTTTACCTTTTTCTCATTTAAAAACACCATTAAGAGCAGATTTTAATTTTTTTTTTGTTTCCTTTTCTTCTAGATTTCTGGCCACAGGAGAGAGTTTATCTTCCCTGCACTTCCAATACTGCCTTGGAATCTCAACCCTGTCCGGAATTGTTGTGGACACCTGTCGTGTGTTATGGAATGTACTCCGTGAGGAGTTTATACCCGTACCCACCGTGGTCATGTGGCGGGAAATATCAAAAACATTTTTGAACGTGTGTGATTTTCCAAACTGTTTAGGGGCAGTGGACGGGAAGCACATCCGCATTGTTAAACCTGCCAGAACCGGATCTGAGTTTTTTAATTATAAAAAATATTTTTCGGTAGTGCTCATGGCAATAGCGGATGCGGAGTGTCGCTTCATCGCAGTGGACATTGGAGCTTTTGGCTGTGGCAATGATTCCCAGACATTCAAGAGCTCCGATATGGGCCGTCGGGTATATGGCAACAATTTTAATTTTCCCCCTCCACAGCCTCTCCCCAACACTCAAGGCCCACCGCTGCCATTTGTTATGGTTGGGGATGAGGCCTTCCAGATGTGTGAAAATCTCCTGAAGCCCTATTCTAGTAGGGACTTGGACCACACACGCAGAATATACAACTACAGACTGACCAGGGCCAGAAGAACCGTAGAGTGCAGCTTTGGCATTCTGGTTGCTAAATGGCGCATTCTTGCAACAGCCATCAATCTAAAAGTGGAAACTGTGGACGAGGTGGTCAAAGCCTGTGTGGTTCTACACAATTATATAATGGCTAAGGAGCGACCCCACATTGAACTTGATGAACCAGTTTCACACCCATTGCCAGATTTTCAGCATCACCCGATGCGGTCAACTGCAGCCGTTGGTCTTATGCGGGACAAATTTGCGGCCTATTTTGTGTCCGATATTGGACGGGTTTCATGGCAGGACAATGTTGTTTAAATGTCCTGTTGTATGTTAATGTTTACCAATTATTAAATACTGATACAAATTTTTCTAATTAATAAACTTTTTTGTGTTCACCAGGTCTCCTGTCTTTTTCCTCTCTAAAAAAAGGTTGAACAAAGATGGGCAGTAGATATGTATATCATAATTTGTAATCCAAAACCAGGAGTGGGTGATAGTTGATGAGGTAATAATTAGATTCTTTTAATCATAATTGACCTCTGTTGCACTCCCTATTTTGGTTTACAAAGAATGATATAAACACGCATACTTATAATAATGTAACCAGATTTAAATTTATTTATTGGTAATCTTCTTGACGTCATTGCGTCAAGACTGGCACGCTCTCTATACCCGTCAAGTCAAGTGTAAGAAATAATGAATTCATGATGAACATATACATGATCATGAATTCAAAATTTCTTACACCTGCCCAGGTGAGGATAGATAGTTAGCGTGTGCCAACCATTGTCCCATCAGTTTGACAAAAATTGTCACATAATGTGCTATATAGAATATGTTGAATATACAAGTCAGTAATCAACTAAACAGGTCAGGTGTCTATTTTGACATCTGACCGGTTCAGTTGACTTCTGAACTTGATTGCCACCATTTTTTCTTTGGACAGTGACACAACACTAGTTAAAAATTAAAAATAAGAGTATGGAAATAACTGCTATTTTTTTGGCCAACTCATATCTGTATACTAAAGAAACACATATAGATGTTGTCTGGTATTTTATACTACTGGAGATATGTGTAGGCCAAAAGAATAAGTGTGTGACGAACTTTATTGGTGTGTATTGAGAGCGGTGAAAGACACAATAAACCAAACATAATTGTTGCAAATAATCTTTTTTTTTTATTGAGGAAAAACAACAATTTATTTTTTGGTACCGCGCCGGGTTGAACCACGCCGGCTTGGGGTTGAGTGACGTAACTGGGGGGTATTCAGAACTGAAGCCTGGCTCACCGTGGAGGAGGCAGAGGTGGCAGGAGAATGGGCAAGAAAACTTGAAGGGTCTGGAAGTTCGGGGATGGGGCTTAAAACATGAGGGGCTTGAGACACACTGGAAGGTTGAGACACATCGGTAGGTGATGGGGGAGGAATAATCAAAGTTTTTAGTTTTTTATGAGTTTTGCCAGTTTTACGTTGGGTTTTCCGGGTTGGGGGAAGTCTTCTGGGGCTAGGTTGTAAAGTGTAGGTGGGAGACACGTCAGGACCCGGCTCCACAATTAAACAGTCAGTCTCCATTGTGGAGCGCTCGGCAATGTCTGAGTCCAATGGGGGAAAAGATAAAGTCCCGCCTGGGTCCTGGTGCCTCGTTGGGGGGGGGGGGGGGAAACAAAAACCCTCCCAGGATCCTGGTGCCTCGTTGGGGGGGGGGAACATAACACCCTCCCAGGTTCCTGGTGCATCGTTGGGGGGGGACATAAAGCCATGGATGGGTCCTGCTGCATTGGGGTGGGCTGCATCGGGGTGGGTCCTGTCCGGAAAGGTATGGCTTGGTCGTGCTGCATCATGGGGGGCCCGGTGCGATACGCCATGGATGGGTCCTGCTGCATCGGGGGGTGTCCTGCCCGGAAAGCAATGCCTCGGTCCTGCTGCATTGCTGGTGGGGGGGAACATAAAGCCGTGGCAGGGTCCTGCTGCATCGGGGTGGGTACTGCCCGGAAAGGTATGGCTTGGTCCTGCTGCATCATGGGGGGCCCGGTGCGATACGCCATGCCTGGGTCCTGCTGCATAGGGGGGTGGGCCGTCCTATACGCCTGGCCTGGGTCCTGCTGCATGGGGGGTGTCCTGCCCGGAAAGCAACGCCTCGGTCCTGCTGCATCGGGGTTGGTCCGGTCCGATATGCCAGGCCTCGGTCCTGCTGCATCGGGGGTGGGCCGGTCCGATATTGCATGGATGGGTCCTGCTGCATCGGGAGGGTGCCGGGCCGATAAGCCACGCCAGGGTCCTGCGTCATCGTGGTGTGAGCGGAGGAGGTCCAAGCCGGAGCAGCGGTCGTCACGGTGGTGGCGGTGGGATGTCCAACAGCACTCGTCATCGTGTTGGCGCTGTAGTGGAGTACACCTGTAGAGGGAATAGAGGTGGCCGTGCAGTGGTATGCAGCAGAGGTAGGAATAGTGTTTACTTGTGACAGTGACGGCACAATTGGATATGCCGCCACATTACGACTCTGACTCTGCTGCATAGCCTGCACAAAAGCAACATTGCAGGCCTGCATCACACTCAGCTGGAGATCAGGGCTAAGGTGTTCCGACATGCCCTGTTCGATTTGATTAAAAAAATGATGAGCTGGCTTCTGGAGGTCGGCTTTCACTTGATCAACGCTTTTGGCGACATCCTGGATGCGGCACTCTAACAGGTTATGGGACTCATCCATTCTGTCACCTAAAGCCTTGATAGCTTCGTGTAAAACCGAGCTCAAGTGCAAAAACTCGGGCATGAGGGACCTATCCGAAGCCCTCTGTCGCTGCCGGGATGAGCCCGCAAAAATGGGTGCAGCGAAAGAGGACTGCGAAAGGGGAAGACCTGATGGGCCAGCCCCCTGGTCTCCAGTGAGTGTGGAAGACCCACCTGGTGCTGCGCTGCTGGATGGCTGGGATGGGTCCGTGGCTGCCGGCTGAAGGACCGCTCCAGAACCTGTGGCGACAGTCGTGCAGTGTGTGCTGTGAAAAAAGAAAACAGAAAATTAATACCAAACTATAACAAGACGGTACATCCTGTGGAATTAAAAATGACAGATTATGTCTATGCAATACAACCGGAGGCATGTGAGAAATACTTACGTTCTCATGAGAAGGACCGGTCTCAGGAAGGCCAACACACGGTGGTATTTGTAGAGCCGGTGCCTTGCTCCGGAACCACTAGCTGCACTCTTCTCTGCACGCAGGTCCTTGTTGAAGCGGTCCTTCATGGAACGCCAACGTGCCCTTACTTTGTCCACTGTGAAATAACAATAAAATATAATGGTCAGAATAAGGACTTTTGGCCGTGCTCTCGTGACTGTGTGTGATGACAGAAACTACGAAAAGTTTCTTTCATCACACACAGTCAAGAGAGCATGGCCAAGGTCTGTTGCTTCACACTACCGTGCAATACTTACCAAATGCATTACGGACCCGTGGCGGGGAATTCTCCCAGCCATCCCACAACGCTTGGGCCACCTCACTCCACAAACGACGGAGAACACTATTGACGGCGTGCTGTTGATCCCGGCTGTCCCACAACGAGACTCGCTCCTGGACCAGACTGATCAGCAGGTCATTATCAATCCGGTCGTCGTCCCGTTGTGAAACCTAAAATTAAAAGAAAATCATTTAAGTTTGCTCAACCACATTTGGAAAAAATAAGACACGAAGATGAGAAAGGGTAGGAATATGAAAGACAACTTTCAGAAAAGGATGATACAAGAAAAATGTAAAGAAAAACAAGGGTACAGAAAAGGAAAGAATATTACAATAAGGACAGTCTGCCTGGTATACATACCCGCTGCCGTCTTCCACCTGGACCTTGACTCCGCTGCTCAGTACCTCTCTGTCCCTCAGTTGAAGTGCTCTATAAAATTAAAAAAAAAAAAATTGCCTCATGTGTCGATGTGACAGTCAATACTTACCAAGCTGACGGACAAAAAAATTACCTCGCTCACGTGATCCACTTCTGATTGCCGTGGCTGGAACTCCTCATCAGACGAAGAAACTGGAGAAGACATTCTGATGCGTGTTGAAAGAAAAAAATTGAAGAAATTAGGACATGTAGATCCAAAAAATTGAAAATGAATGCATTGGCTAGGATATACTCACATTGCTCTGTGTCTTGTCCAACAATGCGTCCGGGCAGGGTGCTGTCTTCTTTGGAGTCTGATGAGAAGTGACCAGAAACTTCCCCCAACCTTCCTTTTATAACCCTGCTGCTATGGGGGAGGCTTATCAGTGTCTAGACATCCTTATCTACAGTTAATTCAATGGTGCCAAAAAAAAACGCGTGCGTCAAAAAAACGCATGCAAGCGCATGTCCAAAAAAACGCATGCGTCCCCATTGACTCCAATGCATTTTTTTGTCCAAAAAAAACCGCATGTAAACGCATGCGTTTTTTTGGGGAAAAAAAAACGCCCCTCAAAATACTACAAGTTGCATTTTAGAAAATGAACGCATGCAGTAAAAAAACGCATGCGTTCACAAACGCGTGCAAACGCGTACACCAAAAAACGCATGCGTTTTCAATGTTAAATATAGGGCAAAAAAACGCATGCGTTTTTTTGGTAAAAAACGCTGCAGACAAAAACGCAAGTGTGAAACCACCCTAACACATGTGGAATTATATACTTAACAAAAAAGTGTGAAACAACTGAAATTATGTCTTATATTCTAGGTTCTACAAAATAGCCAACTTTTGCTTTGTTGACAGCTTTGCACACTCTTGGCATTCTCTTGATGGGCATCAAGAGGTAGTCACCGGGAATGGTTTTCACTTCACAGGTGTGCCCTGTCAGGTTTAATAAGGGGGATTTCTTGCCTTGTGCAGACGTCTGGTGGATACACAGCTGATAGTCCTACTGAATAGACTGTTAGAATTTGTATTATGGCAAGAAAAAAGCAGCTAAGTAAAGAAAAACGAGTGGCCATCATTACTTTAAGAAATGAGGTTCAGTCAGTCTGAACAATTGGGAAAACTTTGAAAGTGTCCCCAAGTGCAGTGGCAAAAAATATCAAGCGCTGCAAAGAAACTGGCTCAGATGAGGACCGCCCCAGGAAAGGAAGACCAAGAGTCACCTCTGCTTCTAAAGATAAGTTTATCCGAGTCACCAGCCTCAGAAATCACAGGCTAACAGCAGCTCAGATTAGAGACCAGGTCAATGCCACACAGAGTTCTAGCAGCAGACACATCTCTACAACATCTGTTAAGAGAAGACTTTGTGCAGCATGCCTTCATGGTAAAATAGCTGCTAGGAAACCACTGCTAAGGGCAGGAAACAAGCAGAAGAGACTTGTTTGGGCTAAAGAACACAAGGAATGGACATTAGACCAATGGAAATCTGTGCTTTGGTCTGATGAGTCCAAATTTGAGATCTTTGGTTCCAACCACTGTGTCTTTGTGCGATGCAGAAAAGGTGAACGGATGGACTCTACATACCTGGTTCCCACCGTTAAGCATGGAGGAGGAGGTGTGATGGTGTGGGGGTGCTTTGCTGGTGACACTGTTTTGGATTTATTCAAATTGAAGGCATACTGAACCAGCATGGCTACCACAGCATCTTGCAGCGGCATGCTATTCCATCTGGTTTGCATTTAGTTGGACCATCATTTATTTTTCAACAGGACAATGACCCCAAACACACCTCCAGGTTGTGTAAGGCTATTTGACCAAGAAGGAGAGTGATGCGGTGCTACGCCAGATGACCTGGCCTCTACAGTCACCAGACCTGAGCCCAATCGATATGGTTTGTGGTGAGCTGGACCGCCGAGTGAAGGCAAAAGGGCCAACAAGTGCTAAGCATCTCTGGGAACTCCTTCAAGATTGTTGGAAGGCCATTCCCGGTGACTACCTCTTGAAGCTCATCAAGAGAATGCCAAGAGTGTGCAAAGCAGTCATGAAAGCAAAAGGTGGCTACTTTGAAGAACCTAGAATATAAGACATAATTTCAGTTGTTTCACACTTTTTGTTAAGTATATAATTCCACATGTGTTAATTCATAGTTTTGATGCCTTCAGTGTGAATGTACAATTTTCATAGTTATGAAAA
Organism: Ranitomeya imitator; assembly: GCF_032444005.1. Classification (NCBI taxonomy): domain Eukaryota; kingdom Metazoa; phylum Chordata; class Amphibia; order Anura; family Dendrobatidae; genus Ranitomeya; species Ranitomeya imitator. The sequence goes on along the minus strand of NC_091289.1, from coordinate 113,700,147 downwards.
TACAGAAAAATCTTTAAATGAGAATGTGTGTCTAAACTTTTGGTCTGTACTGTATATATATGTTTTCATGAATATTTTAGCCCATGGATCCATTATATGTCCGTTTTGCAAGCCGGCGAGAAAATCTCACCATTCGAATGTCACACGGATGCTTACATGTGACAATATCGCATCCTTGCACTGCACACAGATGACATACGGATCACTGTTCAGGGAACATTTCTGCGATTCTCATCCATGTAAAACGGATCGATTTTTTTAAACATTGTGTGACTCCAGCCTAAAGGAGATCCCCCAACATTAAACATAATGGTATTTTACTTACTGATCAGAAGGGGTCTGATTGTCAGGATTTTGCAAAAGAACAGGGGCAGCAGCAATGTTTTCCCCTCCACAGCAGCACTGCCATCTATCTGCAGTGTAGGGAAGTGCAACACAGCCCTATATATGTGAACGGAGCAGCTCTCTGTACAGCAGTGCCACTTTGACAGTAAAAATGATGGAGGAGAATTGACCCCATAACTGAGCGTATTTATACCAATGTATAATAATTGGGAATATCCCTTTTAAAAAAAAGTAATATCTGCAGATTATTTTACCTTTTTTTCCCTACGTTGGATTTTTTTTTTCAATTTTTGCAAGGCTGTTTCCAGCAATCTCTCCCATCCGGAAACAATGTACAGTCTGAGTTATGTCAACACTGCAGTTTTTTAAATGGAACCAGAGGTGACTCCAGGTCACCAATAAGCTGCAACCTTAGAAGTAGGTTAGACTTTTCAATGACTGTGCAATAATACGGAAAATCTGATGGTTCAGAACCTGTCCAGTTCCTTTTAGGCAAGAAATTAATTTTGTGGTGCAAGCAATTACCTTCATTCTTAGAGAAAGGAAGTTAATCTGTGTGCAATCTAAGTGTCACATGTGTTCTAGTATATGCACATGTGACGCCCAAGAGACCGGGATACCCAGCACCGGACCAATGGGGTCTGTCTCTTGAGGGGGATGTCACGGGTGGCTTGACCCGGTGCTGTGGCCTCAGGCAATGCACAGTGTAAGGGGTATCGTGAGGGGACAGGCACTTACTTGATCAGCAGCAGGTTCTCCCAGCGGTGACGATCCCGATCCTGGATAGATGGCTATTGTCCAAATGAAAGACTGAGGCACTGAAACGTTTAACCAGTTTACTTTAACATAAAAGGATTTACAACCAGTCCTGTCACCGGAGTCTGTATGGGAACTCGGAGTTACTTTGACCCTGCCGGGGTCTTCGCCTCTTATTGTACGCAGTTTCTGTGTGGCCCTGCTGCTGTATGTGAAATGGCTGCCGGCCCAATCTGTCCCCTCCGGGTCCTGGTTCAACGGGCAACCCGAGTCCTTTTATCGGCTTACCCCCTCCGGGAGTACTGCTGAACTCTGTGTCTGTTGCTGCGTCCGGCCCTAGTGAAGCTGATATCACCTCACGTTTTTCCGGTTGCTGTATTATATATAATGAATACAGCCACGGATCCGGTATCCGTCTTTGCGCCTGTTCTGGGTAGTAAATAATGCTACCCGGTTCTCACAATGTCCCTTTTCTCTGTCCCTCTTCTCCTCAGGCCGGTGATTTGGGCCTGGAAACCGTCATAGGGCTGTTAGAAATTCAGCTGTATGACCTCTCACTATCAGCTCCTTAGCCCAACTGCCAGTTCTTTACTCAGACCAGAATGGATCAAGGGGAGTCTCTGGAGCTCCCCCTTCTGGCCGGAGGTGGTAGTGCAGTCTTGCTATTTTAGTATTTGTATTTAATGTCAGTAACTATTTTTGTGGCAAATACCCCTAGGGGTGCCACATTCCCCCTTAGTTAAGAACAGTACTCCGGGACTGTGGGACGATAACTTTTTGAAATAACAATTAATATGTACAGAGTCTTAAAAATGAAAAGTTACAAAAACCACTCAAAGAAACAAAAATAGAGTTCTGTAAAAGTCACTTCAAATAGCGTCCATTAATACAGTTCTATCCTTGAAGGTACTAGGAAAGGCACTGCACTTTGTGTCCAGGAATTTAGTTCCATTTTTCCAACGGAGTTACCAATATAAAGTCTAAAGAAAGTTCAAAAAGAGCAAAAAGCAAAGTTCAAAAAGCAGTCTTTCCGGAGCTTTGATTTAGTGCCTCCGGGCTGATAAAAAGTTCAAGAATATGCAATAAGTTCATACAGACAAGTCTCTGTAGGTACTGGGCTTAAACGTTGCAGAATGATAACAATGACTATAGTTTTATAGTTGGTAATCTGCATACCTGGCCGGTAATTGACCCTGGGTACTACGCTGTGACCTACGTAATAGCGGTGTCTCTTCATGTGGTGTACTACTGTCTACTGCGGATGTAGTATCTGCCCGCTCTGCTAAAGATAATTCCACGACTATGGAGTTGGCAAGTCCACCGTGAATGGGATTACTCTGATCAGGAATCTGTTCTTCCTGGCCTGGAACCTCCCGAAGTACGGGGTCAGCCCCTTCCTGTCTTGGGACTTCTGGTATTGGGTTCGGTGTTGGGTAAAAGGCCACCATGGGAACCACTACTGCACCATGGTATGTTAGTAGGGTTTTGGGAAAGTCTCCTATACAGGTGTGATACATTTCCTCTTCTTTTTCCTTTACTGGTTGGACCTGCATGGGTTGAATAACTTCTGGTTCTGGCTGGACAACTTCTGGCTCTTTCAATGCTTCCGGACATAATTTAAGATTGTCTCTTGACACTAGTACAGATGTTAAGCCTCCGTTTTTGCTAATGAGACACATTTTAGGATTATCCATTCTTGTTGGTAAAACTGTGTAGGGTACGGCTTCCCACTGATTGTCTAGTTTATTGGTTCGACGATTTCTCTTGAGCACTTGGTCACCCGGTCTTAATGGGGTCGCTAGAGCATTCTGGTTGAAAGTTCGCTCTTGTCTTTCTCTAGTTTGCTGAAGGCTTCTTTCCACACTCTCTTGCACTTGGCGATACTGCTTTTGCCGTATGATATCCCAATTGGAGTCTTGAACTTCTGCGTCTGGTTTCAGAATTCCCATTTCTAGATCGATTGGTAATTGGCCGGGTCTTGCACGCATAAGGTAAGCTGGGGTGCAGTTGGTGGAGCTCACCGGGACATGATTATACAGATCCACCAAGTCAGGCAATTTCTCTGGCCATTGATTCCTTTCTGTCTCAGGTAAAGTCTTTAGTAGGTCTATTACAATATGGTTCATCTTCTCGCATAAGCCGTTTGTTTGTGGATGATAGGCCGTCGTCCGGATCTTTTTGCAACCATACATATTACAGAATTCTCTGAAGATCTCTGATTCAAAGGCTGTACCTTGGTCGGTGAGAACCTGTTCCGGATATCCATGGGGTCTACAAAAGTACGTTTGGAACGCTTTGGCTGCTGTTTTTGCTGTCAGATCTTTTACGGGTACTACTACCAAGAAGCGTGAATAATGATCCACGATGGTCAAGGCATAGACATAGCCGGACCGGCTTGGTGTCAACTTCACGTGGTCTATGGCTACAAGTTCAAGTGGTTGTTTGGTGATTATGGGCTGCAGTGGTGCTCTTTGGTTCTTTTGATCGTTTCTTCTGAGGTTGCACGGGCCACAGTTTCTGCACCACTGTTCGATTGATTTTCTCATCCCGACCCAATAAAATCTTTCTCTTAGAAGTACTTCTAACTTTTTCCAACCGAAGTGACCAGCACCATTATGGTAAGCTTCGAGGACCATCTTCACATCTTGTTTAGGCACAATAATCTGCCAAACCAATTCATGTGTTTTCGGATTGGTGTATCTTCTACAGAGCTTCCCTTGATACAGGAACATTTTGCCTCTCTCTTTCCAAAGTTGATGCGTCTCTTCTGGGGCATCCTCATCGGGATATGCACTTTGCTCAGTCAACAGTTCCTTCACCAACTTCACAGCCGGATTGCTGTCTTGGGTGTCAGCCCATCTATGGTGTGCTAACAGATTAAAATTCACCTCTTGTTGTTTCTGATAGGTACTTGACTGATGATGTTTTGCCTTGGGACGATGGAAGGCTGGTAGTTCAATTTCTTCAAGCTCCCCCGTTTCCTCTTCTACATCTCTCAAGTGTGGCATCCGGGATAGGGCATCGGCATTTCCATTCTTGCGACCTGCTCGATACTTGATTATGAAGTTGTAATTAGATAACCGGGCTATCCATCGCTGTTCTAACGCACCTAATTTGGCTGTGTCCAGATGGGTCAACGGATTGTTGTCAGTATAGACAATAAATTCTGCAGCGGCCAGATAGTGTTTGAAACGTTCAGTCACAGCCCAAACTACTGCCAGTAGTTCCAATTTGAAGGAGCTGTAATTTTCTGAATTTCTTTCAGTAGGCCGGAGCTTTCTACTTGTAAAGGCGATGACTTTCTCCTGACCTTCTTGCTTTTGTGACAGCACCGCTCCTAGTCCCACATTACTGGCATCGGTGTAGAGGATGAAAGGTTGATGGTAATCTGGGTATGCCAGAACCTCTTCTCCGGTTAGTGCCTTCTTTAGTTGTTCAAAGGAGTCTTCCCTTTCATCGTTCCACTGAAAAGGAGGGTTTCGGTTTGAAGGTTTCTTCGTCTGCCCGACCAAGGTGTCTTGCAAGGGTGCTGCCAACTTGGTAAATCCTTTTATAAATCTGCGATAGTAACCCACCAATCCCAGGAATTGTCTCACTTCTTTTGCGCTGGTAGGTCTTGGCCAATCCCTTATGGCGCTTATTTTCTCGGGATCTGGTGCTACTCCCTCCGAACTCACGATGTGTCCCAGGTACTGTACCTTTGGCTTGAGAAGGTGACATTTGGATGGCTTGACTTTCATGCCATACCTGGATAAGGCTTCGAACACTTCTGCCAGGTCTATTAAGTGTTGTTCGTAAGTCTTTGAGTAGACGATCACATCATCTAGGTACAGGAAGTTCTTGTGTCCGAGGCAGCATTCCATCAGCCGCTGGAAGGTACCGGATGCGTTGCAGAGTCCGAACGGCATGCGATTAAATTCACATAGACCCATTGGTGTGGTGAATGCCGTCTTTTCCTTATCTCTCTCAGCCACAGGGACTTGCCAATACCCGCTTGTTAAGTCTAAGGTGGAAAAATAATTAGCAGATTTCAAAGCAGTTAAGGACTCTTCTATCCTAGGCAAGGGGTAGGCGTCTTTATGGGTGATGTTATTAATCTTCCGGTAGTCTACGCACATTCTCATGGTTCCGTCCTTTTTTTTGACAATCACTAGAGGGGCCGCCCAGGGGCTACAGCTGTCTCTTATTACCCCGGCCTGTTTCATCTCCCTCAGCATATCTTTTGCACACTGATAGTGAGCGGGTGGTATGGGTCTATATCTTTCTTTTATTGGGGGATGGTCACCGGTGGGGATTGTGTGTTCTACCTCTTCTATCCGTCCGAAGTCCAATGGGTGTTTACTGAAAACTTGTTCATATTCCGTCACTAGCCTATACGCCCCTTGTTTTTGATGGGTAGGTGTTGAATTTATGCCCACGTGTAGCTGTTGGCACCAATCCTCCAATTCTCCGTCTGAGCCGTTGCCTTCCACCTGACAGGTTGGTTCTAAGGGCTCAATGGTTGTGATGGCATTGTTGTAAACAGTATATAGCTTTGCCACTGTAGCATACCTTGGCAAAGTGACCTCTTCCTCTCCACAGTTCAAAAGTCGTACCGGCACTCGTCCCCGGTGTACCTCGACTATCCCTCGTGCTGTGAGTATAGTGGGCCTGCTGTCGGTGTACACTGGTTCTATTAAGGCTTGATAATCTTGTCCCTTAGTACCAATGGCTGCTCTACACCATACCAGCATTTCTGTTTTTGGTGGGATTACAATAGACGTTGGATCACTTACCCTCACACTGCCGATTTCTCCACCTGCAACTTCTACCTGTTGCCTTAACATCAATACTTTTATTTCCCTCCGGAGAACTCTCTGCTGGCAGGATTGGGCAGTTTCAGCAATTTGCTGTAAGACAGAAATGACTTCGGAAAAGCAGTTCTCTAACACATTCATTCCTATCAATACAGTTGGTTCACAGTTCCGCCGGTCAACATCAACAACAATTATACCCTGTTTCTTCAATTCTACTTTACCAATCTTTATGGTCATCTCCCTGAATCCTAGTTTCGGTACCAACTTACCATTACTGGCCCATATATCTAGTTCAACATCAGAGGGCCCTTTATCAATATCTGCATCAGCCCAGTACCTCTTATAAAGGATATACGGTATAGATGAAATCTGGGAACCTGTGTCCAGCAAAGCGTTGAGGGGCATTCCGTCCAGCACGATAGGGATAATTGGTCGTCCTCCGATGTACCTGTCGTGCCAGGGTGTTGGGCCTTGAAAGTTCATTCCTGCGAAGTGGCCCGCATTCCCAGGGGATTCCCGTTTAAATCACAATCTCGTGCCAAGTGGCCTGGCTGCTGGCAACGGCGGCAAATGGGCTGTCCATCCGGTTGGTAGCGGTCGCGGGGTCGTCCTCTCCATGTCGGGTATCTCCGGGGTCTCATCCATGGAACACCTTCTCTACGGTTTGACAACTCCATCTTGGGTCCTCTCATCTCCTGCATGGTTTTAGCCATTGAAGCAACAACATCAGTTAAAGAGTCAAGCTTTTGTTGAAGAGCCTCATTAGTACTGGGCCCCAGGGGCTTAGCAATGGCCCCGGACATAGCTGATGTCACTGGTACTCCATGTTGTTGAGGAGCCTCTGCCATGAGTTGCGCAGGCTCCTGATCCCGAGGTGCCTCTTCCAGCTGGAGAAGTATAACGCTCTCATTTAATTGGGCAAATGTCAATTCAGGGTTCTTAAAAACAAGCATGCTCACATGCCCCCGGTGAGAAGGGGTGTAGAGTCCCTCAATAAATTGATCTCTTAGCAGTTTATCCGCTCCGGTGTTAAAAATGGGTTCAGCCAGTGTAAGTGATTTAAGGGCTTCCTGCAGGTTTAAGGCAAAGTCTCTCACGCCCTCATTAACTTTTTGTTTGCAATTAAAGAATCGTACTTTAGCTTTGCTGCTGGCAGTGGTTTCAAATGTAGCTTTTAATCCAGCAAATATGCGTTCAACAGTGCCTTTTAGATCAGCTGCCCATGCTGTGACTTCTCGCTTAGCATGGCCACTTAACTGCATCATCAGGAGACTAACACGCTGAACTTCACCCACGGGGAACATGTCAAAATGGGCCAGCATCTTTTCTCTGAAATCGTCAAGGGTATTAGGCTCACCTTCATACATTGGAAGCCATGTGCCACCCGGGGTATATGGCATCAGCACCGGCATGATGGGCGCCACTCCTTGCACCGCTGCGCTACCGGACTCTCTATCGACACTCTGTCTTTCAGCTGCATTAGCGTCGCCGGGTGCTGCGGCGTCTCCGTGCTGCGACATACTGTGCCCCCCTAGTTAATCCGGACCCTTCCGGTCCTCCGCTTCCATCGGGATAGTGTAGATTCGTTCCGCTGTGCAGCAGGATCGATTTTCCCCTTGCTCTGATGTCAGAGCGCTCAGCTTGATGCCGCCCACAATGACACGCCCCCTGCTGCTCCCACCCACCGCGCTCTGTAATGGCGGATTCTGAAGTTTTTCAGTTAGACTGGGGCTCAGGTGATGGCATAGCTCAATTAACAGTCTCGTGCCGAACGGTTATGAAGTGATTACCTCAGGGGATGGCGGCCATCTTTACTCCATTATAACCAATGGGGAAAAGTCACTTTCAATAGTTTTCAATGGGGAATGGATTTTTCTTTAATAAAGTCAATTTTCAAGATTTTTCATCCAAGTTGTCACAGTTTTGGGCTCCAATCACGGCACACAATACCTGGTATACGGGCTGGCTGCATCCTGTTCGTGACGCCAATTGTGACGCCCAAGAGACCGGGATACCCAGCACCGGACCAATGGGGTCTGTCTCTTGAGGGGGATGTCACGGGTGGCTTGACCCGGTGCTGTGGCCTCAGGCAATGCACAGTGTAAGGGGTATCGTGAGGGGACAGGCACTTACTTGATCAGCAGCAGGTTCTCCCAGCGGTGACGATCCCGATCCTGGATAGATGGCTATTGTCCAAATGAAAGACTGAGGCACTGAAACGTTTAACCAGTTTACTTTAACATAAAAGGATTTACAACCAGTCCTGTCACCGGAGTCTGTATGGGAACTCTGAGTTACTTTGACCCTGCCGGGGTCTTCGCCTCTTATTGTGCGCAATTTCTGTGTGGCCCTGCTGCTGTATGTGAACTGGCTGCCGGCCCAATCTGTCCCCTCCGGGTCCTGGTTCGACGGGCAACCCGAGTCCTTTTATCGGCTTACCCCCTCCGGGAGTACCGCTGAACTCTGTGTCTGTTGCTGCGTCCGGCCCTAGTGAAGCTGATATCACCTCACATTTTTCCGGTTGCTGTATTATATATAATGAATACAGCCACGGATCCGGTATCCATCTTTGCGCCTGTTCTGGGTAGTGATTAATGCTACCCGGTTCTCACAATGTCCCTTTTCTCTGTCCCTCTTCTCCTCAGGCCGGTGATTTGGGCCTGGAAACCGTCATAGGGCTGTTAGAAATTCAGCTGTATGACCTCTCACTATCAGCTCCTTAGCCCAACTGCCAGTTCTTTACTCAGACCAGAATGGATCAAGGGGAGTCTCTGGAGCTCCCCCTTCTGGCCGGAGGTGGTAGTGCAGTCTTGCTATTTTAGTATTTGTATTTAATGTCAGTAACTATTTTTGTGGCAAATACCCCTAGGGGTGCCACACACACCTTTACTGAAAGGTGATAAAAGCTGCAACAACATTAAGCAAGAGGCACCACTAACAAAAAAAACATGAAGACCAAATAGATCTCCAAACAAGTCAAGGACAAAGTTGTTGAGAAATACAAGTCAGGGATGGGTTATAAAAAATATCCCAATAGCTGATGATCCCCTGGAGAACAAGCAAGTCCATTATCATCTAATGGAAAGAACATGGTACCACAACAAACCTGCCAAGAGGGGGACACCCACAAAAACCATCAGCTCAGGCAAGGAGGGCATTAATCAGAGAGGCAGTGCAGAGACCAAAAGAAACCCTAATGGTAGCTGCAGAGTTCCTAAGAAGAGACTGAAGTATATGGCAAATATGAACACAATAAGCCGTACACTCCATAGAGGTGACCTTTTTGGAAGAGTTTGCAGAATAAAGCCTTTACTTATATACAAAAATTGTAAGGCTCGTTTGGAGTTTGCTAAAAACAAAATACATGTGGGAGACACCTTAACCCTCTGTCAGGAACAATGGATCGAACAGGCGCAGCACTTCTACTTTCATTTTTCCCTTCTCACCAGATTTTCAGGAAACCCCCTCCCTCTAGATAGTCCTCTGGCTCTAGCTGCTGTGTGAAACCTGACACCACAGTTGGTCTGCAGAGCTTCAGGAAGGAAGATATAGCTGTGCTGGCTTCTCAGGCTCATTGGTCCCGAACAAATCACACTTTATAAGGTTGGTATGTAATGTTTTTAGTCATTACTATAGTTTATTTAGCTTGTTTTATGAATGGATAGAGAAAGGTTTGTGGATATTTCATATAAATAGGGCATATTTTCTTACAAATGAAAGTGTTCTTCTCAGGCACATTGAAATTTGTGCATATCAAAGTTATTAATTTTATATTGAGTAAATGGGTTTGTTTTGCACCTGATAATGTGTAGTCTCTTTTATTACATCCCTATGAAGGTCTATGATCACTTTTAGATCACTGAAATTGAGAAAATTAGATATTCTAGGCATTTTTCTAGCCTGCGCTTGACAGGCACATTGTTCCATTATGAGTTAGTGCGAATATTGTTCCTGACGGAGGGTTAAATGTACAGAGGAAGGTGCTGTGGTCAGATGAAACCAAAATGTAACTTTTCATTCACCAAGGTAAATACTATGTCTGGCGCCAAACCAGCACAGTACATCACCCGAAAAACACCATTCTCACAGTGAAAGAGGATGGTAGCAGCATGAATAGTTCTAAATACAGGGATTTTCTTGCGCAAAAGCTGTTTCAGTCTGTCAGTGATTTGAAGTAGTGAAGTATATCGTGGCACAGCTGTGTTGGTGCACAAGATAGGTTCCCCAAACCAGTAAGTAGATAATAAATAATTTGGCACTCAACTTGTAAGCGGTAGTAGCTTGAAAAGGTATATTTATTGCAGTCCAAAATATAAACGTTTCGGTCCAAAAGAGACCTTCTTCAGTAAACTGCATTTAAACATTACACAGAACAGAACAATATAAGAGAACATTTATATACCTACCACTGTTACTTATCCCTATCTTTTAGGTAGACCACTCTCCCTACAGGTCTAGTCTGATTTAGCCTTCATATACATGGACCTAAATTGTTGTCTACTTTTCTATACCACAAGAGCAGTCGGGTATGTAATATACTTCTCTCCTTTCCGTTTTTTCCTACCCTCACTTCCACCACCATGCACCTCGTTGATATGAGATTCACCTTACCATTGTTGTTTTTTTGCAATTGGAACCTTTTATTTATACATTGTTTTATATGATTATGTTCTCTTATATTGTTCTGTTCTGTGTAATGTTTAAATGCAGTTTACTGAAGAAGGTCTTTTTTGGACTAAAACGTTTATATTTTGGACTGCAATAAATATACCTTTTCAAGCTACTACCGCTTACAAGTTGAGTGCCAAATTATTTATTATATGTCAGTGATTTGAGACTGGGATGGAGGTTCATCTTCCAACATACTGCTAAAGCAACACTCGAGTGGTTCAAGGAGAAATGTGTAAATGTTTTGGAATGGCCCAGTCAGAGCTGAAACCTTAATCCAATTTAGGAGCTATGGTTACACTTGAAGAAGAATGTTGTTCACCAGAGGAAACCATCTAACTTGGAAGTAGCTGGAGCAATTTTGCCTTGAGGAAAGGGCAAAAATCCCAGTGGCAAGATGTGGAAAGCTCATAGACTTTTCCAAAGTGACTTGCAGCTGTGTTTACTGCAAAAAGGGGCTCAACAAAGTTCTGACTTTAGAGTGGTGAAGAGTAATGTGGACTGAAGCTTTCAGCAATTTTAACTAATTGTTGTATGCTTCACAAAAAAAGAAAACCAAATGTTCACAGATGTAGGCATGTTCCTTATATAAACTGATGCACACCCTAAAAGAACAGTAAAAAAAAAGTGAAATTCTCCTTTTTGAGGTAGCAAAACATTAAAAATGTCAAGGGGGAGGAGAATACTTTTGCAAGGCATTGTAAAGGATATCAGGAGTGAACCATGATCTTACTACCACCATATTTCACAGACATATGAGATTTTTTTATACTATAATGATTTTATTTTTTCCATACTTAATGCTCCTCATTTAAACTAAACAGCTCTCTTTTGGTCTGATCTATCCACAATTCATTGTTCCAACAGCCTTCTGGCTTACCCTGGTGATCTTTAGCAAACAGTAGATTGGCTGGAATAGCAATATTCTTTTTGAAGAGTAGCGTCTTTCTACTTCTAATCCTGCCATGCAAATGATGTTCTTCTGTGTTCTCCATATGGTGGGCTCATAAATACTAACATTAGGAGATGTCTGAAAGGTCTTTAGTTGCGTGGAGGTTTCTTTTGACCATGCAGAATATGCCTTGCTTTTCTAGTGATATTGGTTGATCGACTACTCCTGGGGAAGGTTTTAATGGCCTTGAAGTTTTTACATTTGTATGCAATCTGTTTGAATTTTAAATTGGAAAGTCCAAACTCTTTAGAGATGATTTTGCAACATTTTCCTACCTGATGAGTATCAACAACTCTTCCGCAGAAATTGCATTCAAGATACATTTCTACAAATGTGTTGTGAAGATCAGCCTTTGATAGATACCTGTTCTTTAAATGAAACAGGCCTCTCAATTATACTTGACAGTCATCTCAAAGATGGAAAATGCCAGAGTCTAATTTCACCTTCAAAATATCTTTTATTCCTAAAAATTCAGATACTTTTGTCACTCACAAAAATGTGATGTTGAATCACTTTCCTCACATTCAAAAATGACTTAAGTCTTAAAATTTTTACTCATTTGTGTTAATATGTTTTATTGTCATCTTTTAGAACTTTTGTGATTGTCTGATGTTTTAAATCAATTTTATGCAGATATGTATTAATAATTGTGAAAGGTTCACATATTGTCAAACACCCCTCTACTTCCATACAGTAAATATTTTAAATTCATGATATATAGACCTCTATGTGCACATCCACCATCATAATTATGAAAACTTAGGCATAATCATTGTACTGTGAAGAGATTGCGGCTGCCACAGAGCACAGATGGCTACGTGCAGACAAAGGCATAATGAAGAAGGTTTCTGACAGACATCTTTTTCATATTACGAGAGCAACTGCCTAAATATCATTGCAAAGCAGCAAACAGGTATTTGATGCTGCTAGTGCCTCTGGAGTACAGCTAACCACAATGTGTAGTATCCTCCATAGTATAGAAGCTGTGCACAAACCTACTTTTTGGCCAACCTTAAACAGTGCTCACAAGCAGAAACAGTTGCAGTTTGTCGAGATATACATGAAGACTTATTTTAAAACAGTATTATAATAATAATAAGGATAAGGATATTTTTTTTTCTGTAGCATCAACATATTCTTCAGCACTTTACATTTCAGAGGGGATTTGCACAGACAATAAAAACATTACAGAATAACACATAACTCATCAAATAACTAAATGAATGAGGGCCTTGCTCAAAAGCTTACAACCTATGTATTGTTTACAAATGAGTGCCATGCCTCCCTGGATGGCCCACCATGTTTCAACTGAGATGTCAGCAAAAAGGTGGTGGAGTCATGTTTTAGGATCATGAGGAGAGATCTGATAGGCCAGTGTTCCCCAACTCCGGTCCCTCAAGAGCCACCAACAGGTCATGTTTTCAGGATTTCCTTAGTATTGCACAGGTGATAATTGCATTACCTGCACAGGCAATAATTGCAACACCTGTGCACTACTAAAGAAATCCTGAATACATAACTTATTGGTGGCTCTTGAGGACCAGAGTTGGGTAGCACTGTGGTAGGCCCTTCTAGGGTCCATGAAGGTGTGAAAATGATCTTGGCAAAGTAAATAAGGTTTCTGACTGACCACTTTCTTTCATGGTACAAAAAAAAGACCAGTGTCATCTGTAACAAAATCATCTTCAAGCATGAAAATGCAGCATCTTATGATGCAAAGGATACCTTTGAGTAATTGGCTGCTATGGGTGTGGAAGGAGAGATGCTCATGGTTTGGCTACCATCTTCCTCAACCCTATAGAGAACCTTTAGAGTATCCTCAAGCTAAAGATCTATAAGGGTGTGAGGCAGTTCACATCAAAACAGCATCTCTGGGAGGCTATTCATCCGGCAAATCAACTCAAGCAGAAACTCTCCAAAAACTCATAAGTTCAATGGATGCAAGAGTTGAGAAGGTGATATCAAAGAAGAGTTCCTATGTTAACATGTAACTTGGCCTGTTAGGATGTTTTTGATTTATAAGGCTTTTGATTTCAGTAAATGTGTCCTCTTAATGATGCAAATTCAACAAATAACCCTTTTCAGTTCTTTGCAAATGATAGAGTTTGGAAACTCTGTTGTGCAGAATCATTTGGAAGAGTGCAGTTTGAGTTATTATAGTTTTGAAAAAATAATATTGTGATCATTGGGAGGTTTGTCCAGTAAAATTTGATGTATACTCTAACCGTTCATGAAAATTGCATTTGCACAATAGTTTGAAATGTGATGTAGCACTAAGGACCAAAAAGTAAAATTTTCTAGCTACAGAAACATTTTTTTTTACAAATATCTGATTCTTTATTTCAGTGCTAAAATATTCAACACATGAACAAGTTTGTATTGCAGTAATTAAAAATGACCCGAAAAGCCATGTTGCCAAATAATTATATCACAAAATAAACAGCATTAAGTAAAACCCGAAACACAATATCAGAATTCCAGGTGGGCTTTTTTCCAACTTCACCATTCTTTGAATTGTATAACTGTTTTCCGATTTTTCGAATTAAAATTATATGTTAACATTTATGATATAGTTCAAATAATAAAACTAATTCTGAAAAAAATGAGCAATCATAAGTCCATGTTAATAAAAATAAGTTGAATGCTGGAGGAAGGGAAAGGGTTAAACCTGCGCTGCCGAATGGACATATGAAGCCAGAAAACATGAATATAAAAGTTATGGGTCTTATGAGAGGAAAGAATAAAAGCTCAAGAAGAAAAAAATTCTGAACCATTAAGTTGAAGTTCACACAATGGGATTTTGGTGAGTTTTTGATGCTGCATATTTGTGCTGCACATAAAAAGCAGCCTCTTACAATTCCAGAAAAGGGGATCAGACTTATTGAAATGTCATGCCTGCTGTGATTTATTTAGGCTGTGCAACTGACATGCGGAGCAACTTTGAAATCTGCAACCTGCCAATTTCTCTTGTGGGTGCTCCAAGTTTTATGCGCGGATTTTTCCCATAGAAGTAAACCAGATGTAAATAAGCTACATGTGAAAAAAATGCTTGTGCACTGTTATTTCATTTTTGCAGCGTACATGCACTGAAAAAGTATGTGAACCACAAATGACTGGAATAATAAAGTTTTTGCAAAGAAATATACCAGGATGTATAAAAATTAAAGCAACTTTACTTTGAATGTGAAATGCTAAAAAAAAATGTTTTTGTACCAAAATTCTGTTTTAATAAAGGCTGAAAAGTAAGATCACATATGCAAGACATTGGTAGGAATAAATAAAAGTTATAGTTGTTGTGGTGACGCAGACGTTTTTTCGAAAACTTAGTCATATCAGCTATTGCCATGACCACAACTACCGACAGAATAGAGAGCATGATAGTTTATTCATACTGTTTGTTAATACATTTAAAAATGTAAAAAAATAATATAAAAGCAATGTATATATAAAAAGTGGGGAATATAAGTATTTGATACACTGCTAGTTTTCACACTTACAAAGAATGGAGAGGTCTGTAATTTTTATAGAAAAAAAAAATAAAAAACAGAAAATCAAATTGTATGATTTTTAATAATTAAATTGTGTTGAATTGCATGAAATAAGTATTTGATCACCTACCAGCCAGCAAGAATTCTGTTCCGCACAGACTTGTTAGCTTTTCTTTAAGAAGCCCTCCTACTCTGTACTCCGCAAGACACCTTCCACACAGTCAATCACACTCCAACCTCTTCACCATGACCAAGACCAAAGAGCGGTCTAAGGACACCAGTGACAAAACTGTAGACCTGCCCAAGGCTGGGATGGGCTATGGGACAATTGACAAGCAGCTTGGTGAGAAGGCAACAATTGTATGCACATTTATTAGAAAATGGAAGAAGCACAAGATGACTGTCAATCTTCCTCTGTCTGAGGATCCATGCAAGATCTCTCCTAATGGGGTAAGAATGATTCTGAGAAAGGTCAGGAATTGGCCCAGAACTACATTGTAGGACCTAGTTAATTGCCTGAACAGACCTAGGACCCCAGTCTCAATAATTACCATTAGTAACACACTACGCTGTCATGGATTAAGATCTTGCAGGGCACGCAATGTCCCCCTGCTTATGCCAGCACATGTTCAGGCCATTTGGTTTATTCAGAGATGGCATGGTACAAGGTCATGTGCTCATATGAGATCAAAATATAATTTTTTGGCATCAACTCCACTCACCATGTTTATGTGTTCCATTTATTTTTCTGAGCAGTGTATATATACATTTTTTTCAAGTAATCTCCTTTTTTGCCATACTTACAGTATAATGTTGTGTTATTGATTAAATTAAACTATTTTACAGGATTGTAACAAATCTCCATCGTCACCTCTTGGGGCTGAAGCAGACGTCTGTGAATCTCGGTCAGATCACGGACTGCAATGCATGGACTTTCCGCTGGCCCCCAATTGAAGCATGACAGCTTTATATATCTGTAGGCAGTAGTGTTGAGCATTCCGATACCGCAAGTATCGGGTATCGGCCGATACTTGCGGTATCGGAATTCCGATACCGAGATCCGATATTTTTGTGATATCGGGTATCGGTATCGGAAGTGTAAAATAAAGAATTAAAATAAAAAATATTGTTATATTCACCTCTCCGGCGGCCCCTGGACATCAGCGGGAGGATCCGGCGTCCGGCACGGCTTCTTTCTTCAAAATGCGCGCCTTCAGGACCTGTGGAATGACGTCCCGGCTTCTGATTGGTCGCGTGCCGCCCATGTGACCGCCACGCGACCAATCAGAAGCCGCGACGTCATTCCTCAGCTAAAGTCCTAGAATGAGCGCCTTCTAGGACCTGAGGAATGACGTCGCGGCTTCTGATTGGTCGCGTGGCGGTCACATGGGCGGCACGCGACCAATCAGAAGCCGGGACGTCATTCCACAGGTCCTGAAGGCGCGCATTTTGAAGAAAGAAGCCGTGCCGGACGCCGGATCCTCCCGCTGATGTCCAGGGGCCGCCGGAGAGGTGAATATAACAATATTTTTTATTTTAATTCTTTATTTTACACTTTAATATGGATCCCAGGGCCTGAAGGAGAGTTTCCTCTCCTTCAGACCCTGGGATCCATGAGGATACATTCCGATACTTGATGTCCCATTGACTTGTATTGGTATCGGATATCGGTATCGGCGATATCCGATATTTTTCGGGTATCGGCCGATACTATCCGATACCGATACTTTCAAGTATCGGACGGTATCGCTCAACACTAGTAGGCAGCTGTCATGCTTGGTTCGGGAATGCCCTGTGGCCAGTCTCTGCATTATAGTCTATGGTCTGACCAAGAACAATGGACGTTTGCATGAGCCCTTACTATCCTGACAAATTCAAGCTTTTATATAATGACACACATCAAACAAAAAATCAAGGATTATAATCTACTTAAAAAACCTCAACGTCCTTATTCTGATGTTGTGAATTCTGAAATCCTTGTAAACACTGAGCAGTTGAGAAAGAAATCACCTTAATTCACTTAGTTTATTTTCTGGAAAAAAAAAACAAAATATAAAAACGTAACAGGATATAATGAAAAGTTATACATCAGAGGAAGCATACCATAGCTTAGGTAAGTCATTTATTTTTATTTGAGCAAAGAAAGCGAAACATTATTTCATTATCGACTTCTATTCGAGCAGACTGAAGTTATTCCAGATAAGAATAGTAATTAGATTCAGCTCACCATGACTGCATGTTCTGAACTGGCAGGAATGGTTTTCTAGTTATTGGAAACATGTGAAATTTCTACTAGACGTGAGACTTCCATTTATTTCTCAATGGGAAGCAGATTGTGCTGCATTACTGGCTTACGGTAATTTAGTTTGCCTAAAAAAAGGAATATAAACCTGAAATTGTTAAATTGAAACTGAAAAAATGTGATTCAGTCATATCATTAATTAATTAATCAGTGAAATTTTAAAGGGTTATTCCTGTCTCAGCCAAGAAAGTTGGTGTTTAAGTGCAGCCATAGGAAGGCTTGGCTGTAAAAATATCTAATCAGCCTGCTTCATAATGTCATGATTAAGGGAGCTTAAGGCCCCGTCACACATAGCGACGCTTAAGCGATCCCGACAACGATACGACCTGTCAGGGATCGTTGCTGCGTCGCTATGTGGTCGCTGGTGAGATGTCACACAGTGCGATCTCCCCAACGACGCAGCAGCGATGCGGCGACCTGTAGCGACCTGTACAACGATGCTATTTCATGATGATTCAATGGGACGTCCTGTCAACGAGGTCGTTGGTAAGGTGTCAAACACAGCGATGTGTGCTACCCAGCGGGACCTCAACGATCAAAAAACGGTCCAGGCCATTCCGACACGACCAGCGATCTCACAGCAGGGGCCTGGTCGCTGCTACGTGTCACACATAGCGAGATCGTTACTGAGGTCGCTGTTGCTTCACAAAACTTGTGACTCAGCAGCGATCTCGCTAGCGATCTCGCTATGTGTGACGGGGGCTTTAGTCTCCAGAAACGCGTTGAGATTCACACCCATATGGTTCGTGCTGAAGTCTGTATCCTCCATGTTTATAGTTTGTGAATAAAGAAAATTCTTTTTTATGGATTTGGTGAAGCTGGACATTTCTTCTTTTTTTGTACCAAAATACCACCTTGTTCTCTCAGTAGTTCTGTAAAAAGTCAACAGGTAATATGAGTCCTAGCACAATGGAGTCACAGCATGGGTCTACCCGGGACCTGCCATTGTCTGCCCTTGGTCTCACTGGGTGAGAGGTGAGTATATGATGAGTATATGATGTTTATTTTATTGTTATGTTTATTTTATTATTATGTGAAGGCCCTGAAACTCAATGGGAGCTACTAAATGGGGTTCTGTAACATAATGGGGGCTATTAGTTTGGCCCTGAAACATAATGGAAGCTACTTATTGAGCCATGAAACATAATGGGTGCTTCTAAGGGGGCACTTTTACAGAGTAAGGGCTGCTAAAGAAGCCCTCATAAATAGTGAGAGCTACTAAGGGGGTCATGATACAGAGTGGTGGCTGAAAAAGAAACTACAAAGGGTGCTTTCATACATAGTGGGGTCTAGTAGTAAGGCCATCATACAGAGTGGAGATTATTGTGGAAGCGATCTTATAGTTTGGAGACTACTGTGGGGCCATAATACAGTACGAGGGCCAATGTGGGGCCATTGCACAGCAGGGGTATAATACAGTGTAGGGGCTATCAAACAGTGCGGCGGTTGTATAAGGACTATTATGCAGTGTAAGGACTATCATACAATATGGGGACTAGTGTGGCGTAGGGTTGAGTGAAACGGATCAGACAAATTCAAAAATCGCCGACTTTCGGCAAAGTCAGGTTTCATGAAACCCAACTCGATCCTAGTGTGGGATCGGCCATGAGGTCGGCGATCTTCGCGCCAAAGTCGCGTTTCGTATGACGCTTTCATCGCCATTTTCAGCCAATGAAGGAGGACGCAGAGTGTGGGCAGCGTGATGACATAGGTCTCGGTCCCCACCATCTTAGAGAAGGGCATGACAGTGATTGGCTTGCTTTCTGCAGTATCACAGAGGCTATAAAGGGGCATGCACGCCGACTGCCATCTCACTTCTGCCGATCGTAACATAGGGAGAGGTTGCCGCAGCTTCATCAGAAGAAGGGATATAGTTAGGGAGGGAAGATTAAGCCCCGAAACTGCTTGTGCTGTAGCGATTTCCACTGTCTAACACCACCATTTGTTTGCAGGGACAGTGGAGGCTATATTTTTGTGCATCAGCTCTGATAGCTGCATTGCTGTTTGCACGCCGCTGTGCAAACCAACTGCTTTTTTAAAAGCAAAAATCCTGTTGCTCCTTTCTGCACAGTTATCTTGTTTATTTGTCCACACTTTTGTGTGCAGCAGTCCTTTTTATTGCTGTCATACTTTTCCTGAGATCATTGTAGGGAGATTGAAATTGTACTACAGTCCTTGTATTTTTTCATATATCTTCCAGCCTCTCTGTCACTTACATTGTGTTGCTTTATACACTGGGCCTGAGTTTTGGTTCAGTCTCCCCCAAAAAAGTGAGATTCAAATTCTCACAAAGTGGATATACTTCTGTCCTGTTAGTTTGTCGAATATCAGCCAGCCACTTTCTGCCACTTAGATAGCGTTGTTATATACACTGGGCCTAAGTTGTGGTTCAGTCCCCCCCAAAAAAGAGGGAGATTCGAATTCTCAAAAAGTGGATATACA
This sequence comes from Ranitomeya imitator, assembly GCF_032444005.1. Lineage (NCBI taxonomy): Eukaryota > Metazoa > Chordata > Amphibia > Anura > Dendrobatidae > Ranitomeya > Ranitomeya imitator. The sequence continues at coordinate 113,680,398 of NC_091289.1, read as the reverse complement.
GGTCCTTCTCAAAAAATTAGCATATAGTGTTAAATTTCATTATTTACCATAATGTAATGATTACAATTAAACTTTCATATATTATAGATTCATTATCCACCAACTGAAATTTGTCAGGTCTTTTATTGTTTTAATACTGATGATTTTGGCATACAACTCCTGATAACCCAAAAAACCTGTCTCAATAAATTAGCATATCAAGAAAAGGTTCTCTAAACGACCTATTACCCTAATCTTCTGAATCAACTAATTAACTCTAAACACATGCAAAAGATACCTGAGGCTTCTATAAACTCCCTGCCTGGTTCATTACTCAAAACCCCCATCATGTGTAAGACTAGCGACCTGACAGATGTCAAGAAGGCCATCATTGACACCCTCAAGCAAGAGGGTAAGACCCAGAAAGAAATTTCTCAACAAATAGGCTGTTCCCAGAGTGCTGTATCAAGACACCTCAATGGTAAGTCTGTTGGAAGGAAACAATGTGGCAGAAAACGCTGTACAACGAGAAGAGGAGACCGGACCCTGAGGAAGATTGTGGAGAAGGACCGATTCCAGACCTTGGGGAACCTGAGGAAGCAGTGGACTGAGTCTGGTGTGGAAACATCCAGAGCCACCGTGCACAGGCGTGTGCAGGAAATGGGCTACAGGTGCCGCATTCCCCAGGTAAAGCCACTTTTGAACCATAAACAGTGGCAGAGGCGCCTGACCTGGGCTACAGAGAAGCAGCACTGGACTGTTGCTAAGTGGTCCCAAGTACTTTTTTCTGATGAAAGCAAATTTTGCATGTCATTCGGAAATCAAGGTGCCAGAGTCTGGAGGAAGACTGGGGAGAAGGAAATGCCAAAATGCCTGAAGTCCAGTGTCAAGTACCCACAGTCAGTGATGGTGTGGGGTGCCATGTCAGCTGCTGGTGTTGGTCCACTGTGTTTCATCAAGGGCAGGGTCAATGCAGCTAGCTATCAGGAGATTTTGGAGCACTTCATGCTTCCATCGGCTGAAATGCTTTATGGAGATGAAGATTTCATTTTTCAGCACGACCTGGCACCTGCTCACAGTGCCAAAACCACTGGTAAATGGTTTACTGACCATGGTATTACTGTGCTCAATTGGCCTGCCAACTCTCCTGACCTGAAACCCATAGAGAATCTGTGGGATATTGTGAAGAGAAAGTTGAGAGACGCAAGACCCAACACTCTGGATGAGCTTAAGGCCGCTATTGAAGCATCCTGGGCCTCCATAACATCTCAGCAGTGTCACAGGCTGATTGCCTCCATGCCACGCCGCATTGAAGCAGTCATTTCTGCCAAAGGATTCCCGACCAAGTATTGAGTGCATAACTGAACATTATTATTCGATGCTTTTTTTGTTTGTTATTAAAAAACACTTTTATTTGATTGGATGGGTGAAATATGCTAATTTATTGAGACAGGTTTTTTGGGTTATCAGGAGTTGTATGCCAAAATCATCAGTATTAAAACAATAAAAGACCTGACAAATTTCAGTTGGTGGATAATGAATCTATAATATATGAAAGTTTAATTGTAATCATTACATTATGGTAAATAATGAAATTTAACACTATATGCAAATTTTTTGAGAAGGACCTGTACTTCTGTCCTGTTAGTTTGTCGTATATCAGCCAGCCACTTTCTGCCACTTAGATTGCGTTGTTATATACACTGGGCCTAAGTTGTGGTTGTGTCTCCCCCCAAAAAAAGGGATATTCAAATTCTCACAAAGTGCATATATTTCTGTCCCGTTAGGCTACGTTCACATTAGCGTTGTGCGCCACTGCGTCGGCGACGCAACGCACAACGCACGCAAATACGCACCAAAACGCACGCAAAAACGCTGCGTTTTGCGACGCATGCATCGTTTTTTGCCGAAATTTGGACGCAAGAAAAATGCAACTTGTTGCGTTTTCTTGGTCCGACGCTTGCGGCAAAAAAGACGCATGCGTCGCACAACGCAACAAACAAAAACGCATGCGTCCCCCATGTTAAATATAGGGGCGCATGACGCATGCGTCGCCGCTGCATCGCCTGACGCAAACCCGACGCAAACTAGCATAACGCTAGTGTGAACGTAGCCTTAGTTTGTCGTATATCAGCCAGCCACTTTCTGCCACTTAGGTTGCGTTGTTATATTCACTGGGCCTAAGTTGTGGTTCAGTCTCCCCCCCAAAAAAAGAGGGAGATTCAAATTCTCACAAAGTGGACATACTTCTGTCCTGTTAGTTTGTCGTATATCAGCCAGCCACTTTCTGCCACTTAGATTGCGTTGTTATATACACTGGGCCTAGGTTGTAGTTCAGTCTCCCCCCCAAAGTAGGGAGATTCAAATTCTTACAAAGTGGATATACTTCTGTCCTGTTAGTTTGTCGTATATCAGCTAGCCACTTTCTGTCACTTAGATTGCTCTGTTGTTTACACTGGGCCTAAGTTCTGGTTCAGTCTCCCCCCCAAAAAAGGGAGATTCAAATTCTCACAAAGTGGATATACTTCGGTCCTATTAGTTTGTTGTATATCAGCCAGCCGCTTTCTGCCACTTAGATTGCGTTGCTATATACACTGGGCCTAAGTTGTGGTTTAGTGTTGTGAATTCTGTGGCAGAGCTCCCTCCTGTGGTCACAAGTGGTACTTCGGCTGATTCTCTCTGTGAGTTTCTGTTGGTGGAGGGAAGTGGTACTGCGGCTTCTGAGTTTCCTCCCTCAGGTGATCTGGTGAGGTCATTAGGTGCTTCTATACTTAACTCCACCTAATGCTTTGATCCTGGCTTCCTGTCAATGTTCCAGTGTTGGACTTGCTTTTCCCTGGATCATTCCTGTGGCTTGCTGCTCTGCATAGCTAAGTTCTTCTTTGCTATTTGTTTGCTATTTTTTCTGTCCAGCTTGTCTAATTTGTTGCTGGAAGCTCTGGGACGCAAAGGGTGTACCTCCGTGCCGTTAGTTCGGTACGGAGGGTCTTTTTGCCCCTTTGCGTGGTTTTCTTTAGGGTTTTGTGTAGACCGCAAAGTTACCTTTTCTATCCTCGATCTGTTAAGAAAGTCGGGCCTCACTTTGCTGAATCTATTTCATCTCTACGTTTGTCTTTTCATCTTAACTCACAGTCATTATATGTGGGGGGCTGCCTTTTCCTTTGGGGTATTTCTCTGAGGCAAGGTAGGCTTATTTTCTATCTTCAGGCTAGTTAGTTTCTCAGGCTGTGCCGAGTTGCATAGGCAGAGTTAGGCGCAATCCACGGCTGCCTCTAGTGTTGTTTGGAGAGGATTAGGGATTGCGGTCTGCAGAGTTCCCACGTCTCAGAGCTCGTTCTATGATTTTGGGTTATTGTCAGATCACTGTATGTGCTCTGACCGCTATGTCCATTGTAGTACTGAATTGCCTATCATAACAGTTTAGTCTCCCAAAAAAAAGGGAAGATAAAAATTCTCACAAAGTGGTTATACTTCTGTCCTGTTAGATTGTCGTATATCAGCCAGCCACTTTCAGCCACTTACTTTGTGTTGTTTTTTGCACAGTTCCTGATTTTTTGTTCAGTCTCCCAAAAAAAAAGGGAGATTAAAAATCTCAACACGTTTATATACACCTTCTACCTTGTTTCACAGTACCATATAACAGTTATTATTTTGGTTAGATTTTCCAAAAAATGATGAAGTCAGGTGGAAGAGGCCATGGGCGGTGGTTGCGAGCTAGTACTGATGATGGTGGTGGTGCATCTGGTGGTAGTGGCAAAAGCACAATAGCACCTAAGGCTGGAGGTGTTGAGCCAGCGTCAACGTCTGGCTACACAAGGCCGCAAAGGCTCCCTGGGAGTAGGAAAACGGCTTTTAAAGCCATAGCAGCAGGAAAAAGTTTTGGCTTTCCTTGCTGACTCAGCCTCTAGCTTTTTCGCCTCCTCTTCAGAAAGTTCCAAATATAAAAGCAGTGATTCGACAGTGGATGCTCCCTGTTATGGACCTGGTGGTTAGGAGCACCCGGAAAGACCTGATGGTTAAACTGCCACAGGACAAGCTCTGGGAAGTGGGAGCTCTGCTGACCGCAACCCCTAATCCTATCACACAACTAGAAATAGCCGTGGAGCGTACCTAACATGATCTAGACGCCTCTTCACAGCCTAAGAGCTAACTAGCCCTGAAGATAGAAAATAACGCCTACCTTGCCTCAGAGAAATTCCCCAAAGGAAAAGGCAGCCCCCCACATATATTGACTGTGAGTTAAGATGAAAGTCACAAACACAGAAATGAAACAGGTTTCAGCAAAGGGAGGCCAGACTTACTAAACAGACTGAGGATAGGAAAGGTATATTTGCGGTCAGCACAAAAAACTACAAAAGAACACGCAGAGTGTGCAAAAAGACCTCCGCACTGACTCACGGTGCGGAGGTGCCACTCTGCATCCCAGAGCTTCCAGCTAGCAAGACAAAATCATGATAGCCAACTGGACAAGGAAACAATGAACAAATAATAACTAGCAGGGACTTAGCTTCTGCTGGAGTAGACAGGTCACCAGAAAGATCCAAGAGTGAACTGAACCAGTACAAGAACAATGACAGCTGGCATGGAGTAACGATCTGAGTGGAGTTAAATAGAACAGCCAGCCAAAGAATAAACTACGTCACCTGTGGAAGGAACCTCAGAAGCAGCAGCTCCACTCACAGCCACCAGAGGGAGTCCATGAACAGAACTCGCCGAAGTACCATTCATGACCACAGGAAGGAGTTCAAAAACAGAATTCACAACAACTCCCCGTCAGGAACAAGACGTTTCTTTGTGTCCTTCACCCAAACCAAAAGTGAAGGATGCGTCAGGCGACACTACAGATTATTCCATGGAGCTCTTTACACATACCGTGCCTGGGTTAGAACGGGAAATTGTTAACTGCCTATTACAAGATGAATCGGACACGGAGTGCACTGATGCATAGCCACAGCAAGATTATAATGCTGTTCCATTGACTCAGATCAGTACATTGCCCTCACAGTGTACTGAGCCAGAATCTGACCCTGATGAGACTATGGTGCCCCGTCCCTTACGCTATAGCACCTTACACGGTGACACAGAGGAAGGTGCCCATGACATTGAAGAGATGGTGATAGATGACCCAGTTGTTGACCCAGATTGGCAGCCATTGGGGAAGAGGGTGCCGCTGCCAGTAGCTCAGAGGCGGAGGAGGATGATCCGCAGCAGCCATCTACATCACAACAGCTGTCATCTCGCAGGTCTGTATCAGGCCAAAAACATTTTTCAAAAACAAAAACCGTTTTAGGACAGTGTGGCCATCCGGTGAAAGTAGCACAGGGTGCAATGCCTGAAAAGGTATTCCATAGTAGGAAGAGTGTAGTGTGGCAATTTTTTAACCAAGATCCGAATGATCAGTCAAAAGTTATCTGTAAGAAATGCTCAAAGACCTTTAGCAGAGGGAAGAAACTTCAAAATGTAAATACAACGTGCATGCTTAGACATTCAACCAGCATGCACTTGCAAGCCTGGACTAACTACCAAACGTCCCATACCGTTGGTGCACCTGCTCAGAATGAAGGTAGTCAGCAATGCTACATTGCTTCCCTCACAGTAAGCCCACCGGTTAGGACACCACCAGCAGCAAATGTGGAGGTATCATCGCAAGGCCAAAGCAGTCAGGGAATCACAAGGTTATTGGTAGAAAACACTGCACAGTATGTAGGCCAACATCGAGAATACCATCACCAACCCTCTCTCCATTTGCCATGTCCACCACCACCACCACCGCTAGTTCCACCATATGCAACTCTCCAGTCCAGCTCACCCTATAAGAGTTTCTCGTTAGGAAAAGAAAGTACTCATCCTCTCATCCGTGTACACAGGGTTTGAACACCCACATTGCTAGACAAATCTCGTTAGAGATGGTGCCCTACTGATTGGTTAAAAGTGAAGCTTTCAAAGCCGTGATGGCCTACGCAGTATCATGCTATGACCTAACAAGTAGACACTTCTTTGCGAGAAAAGCCATCCCAGCCTTCCAACAGCATGTCAAAGACCGCATTGTCCATGCACTGAGGCAATCAGTCAGTAGAAAGGTGCACCTCAAAACAGATGCATGGACCAGTAGGCATGGCCAGGGATGCTATGTGTCCATCACGGCACACTGGGTTAATGTGGTGGATGCAGGGTCCACAGGAGACAGCCATAGTGGGACAGTTCTGCCTAGCCCACGGTCTAGGAAAAAGTTGGCTGTGGGCGTTCGCCACCCCTCCTCCTCCTCAAGAAGCGAAAGCTTGTCCATAGAGCGTAGTCGCACGACCTCTCCATCCGCAGCTGCCAGTGTTGCACACAAGGTGTCCCATTATCGAACAGCTAGTGGTAAGCGTCAGCAGGCTGTGTTAGAAATGAAGTGTTTGGGCGACAACAGACACACCACGGACGTACTGGCCGAGTACTTGCAGCAACAAACTCAGTCATGGCTGGGCAGTGTACATCTTGAGGCAGGCAAGGTAGTCAGTGATAAAGGAAGGAATTTTATGGCTGCCATAGCCCTTTCAGAACTTAAACACATACCTTGCCTGGCTCACACCTTGAACCTGGTGGTGCAGTGCTTTCTCAAAAATTATCCGGAGTTACCAGCCCTGCTCCTGAAGGTGCGAAGACTTTGCTCGCACATCCGCCGGTCGCCCGTGCACTCCAGCCGTATGCTGAACAATAACCGATCGCTGAATGTTCCCCAGCACCGCCTAATAATCAACGTTGCAACAACGTGGAACTCCACACTGCACATGGTTCAGAGGCTGTGCGAACAGAAGCGTGCTGAAATTAATTTGTGGGAGGATAAACATACACGAGCAGGCAGTTGGATGGCAGACATGGAGTTGTCTTGGTGTGCAGTGGTCGAAGCTCCAAGACCTCTGTCAAGTCCTTCAGTGTTTTGAGGAATGCACAAGGCTGTTCAGTGCAGACAATGCCATCATAAGCATGAGCATCCCACTAATGCGTCTCCTGATGCAAAGTTTGACACACATTAAGGAGCTGGCATCTGCAGCCGAGGAGGAGGAAGCCTTGATGACAGTCAGCCATTGTCTACTCAGGGAACTCTCCTGGACGAGGTGGCGGACTAAGAGGAGGAGGAGGATGATGGGGATGAATATTTATGGGAAGAGGATGCTTTACAGGGGGCAATAGAAACTGGTGGTGTTGCAAGGTCGGGTACAGGGTTTTTGTGGGACACAAGTGATGTTGATTTGCAAGAAAGTGCTCCTCAACCCAGCACAAGAAGTGAATTGACACCTGGAACATTGGCCTACATGGCTGAGTATGCCTTGCGTATCCTAAAAAAGGACCCCCGCATTATCAAAATGATGACCGATGACGATTACTGGTTGGTCTGCCTCCTGGATCCACGATATAATGGAAAATTACAAAATATGATGCCACATGAGAACCTTGAGCAAATATTGGCTACCAAACAAGCAACTCTTGTAGACCGTTTGGTTTAGGCATTCCCAGCACACAGCAGCGGTGATGGTTCTCAAACGAGCCGTAGGGGGCAACATGGCAGAGGTGTTAGAGGTGCACAAATCCGAAGTGGCGTTGGACAGAGGGATTTTATGACCAGGTTGTGGAGTGATTTCGCAATCACCGCTGACACGACAGGTAGCGCTGCATCGATTCAAAGTGACAGGAGACAGCATTTGTCCTGTACGGTTACGAACAACTTTTCCTCCCTTATCGATGTTCTCCCTCACAGGTCATTCCCCTTTGATTACTGGGCATCTAAAATAGACACCTGGCCTGAATTGGCAGAATATGCATTACAGGAACTCGCTTGCCCTGCTGCTAGTGTGCTATCAGAAAGAGCCTTCAGTGCTGCTGGTTCAATACTGACCGAAAAAAGGACACGTCTGGCTACCCAGAATGTTGATAATATAATTTTCATTAAAATGAACCAATCATAGATTTCAAATTATTTTGCCCCACCTTCTCCTGCTGACACGTAGCTTGCCTGAAACATGTCTTGCTTTTGGCCTCCTCTTACTGACTTTGCCAATTCCGCCATTTTCAGCTGCTGAATGTCCACCATAGGGCATTTTTATACCTCCCTAAATGGGCTGACTCCCCCCACAGGGCTATGGTCACCACATGGCGCAATCACCCGTGCGAGTGCCGTTTGCCTGGACAGGTGGGTGCGCCTACTCTTGGGCGACGGCACTGGCACAGGGTCCCTCATAGTAAAATGAAGTGTCTGTGACGGTGGTGGTGCACAACCAACGTCAGACACACCGTCGTACTATGAGAGGCCCTGTGTCAGTACCGCCGCCCAAAAGAGAGTGTTCCCCCCAGCTCGAACAGTGCTCTCCCACTTGCAATACTTACCTCTCCCTGCTCCACTACTGTGTAGTCTGTGCTGTTAAATCCTTCAATGGCACTGCCAATACAAATTTGTTGAAATGATAGATGATAGTTAAAATATACAGGGGCCCTGGCCTCCATTTAGACCAGTTAATACTTTGCACCTACTACCACTGTCTGCTACTCAGCAGAGGAGCCCACCTCAGTACCTAGCTATGCTACCTGTTTAGTCCTGCTACCAATGTTAAACTGCTTTTAGCCTACTTTTGTATTTGGGCCTACTAACCGTGTCTGCGCCACTCATTACAGTTGTCCTCCACTGAACAAAGCTAGGCCGCCTGTTTAGTCCTGTTACCAATTTTGAACTGCATTTAGCCTACTTTTGTATTTGGGCCTACTAACTGTGTCTGCGCCACTCATTACAGTTGTTCTCCACTGAACAAAGCTATGCTGCCTGTTTAGTCCTGTTACCAATTTTGAACTGCTTTTAGCCTAATTTTGTATTTGGGCCTACTACCTGTGTCTTCTCCACTCATTACAGTTGTCCTCCACTGAACAAAGCTATGCCGCCTATTTAGTCCTATTACCAATTTTGAACTGCATTTAGCCTCCTTTTTTATTTTGAGCCTACAGACTGTGTCTGCACAACTCATTACAGTTGTCATCCACTGACCAAAGCTATGCCCCCTTTTAGTCCTGTTACCAATTTTGAACTGCATTTAGCCTACTTTTTTATTGTGGGCCTACAAACTGTGTCTGTGCCACTCACTACAGTTGTCCTCCACTGAACAAAGCAATGCCGCCTGTTTAGTCCTGTTACCAATTTTGAACTGCTTTTAGCCTATTTTTTTATTTTGAGCCTACTAACTGTGTCTGCGCCACTCATTACAGTTGTCCTCCACTGAACAAAGCTAGGCCGCCTGTTTAGGCCTGTTACCAATTTTGAACTGCATTTAGCCTACTTTTTTATTTTGGGCCTACTAACTGTGTCTGCACCACTCATTACAGTCGTCCTCCACTGAACAAAGCTATGCCACCTGTTTAGTCCTGTTACCCATTTTGAACTGCTTTTAGCCTAATTTTATATTTGGGCCTACTAACCGTGTCTGCGCTACTCATTACAGTTTTCCTCCGCTGAACAAAGCAATGCCGCCTGTTTAGTCATGTTACCAATTTTGAACTGCATTTAGCCTACTTTATAATTTGGGCCTATATCTGTGTTTCCTCCTCATCCTGCCCATTGCCCAGCCACTGCTAGGTGAGTCTGCTGGTACATTGACCGGACCACTACATTCCCCTTGCACTCTAGACAGCCTGAATCTGACCCTGCTGAAAGTCAGGTTCCCCTTCCTGCATACTATACCACCTTACACGGGGACAAAGAGGAAGGTGCAGATGAAAGAGTAGGCTCCTTCATCAGTTGGGGGGGCATACTCATTGGGGATGTGACTGGCACAGGACCCCTCATAGGATGCAAACGTGTCTCTGGCAGTGGGAGGCGCCACCTGCCGTCAAACACACCGCCATACTATGAGGGGCCAAGTGCCCATGAGTGGGCCCCCCTGCTTGCTCAGGATCACAGCACTTGCAAAGTTGAAATACTTACCTCTCCCTGCTCCACCGCTGTGACATATTCTGCGATTCCTGGGCCCACAAATATCTTGAGCCAGCCCTACCCCCCCCCCACAACTTTAGCCAAATGACCCCCTGTTTTCAATGCCTAACTATTATTATTATAAAGAAAATTAAGATTGACAAGCTTAAGGATTAAGAATTGATGTTTTTGGCAATAAAATGGGCACTGTAGGTGTTTTCCTGTCCTCCACTCACTGCCGACTTTGATTCCCCATTGACTTGCACTGGGTTTCGTGTTTCGGTCGACCCCCGACTTTTCGAAATAATCGGCCGATTTCACCCGACCCGACTTTTGACGAAGTCGGGTTTCGCGAAACCCGACTCAATCCTAAAAAAGTAAAAGTCGCTCAACTCTAGTGTAGAGCCATCATACAGGGTAGCAGCTACTATGGGGCCCATCATACATTGTGGGACTTCTGTGGGTTCATCATACAGTTTTGGTTGTATTATACTGTGTATAGGGATGTTGTTTAGGAATCATGCGGTGTTAAGGTGAGCTGTGAGGATATCATATTGTGTATAGGGGAGGCATTATACTTTATTGTAAAATATAATTAGAGTGCACACACGAGTGTATTTGGAGATGCTAGTGAAAAGGGAGTAGAATCCCAAGGTAAATCCAAGGAAGAATTCACTACACACTCAAGTTGTCATGCACATATCATGAAGTTTGTGATACAAAGGTACAGGCAGTGCATCCACAGGGAGATGGTAGTTTGTGGTGACAGTTGACGTTTCGATTCAAGGAATCTATCTGAAAATAGTCACTAATAGGATTGTAATAGAATTACAATTAGAATAAATATACTACTAAGTGGCAATAATAAAAAAAAAGTGATATTTACATCTAAATGAAAGTGATGTACATATCTATATCTATCTATATATATATATATATATATATACATACAGTATATATATATATATATATATATATATATATACCTAGTTGTATGAAAATGTGAAAAAGTGTTTGCCCCTTCCTGATTTCCTATTCTTTTCATGTTTGTCACACCTAAATATTTCAGATTACCAAACAAATTTAAATATTAGACAAAGATAACCCAGTAAACACAAAATGCAGTTTTTAAGTTAAGGTCTTTATTAATAAGGGAAAAAGAAATCCAAACCTGTGAGACACTGTGTTAAAAAGTGATTCCCCCTTCATATAATTCATATACTGACAGTGCTTCTGGTGCTGCATTCATATACTGATGGTGTTTCTGGAAGGCCATTTGTTAGGTGTCGAAGGTCCTGGAGAGCTGCAGCTATAAAAGGTTAGCATGGCTGCTCCGCCATGCGCTAGTATAAATCAGTAATTGTGTGTGTGGATGTATGCTTTTTCTGGTGAAAGCTCCAAATCATTCCCATCCCTAGAGTTGATGAATGTTCGTGAATGTTGGAGCTGTCTAGAATCAAAAAGTGCCATCCAGCACCAAGCACAATCTATACTGCATCTAATCAGCAGTGACCACCAGTGCGGTGCTGTACGCACTCTGTGCGGCTATCTCCTGTTTCTCCTGACAATCCGTCAGTGTAGGGTGTGAACTCCCATTTGATCCCAGCATCTGACTAAGGGCGTCCTCAGGCGCAGGCTCAAAAGCCACCGAAGGTCAGAGCAGGATCCATCACCAGCATAGTGGGGGTGAATTGCTGGGATCCCACTAGTTTCCATTTGCTGCACCCTGTGACTGCTAACAGGGCACAGCGTTACCTTTATTCCTTGCGACTCTGTGAAGCAACAGAGTTCACTCCTATGCAGACCGGGTGATGGAACCCGTGTCTATTCTGGCGTAGTACCACCATATAGTGCCGCCATTAACTAGCAGCAGCTTCCACTCCTGCATGGTGGACCCCGGACTGCGAACGCACCTTTACTATCATTATATTTACTTGGTGTGTTCCGCCAGCCCTAACAGTATACTAGCGCACCAGGGTCTGTCTAGTAATGGCGGACGATCAGCGTCTACAACGGTACATCCAGCAGCTGGAAGGTAGGTTGGTGGCCCTTGAACGCACAATCTCAGCCGTGGATGTAACCGTAGTCGCTGTTCAGGCTGCTAGCGTAGCTGCAGCCAGTTTGTCCACTGCCACCCCTGCTCCGACATTATCCCGTCTCCCGTTACCAGACAAGTTTGATGGTGACAGTAAGCTGTGTCGGGGATTCGTGAGCCAGTGTGCCATACATCTAGAGCTCTTGGCTGCACATTTTCCCACGAAATGGGCTAAAGTGGGATTTATTCTATCCCTTCTGTTGGGCAAGGCGTTGGAGTGGGCAACGCCGCTGTGGGAGCGCGATGATCATGTGGTGCAGAGTGCTTCTTGCTTCCTGGACTCTCTGAAATAGGTCTTTATGGTACATCGTGTCACCCATGATACAGCGCTCCAACTGCTGATATTGACACAGGGCTCCTCCATGGTAAGTCAATTTGCCATCCACTTCCGAACTTTGGCATCTGAGCTGGAGCAGCCGGATAAAGTCCTTATCCCAGTGTTCTGGCAGGGACTTGCTGACCATGTGAAGGATGCCTTGGCCACCAAGGAGATTCCCACCATACTGGAAGAGCTTATAACGATATCCACCCGCATCGACCTTCCTTTTTAACGAATGAAGGTTGGAGCAAACCCAGTGTAGACAGAGGTTCCGGTTGGCTCCTACCTTCGCCAGGCCTCTGGAATCTCCTGTTCAGGCGTCCGAGTCCCATGATTCCATGGAGGTTTCTCGAGCTGCACCTAAGTCTCAGGCCGCTCAAATACCTGTGGTCTATAATGTCTGCCAGCAATTAGGACATTATGCGAAGAAATATCCCCAGCGGTAGGGAAACTACCACGTCTAGTAACCGTAGGAGGAGGTTCACTAGACACAGCGGCGTTTTCCTCCAAACTGTCCTTTAAAGGGACAATCAACTTTGGCCCACCCACTCTCACAATCGAGCTTTGTGTGGATTCTGGGGCGGAGGGGAATTTTATGTCCTCTGCCTTTGTCCAACGCCATGCTATACCACTGGTGATGTTCGCCAAGCCGGTGACTGTACGAGTGGTGAATGGGTTGACACTGCCCCCACAAATAACACACCAGACCATCCCATTTACGTTATCTATGTCTCCATCCCATCAGGAGATTATTTTCCTTCTTGTCATTCCCAAGGGAATAGACAAGATCCTGCTATGGATACTCTGGTTACGTTACCACTCCCCTCATATAGAGTGGTCCTCAGAGAGAATTTTGAGATGGAGTGAATCTTTTGAGGGCAGATGTCTGAGGGAGTGTGTTCATGTTGCCACTACAGAGGTACCTAACCACTGATCTCTCTTCTCTCCCCAAGCGCTATTGGTCCTATATGGATGTGTTCTCCAAGAGGGATGGTTAGACCCTTCCGCCTCACCGCCCCTATGACTGTCCTATTGATCTTTTGCCTGGGGCAGAGCCTCCCCAGGGTCGGGTCTACCCCCTGTCTCTCCCAGAGACGGAGGCAATGACTCAATACATCCAGGAAAATTTGGCAAGAGTGTTCATTAGGAAGTCAGTGTCACCTGCTGGGGCAGGGTTCTTCCTCATGCAGAAGAAGAATGGAGAACTATGTCCATGCATAGACTACAGCGGTCTTAATGCCATCACCGTTAAGAATAAGTACCCTTTGCCCCTGATATCTGAGCTCTTCGATAGGCTACGGGGAGCAAGAGTATTTACTAAACTAGTTCTGCGGGGTGCTTAGAACCTGATTCGCATCTGTGAGGGGGACGAATGGAAGACGGCTTTTAACACCAGGGATGGGCACTATGAACACCTTGTGATGCCCTTCGGGCTCTGTAATACCCCAGCCATTTTCCAAGATTGTGTGAACGATGTCTTCCAGGATATACTCTCATCCTCGGTGGCGGTCTATCTGGATGATATTCTCATCTACTCTCCAGATTTGAATTCCCACTGGAGAGATGTTTGCAAAGTCTTCGACCTCCGATGGGCAAACTCTGTTTACACCAAATTGGAGAAGTGTGTGTTTGAGCAAGAGTCCTTGCCGTTCCTTGGCTATATCATCTCTGCCCAGGGATTGGCTATGGATCCTGCCAAGCAACAGGCTGTGATGGACTGGCAGGAACTCCATTCTCTCAAAGAGGTGCAGCACTTTATGGGGTTCATTAACTATTATCACCAGTTCATCTCTCACTTCTCAACTCTGGTAGCTCCCTTGGTAGCCCTCGCCAAGAAGGGAGCAAATCCGAAATTGTGGTCTTAGGAGGTCTCCAAGGCCTTCCTCTCTATTAATTCTCATTTTGCTAGTGCTCCCATCCTACATCGCCCCGATGTAGATAAACCATTTATAATGGAGGCGGATGCCTCATCCGTCGGTGCTGGAGCAGTCCTCTTCCAAAAGGATGCTCAATGTCAGAAGCATCATTGCTTCTTTTTCTCCAAGACCTTCACACCCGCGGAGAGGATTTACTCCATCAGGGACAGGGAGTTGCTAGCTATGAAGTTGGCCTTCTCGCAGTGGAGATACCTCCTAGAGGGGACTCGTTTTCCCTTCCAAGTATATATCGACCACAAAAATTTGGATTATTTGCAGACTGCCCAGAGGCTAAACTCTCGCCAGACTAGATGGTCCTTGTTCTTCACCCATTTCCACTTCACCCTCCATCATCGTTCCGGGGAGAAGAACATTTGTGCTGATACTCTCTCCTGCTCCGTATTATCTTCATTAGAGGTGGAGGAGGAGCCTTGGCTAATTGTCCCTTCAGAGAGCCAAAGGACCGTGGCCCCGGTTTCGCTAGAGTCTGTGCCCCCGGGCAAGACTTTTGTGCCATCTAATTTGCGACCGGAGGTTCTCTCTTGGGCTCACTCGTCCAGGGTGGGTGGACATTTTGGGACCAAGAGGACATCTGAGCTGCTGGTGAGGACATACTGGTGGCCGCATATGGCCCGTGACGTTGGAGAATATATTTGGGCATGTGTCTCCTGAGCCAAGAATAAGTCTCCTCGACAATGGCCAGTTGGGTTACTTAACCCCCTGCCAGTGGCGGACAGGCCCTGGGAGATGGTCGGGATGGACTTTGTGGTGGGCTTACCCAAGTCCCGTAGCTGCACCATTATTTGGGTGATCACCGACCATTTTTCAAAAATGGTGCACTTGCTGCCTCTACCACGGCTACATTTGGCATGGGCCTTGGCAGCATTGTTTATTAAACATATTTTCCACAAACATGGTATGCCGGAAAAAATTGTCAGTGATCGGGTCCCCAGTTTGCGTCTCGATTCTGGAGAGAGATTGTCTACTCAGCATCGAGCTGAATCTCTCTTCAGCATACCATCCCGAGACAAATGGGTTGGTAGAGAGGGCAAACCAGACCCTGGTCACATATCTGTGACATTTTGTTTCAGTCAAGCAGGATGACTTGGCATTCCTGCTACCGTGTGCAGCGTTGGCGCTGAACAACACCGTAGCTTACTCCACTGGGCAGACCCCATTCCTCATTAACTACGGCCAGCCTCCGTGGGTTTCTGTGCCTATGCCCGTGTCTTCCTCCGATTCTAGGGTGGCAGACTGGGCTGTGGAGGCATGTGACATTTGGGACCACAC
Source organism: Ranitomeya imitator (assembly GCF_032444005.1). Classification (NCBI taxonomy): domain Eukaryota; kingdom Metazoa; phylum Chordata; class Amphibia; order Anura; family Dendrobatidae; genus Ranitomeya; species Ranitomeya imitator. The sequence goes on along the minus strand of NC_091289.1, from coordinate 113,664,862 downwards.
ACAGGATGCAATCCGGGCTTTTAAGGAGAGAATGAGGTCCTTCGCCGAGGCACATAGGCGCCCCGCTCAGACCTTTGCTCCTGCCTACTAAGTGTGGCCCTCCGCCCATGATATCAGGCTGCGAGTTGAGTCCACTAAGTTTGCACCTCGCTACTTGGATCCCTTCAAGGTCGTGGTACAGGTTAACCCTGTGGTCTACCGTCTGGCCCTTCCTCCATGCCTTGGTATCACTGACACCTTTCATGTGTCCCTTCTAAAGCCCGTTCACTTGTCCCGGTTTTCAGAGTCATCTGCTGGGACATCATGTTCATCTATGGATCATTATGAGGTGAACGCTATCTTGAGGTGTAAGGTGGTATGTGGCAAAAAATTTTATTTGGTGGATTGAAAGGGTGATGGCCCAGAGGACAGGTCCTGGGAGCCTGCTGAGCACATTCGGGCTCCGCAGCTCATTGCTGCCTTCGAGCGTAGCAAGGTCCAAGGAGGGAGGTGCCCTAGGAGGGGGGTAATTTTAGGTGTCGAGTTCCCGCCGCTGCACAGGGAGAATCTCAAACCACGTCCGCTGCAGTCCCTCATTCTCCTCCGGCCACAGTGGAGCCTGCTCAGCAGAGGCGTAGGTCCCAGCGCCTGGCTCGGACAGATAGTGCGCGTTTGGTTACTGCTGCCCTTTCAGGTTCACCCATTATAACCAATACTGTTCAGCGGCGAGCAGGCGCTCCTGGGACTAAGTCCTGCTTTTCTCCTTCTGAGCATGTCCAAGGGAAGACCTCTCATTGGATGTCGGGGGTCACACATTCAGGTCCTGTAGCAGCTCCTATTGGTCTACTAGGAAAGTCCTGGAGAGCTGCAGCTGTAAAAGGTTCACATGGCCGCTCGGCCATGCGCTAGTATAAATCAGTAATTGTGTGTGTGTGGATGTATGCCTATTCTTGTGAGAGCTCCAAATCATTCCCATCCCTAGAGTTGATGAATTTTCGTCAATGTCAGAGCTGTCTAGCACCAGATAGTGCCATCCATACTGCGTCTAATCAGCAGTGACCACCAGTGCGGTGTTGCACGCACTTTGTGTGGCTATCTCCTGTTTCTCATGACAATCCATCAGTGTAGAGTGGGAACTCCCGCTTGATCCCAGTATCTGACTGAGGGTGTCCTCATGCGCGGGCTCAAAAGCCACCGAGGGTCAGAGCAGGATCAATCACCAGCATAGTGGGGGTGAATTGCTGGGATCTCACTAGTTTCCATTTGCTGCACCCTGTGACTACTAACAGGGCACAGCGTTACCTTTATTCCTTGCGACTCTGTGAAGCAACAGAATTCGCTCCTATACAGACCGGGTGACGGAACCTGTGTCTATTCTGGTGTAGTACCGCCATATAGTGCCGCCATTAACTAGCAGCAGGTTCCACTCCTGCACAGTGGACCCCGGGCTGCAAATGCACCTTTACTATGATTATATTTACTCGGTGCGTTCCACCATCCCTAACACCATTAATGTGCTGATGGTAGTTATGGTGCTTTATTCAGGTGATGATGATGGTTACGATGCTGCATTCATGAACTGATGACGGTTCTGGTGCTGCAATCATGCGCTGACAGTGATTCTGAACTTGAACACATGTAGCATTACAAAGCAATCTAGAGCAAAACTGCCGCACAGCCCTTCCTTAACCAACAGCGATACAAACGGTGTGCGTGCCACTTCTATGGGTCCGACTCTCCGGTCGAGGTGCACGCTGGAAAAAAGTCACGCCACTGGTACTATGTAAGAAGAAGCGGCAACACTCACCGGTCCTGTGTGGTCCAAGTTTTTATTGATAAAACACAAACATGGTATCTTCACGGCATCGGGAAACAGACGAACAAGGAGGTGAGCAGGATGTGACGACGGCCGTTTCGCGCCGACGATAGCGCTTCCACGTGGAAGCCGTCGTCACATCCTGCTCACCTCCTTGTTCGTCTGTTTCCCGATGCCGTGAAGATGCCATGTTTGTGTTTTATCAATAAAAACATGGACCACACAGGACCGGTGAGTGTTGCCGCTTCTTCTTACATAGTACATGTAGCATTACTTAACATGTTTCATGGCCATGGTAAAACTTAAAAAGTGTCAAAACTTGGAATTTGGAGATTATAAGGAGAAATTGGAGAGTTTCTGCTCCAAAAAACTTAGTTAAGTTAGCATGTGTTCTCATAGTCACTGGTTTTTAAGCATAAGCTCACAATTCCCTCTCAAATACTCAAAATATGAGTTTGGTTATGGTGGTTTTAACGATGTATTCATTTAACAACCCCTTTAAAAAAAATGCAGCCCTTTGGATTGGTTCAGTATGGCATTATGGTCCTTGGATCAAAAATGTTGTGCATCCCTGGTATTGGGTCATTACAAACAGTAAGAGGGTGTAGGAGACATGGCATAGGGATAACAGCATGCAGTGGGAGATAAGAGCGGGTCACAGCACAGGGGTCACAGGATGCAGCAAGGGAGCATAGTTCTACAATGCAGTGTAAATGCCAAAACATAAAGGTCAGAGCATATGTTATTGGTCATTGTGAAAACGGATGGGATTTCTAGAGTTCACAGCACCTAATAGGAAGATATACAGAGGGAAAACTCATGATGAGAACGATACATATACAGTGTAATGGGAGTGGTGGGACCACTGTGCCATGGCCCCAGGAGAGCCTGGATGGGCGTGACTAGGTGAGCACCTGACTTTTCACTAAAGCCCCTGATGGTGGGGTCAGGCTTGGCTCCCGATGAACCCCAGGTACTACTTCAGGACAGACTATGGACGCATGGCAGCTGACACCCAAGGGACTAGTGGTTGGAATGGCCTGGAATGTAAGGACAGCTGATAACAGCAGGCGCAGGCAATAGCGGACTGACACGGCTGATACATGGGTTGGCACAGCAAGTGCTGGTCGATCTGGCTGATGTACTGACTGGCATGACAGGTGCATGCAGGTCCGGCTAATGTAGAGACTGGCATGGCAGGTGGGTTTGGTTCATATAAAGATTGGCATACAAGTGCAGGCAGATCCGGCTGATGTGCAGACTGGCACGGCAGACTTTGGCGGATCCGAACGATGTTCAGAGTGGCATGGCAGGTGCTGGCTTATCCAGTTGCAATTCAGACTGACAAGGTAAGAACTTGCAAGGAGGTTAGGGATAGACACACACTAGTGGGAAATAGCAGGCTTGGACCTGAGAACTAGCAAATATGTTTGGGAACAGACTAACAAAGTTGCACAGGCACCTCCATGCAGGTGGAGGTGCCACAAATAACAAGTGTCTCCAACCATTAGCCGGGGACACATTAAGATAGCATGTGTGGCCCCATTAAGAAGGGAGAAACATGCACCCACCTTAAGCACAGTGATCAGGGACCTGCATGTCGTGGATTTGCGCTAGGCAGTGGCAAATGAGAAAGGAGAGGTGCAGCAAGCATGGACACCAGTGCAACATACAGCAATTTGTGCAATAAATATGCATTATCAGAGTACACCGGTTAAATGCAGTATGTCATGCTTGTGACTCACACGAATTCTAAGCATCATCCTACTCACTGCGTGCGTGCAACACTCTGCTCCTCTCAATATCAAGCCACTTTGCTGAGCTGACTCATGCCAACTCTCCACACCTTACCTGAGCTTAAGTCCTAGATGCAGTTTGTCACCAGTTCTCTGTTTAGGAGCAATTTAGTTTGGACTCTCCTGTTACTCATCTGGCTTGCTTACTCATTTGGGCTCATCTGTCCACTCCTGACCCCACCCCATCCTCTGGCTGTCTGACTACATCTCTGTCTTTGCGCTTTGTGCCTCATGTTTGTGCCTTCAACTTGCTGGTCAGTTGCTGCTTTTCTGGGGATTGCCCTGGAGTGGTACCTGGTGACTACCCTAATGACCCAAGCCTATCCCCACCATCTAAGGGTCTAGTAAAGACCAAGAAGTCACTTAGTTACGCCCCTCCAGAGTAAGACTGTCAAGTGGCACAGTGGGTCTATACCCACCGTTGTCACACACTAAATAGAAGGTACACAGCATATGGGGGGGAGATATATAAAAAAGATCAAGGTACAAACACACCAGGGTGTGTTGGTAGCCAGGAATCTGTCAGGCTTCCTATAGAGTGCTATATAGCACCATATGTGAAGAGAAAACCACAGTATGAAGCTATTTTAATTTAAAATATGTTTTAAAAAAAAATCATGTGACATGGATCAGATGGCGGGGTTGTTAGGGAAGCACTGTTAAAAGGTAGGCATAGGTGTAATACTTCATTGGATGACGCCAGTGGGAATTGCTGGTAACTAAGAAAATGTTGGTAAGGGATTGGAGCATATAAGAAGAAGGTGGGAGCTGGGTGATTCTTCTGGGGTAGTCATGAAGAACCTATACATGTCAGTAAGGAGTCGTCATGTTTTGAGGCTTGATAGGAGGGGGGAGAATATCCTGGCACTAATCTAGACAAGCAGAATATCATGACAGTGGGAAAAAATAGGAAGTTGAGAAAGTGACAGAGGAGAATTTCTGTTTTATGTGTGGGAGATAAGTGTCTATATAACAAACTTAAAATTTGTGGATGTGGGAAAAAGGGTAGTTAGTATGAGGGAAGGGGCAGAAATTGCAAGGTCTGAAAATGTAAGATGGTGCACTTACCCTAGGCTATGTGTAAAGTACGGTCAATGAATCTAGAAAGGTGATAAAAAAGGCATAAATGCAAAGAGTTGGTATTCAATACAAAGCAGGGATAACTTGGCAATATAGCTCATAGGTTTATAGCATGAAAAGTCCACACTACAGTGATATTTTATCATAAACGTAAGGCATTTAAGTAGAAGCGGGCAATGGTGACTTCTTCATCTCAAAGTGGGAATACCCCAAGAAAAAATGACATTATCTCAATAACTTGTCATGTGGCATTGAGCATCAATTACTGCTTGAAAACAATGTATAATGCTGTACACAAATTGAATTATTGTCTGGTGACTCATGGCATCCTACTCTTCTTGAAGGATGGCTATCAGGTCAGTGAGATTGCAAGGAAGTTAGGGATAGACAGACACTAGTGGGAAATAGCAGGCTTGGACCTGAGAACTAACAAACGTGTTTGGGAACAGACTAACAAAGTTGCACAGGCACCTCCATGCAGGATGGCTATCAGGTCATTGAGCTTCTGGGGTATAGAGTTACAAGCCTCTACATTGTGACTCAGCTGATCTCATAGGTTATCTATGAGATTTAGTCAAATAAATAATGCAGCACTCTGTAGCTCCAAAACTTGCAAACATGAAATATGAAAATTTAATTGCATTACTGCACTAGAAATATGAAAAATTGAGAAAGTTTAGCTCATAAATTGGCCAATTCATGTGTACCTGGTCGCCACGATAAGGCATTTCTCATTTACCAGGACCTAGCAATGCCTTTCCTCTCTTAGAATAAAGTCTTCATCTGTATGGGAACATGAATCCTCTGGGAGACTAAAATCTATATATTTGTGGATTGGTAGAGGTCCTGCTGTGATTAAAAACACCTGTGGCTAAAAGGCGGAGTGCTCAGTCAGAAGGCCAGTGAATACAAATTTCAAAAAACTGACCGTCACATCACTGGATGTGACCATCATTTTTTTTTTAAATCTATGAGATTCAGGTCTGGAGAAAGTGCAAGTCATTCTATTTGAGGTACCCCGGATTCCATCAGCTGTTTCCTGTTGATCTGATGATTCAACCTCAATGAGCATTTTCATCAATTAAAATGAAATTAGGACTGTGTTGTTCATGCACAAGCACAATGACTGGTTTAGTCACGTATTCAAGTAGTAGGAGCTTGTCACTGTACCTTTTATAAAGTTAAGAGCAGTTCTTTATTTACCTGACACACCTGCTCACACTGTAACACCACCACCAAAAGCTCAACTGGTGGCAAAAGTGGCTGATACATAAAGCTCTCCTAGACATCTCCAAAATTATTGGCGGCCATCTTTTCTGCTCAACATGAATTAACTTTCATCATTGAACAGCACTGAGGCCCACTGGTCAACCAGAGTAGATGTTCCCTAGCCCATGTAAGACGATGACGCCTGTGCCTGGTGGTGTGGTAAGAAACCCTAGCAGGTCATCTAGCACATAGAACACGCTGATGTAAACAATTTTGGATGGTGTGACATGACACTTTGGTGCCTATCACCTCCCTCAACCCTTTCAAGACATGTGACAAATATAGTCATAAGTCAAGTCTCCTCTTTTGATGCGGGCTCCGACATTTAGCATGATGATGTTGGAAGCACTTCACTAACTCTGCCCCTTGACGCCCTTGTCACATTATCATGCTGGCACCAATTGGTTGACATAACAACCTGGGGTTTACAGAAGACCTCCGTGGTTTCTATTTCTGATCTGCTATGAGCGCCACCCCATGACCAGCATTCAAAGCAGATGAGCATTTCTCAACCCGCCCAAGATCGGGAAAATATGAAGATACTTTCGGTATCGTAAAATGGCGCCTTTTTTTGTTTTTTAACAAACGTTTTTTTTCACCACTTAAATAAAAAAGAACCTATACATGTTTGATATCTGCAAACTCACAATGACCTGGAGAATCATAATGGACAGTCAGTTTTAGTATTTAGTGAATATGGTAAAAAAAAAAAATTGTGGAATTGCACTTTTTCTGCAAACTCAATGCAGTTTGATATTTTTTCCCATTTTCCAGTCCATGATATGGTAAAATCAAAGGTGTAATTCAAAGATATAACTCTTCCCTCAAAAAACAAGCCCTCACACAGTGATATAGACTGAAAAATAAAAGCATTATGACCTTGGCAAGAGGGATGGCAAAAAAACGAAGATAAAAAAGACGGAAAATGGTCTGGGGTGAAGAGGTTAAATATGCCTGGAGTTGTGTAGCATTCATCATCCTTTTCTGAAGAGCATTGTTCCAAGCAGTCATCAATGTGCAATGTGGTGGGATATGGTCTAAGAACATCATCTTCACTGCCTTTATTTGACTCTACAAGTCTCTCTGTATCTCTGTTGCAACCTGATGATGAAACTCTGTGACACTCTAAGCTCAGTGGCCACTTTCGTCTGAAACATCCAGGTTGAATCCTCGCAATGGCCCAGCACTTTTAATCAATTGTTAGGTGTAACCTTGGTCTCATGATGTCAAAATGTGACCAGTATGATGAGGGGGCTGTTTAAATACTAATTCTAGTTGAAATCCAAAATTTACTGGCCGATTCTTGAAGCTAGACTGACAGGTGTCTATGAATCTTAGGCAGTAAGTATCATCCCACATATTTCTTCAAACTATTGAGGCTAAAAAGCAATAATGCACAGTATCTACTATATAATTGTCTAAGGGTCACTTCCATCTTTCTGTCTGTCTGTCCTTCTGTCACGGATATTCATTGGTCGCGGCCTCTGTCTGTCATGGAATCCAAGTCGCTGATTGGTCATGGCAAAACGCCCACGACCATTGCCACGACCAATCAAAACGAGGGGCGCAGTCCAGCGGCAACATGGCTGCTCCTTCCTCCCCGCAGTCAGTGCCAGCTCCGTACTCCCCTCCAGTCAGCGCTCACACAGAGTTAATGGCAGCGCTAATGGACCGCGTTATGCTGCGGTGTAACGCACTCCATTAACGCTGCTATTAACCCTATGTGACCAACTTTTTTACTATTGCGGCTGCCTATGCAGCCTCAATAGTAAAAAGATCTAATGTTAAAAATAATTAATAAAAATAAAAATCATCATTTACTCACATTCCGGCGCCTTTCCCGCTCCTCGCGACGCTCCAGTAATCGCTCCATGCAAGCGGCAGGTTCCGGTGGCAAGGATGGTATGCGACAATCATCTGCCATGACGTCACGGTCATGTGACCATGACGTCATCACAGGTCCTGCGAAAAAGACCTGCCATGACATCATGGTCATGTGACCATGACGTCATCACAGGTCCTGCGCCCATACCAACCCTGGGACCGGAAGCTGCCGCATGCACCACACACAAGGCCAGGACTTCAACAGAGGGTGAGTATATGTTTATTTTTTATTTTAAGTCTGTATACTACATGGCTCTGTGCTGTATACTCCGTCGCTGTGCAATATACTACGTGGCTGGGCAATATAATATGTGACTAGGCAATATACTACGTGGCTGGGCAATATACTACGTGGCTGGGCAATATACTACGTGGCTGGGCAATATACTACGTGACTGGGCAATATACTACGTGGCTGGGAAATATACTACGCGGCTGGGCAATATACTACGTGGCTGGGCAATATACTACGTGGCTGGGCAATATACTACGTGACTGGACAACATACTACGTGGCTGGGCAATATACTACGTGGCTGGGCAATATACTACGTGGCTGGGCAATATACTACGTGGCTGGGCAATACACTACGTGACTGGGCAATATACTACGTGGCTGGGCAATATACTACGTGGCTGGGCAATATACTATGTGGCTGAGCAATATACTACGTGGACTTGCATATTCTAGATTACCTGATGCGTTAGAATCGGGCCACCATCTAGTATATGAATAAAAGCTTTAAAACCTCTAAAATATTAGACAAACACATTTCTGAGAAATGTCCAACCACACAGTATAATAAATCAGAATGATCTTGTTAGCTATAGAATTAGTACATTTATTAGTAGTCTATTAAGATGTGAAAGTAAAATTCAATTTATATTTAAAGGTTACATGTTAATTGCAAACCTAAATAAGGATCTCATTAGATGTTTCAGGAAAAACACTGCTGTTAATCTAGAAACTGAATGAGAAACTTGTCTGACAAAGCATATTAATTACTACTTAAGTAGTAATTTAATGAGTTTAAAACTATTTTCAATCAGTAAGCCCATATCAATCATTGCTCATATCAGCCCAAAATTGGATACATGCCCTTTCCAATAATTCAAGTTCTTATTCTCTTTGTTGTTGACAATTCAAAAATATATTTACAGAAAATAAATATTATTGATCTGAGTTAGACTTGTTTCTGTGTAAACCTTCATATAATATTCCGAATTACTTAAAAATTCTTTGTTCTGCTATGCCAGTGTTTCCCAACTCCAGTCCTTAAGGCCCACCAACAGATATTTCAGGATTTTCTTAGTATTACACAGGTGATGGAATTATTGCTCTTGCATTTGATGCAATTATCACCTGTGCAATGCTAAGGAAATCCTGAAAATATGACCTGTTTGCTGGTTGGTTGGAGGACAGGAGAAGGGAAACACTGTGCTATAATATAGCAATTTTACTGATGGCTGAATCTTTTAAAATTCAAATTCTCGATATTCGGCAAATTCTCCCAAATAATTTGATTTGCACCAAATAAACGTGACACAATTCACAGATACTCCTATTGCCTCAAAAGTAATGTGTGTGACACAGTGAGGTCCCCCAGGACTTTATACTGCCCCTCTCAATGTTTTATAAATCAACATAACGTCAGTAATGTCATAGTGACTTCACTGTAGAAATGGTGATAGCCCCTTAGTAATCAACCACTTATTTAATAACAGTCTACTGAATATACTTTCACATTTATAAAACAAAAAAAGATCCAAAAATCATCCTTAAATGATGCAAATGTAGGTTTTTCCTGTAAGCGAAGCAAAAGCTCAGTTTGGAGCCCCTCCTTTATGCAGCTTAATCGGTTGTTCTGTAACTGCTCATATGCAAGTTGCATACTTACATTATTATGGTGACTAGTCACTCGTCATCATTTTTTGATTTTTCTGTGAAAAACTTAGAGCTGCTGCTTCACTGAGAGAAGCAGAAAGAAAAGCTAGTTGGCATATGACCATGAGTATGAATATCACATATGAGTGATCATGTGATTAGTGCTAAAACCGGTCCACGTATTATTTATTCTGATCTTATACACATGTAGCTATTAGTGAGGAGTGAGTGTGCTCAGATAAGGTGTTATCCGAGCATGTTCGAGTGTGAATAGAGCATCTTTGGCGAGCTCTAATAATATATTTGAGTCATTGTGGCTGCATGTCTCACAGTTGTTCGACAGCTGTATATCACATACAGTGCCTTGAAAAAGTATTCAAACCTGTTAAACTTTTTCACATTACACCCACAAACACAACTGTATCATCATTAAGTTTTTATGTAATATACCAAAACAAAGTGGCAAGTAATTGTAAACAATCTGAAAATTGACACATGCATACTCAGCCCCCTTCATCAATACTTTGCAGGACCACCTTTCACTGCAGATCCTGCTGCAAGTCTTTTGGGGATGTCTCTATCAGTTTTGCATGTGTAGGGGCTAACATTTTTTACCCATCCTTCTTCCATTGAGCTTTAGCTCAATGAGATTGGATGGTGAGAGTCTGTGAATAGAAGTGTTAGGTGTTGGCTTTCCTGACCCAAGCCTGGGTGGTTAGTGGCGTCCGTCTGTGCGGCACCGCACGCACTCTTGTGCCTTTATATTCTTATTTAGTTTCCTTTCACACCCAGTTGCGGTGTTGTGCCAGCAAGTGTCTAATCGGACTTCAATCCTAGTTGGGGTTGAGTTCGCTGACTACTTGCTCGCACTCTATGTGCGGTACCGCGGTCCTGTGACGCAACAGGATCGCTTCCTTCACGCAGGGTGTAGTTAACCCGTGCGTGTATACTTGTAGTACCGCCATATAGTCCGTCTTACTAGAAGCAGGGTTTTTACCTGCACGGTGGACCTCGGACTGCGAACGCACCTAGTTCCATTTCATCTTGTACTTGGTGCGTTCCGCCAGTCCTAACATAATACTAGCGCCAAGGTCTGGCTAGTAAATGGCGGACGATCAGCGTTTACAGCGGTACATCCAGCAGCTGGAGGGAAGGTTGGTGGCTCTAGAGCGTTCAACCTCAGCTGTGGATGTCACTGCTGTCGCTGTTCAGGCTGCTAGCGTGGCTGCAGCTACCTTGTCTTCTGCCACCCCTGTTCCGACTCTATCTCGCCTCCCGCTACCAGAGAAATTTTCTGGTGACAGTAAGTCTTGTAGGGGTTTCGTGAGTCAGTGCTCTATACATCTCGAGCTTCTGGCCTCTCGTTTCCCTACAGAGCGGGCAAAGGTGGGGTTTATCGTGTCTCTCCTGTCGGACAGGGCGTTGCAGTGGGCTACGCCGCTGTGGGAGCGTGGCGATCATGTGGTGCAGAGTGCTTCGTTATTCCTGAGCACTCTGAAACAGGTCTTTTTAGGACCTCGTGTCACCCATGATACGGCGCTCCAACTGTTGGCATTGACTCAGGGCTCGTCCTTGGTCAGCCATTTTGCCGTACACTTCCGCACCCTAGCATCTGAGCTGGAGTGGTCGGATAAAGCCCTCATTCCTATATTTTGGAGGGGGCTGGCTGACCATGTTAAGGACGCCCTGGCCACTAGGGAGATTCCCGCCACACTGGAGGAATTAATAACAGTATCCACTCGTATTGACCTCCGTTTTCACGAGCGGAGGTTAGAGCGAGCCCAGTGTAAGCAGAGGTTTCGGCTGGCTCCCACCTTCGCCAAACCTTTGGAATCTCCAGACCAGGCCCCTGAGTCCCATGAGCCTATGGTAGTGTCACGAGCGGGATCTAAGTCCCGGGCCGCTCGTGCACTCCAGGTTTGTCATGTGTGCCAGCAGTCAGGACATCTTGCCACCAGATGTCCCCAGCGGTCGAGGAAACGTCAGCATCTAGTGGTAGTAGGTGGAGGTACACTAGACACGGCGACGTTTGCCTCCAAATTGTCCTTTAAGGGGACATTAACATTAGGCTCATCCTCCCACTCGGTAGAGCTCTGCGTGGATTCTGGGGCGGAGGGCAATTTTATGTCTTCTGCCTTCGCCCAACGTCACGCAATACCCCTGGTTATGCTACCTCAACCAGTAACGGTACGAGTGGTGAATGGGTCGACACTGCCCTCACAGATAACACATCAGACCATCCCTTTTACCCTGTCCGTGTCGCCATCCCATCAGGAGATTATATCTCTGTTCATCATTCCTGAGGGAATTGATGAGGTCCTGTTGGGGATACCTTGGCTACGGTACCACTCTCCTCACATCGAGTGGTCCTCAGGCAGAATTCTGGGATGGGGTGAATCTTGTGGGGGTAGGTGTCACCGAGAGTGCGTTCAGGTTGCTACTACAGAGGTACCCGCAGATCTATCCTCTCTCCCCAAGCAATATTGGTCTTATGCAGACGTGTTCTCCAAAAAGGCAGCGGAGACTCTTCCGCCCCATCGCCCCTATGACTGTCCTATTGATCTCTTGCCTGGTGCTGAGCCTCCCCGGGGTCGAGTCTATCCATTATCTCTCCCGGAGACGAAGGCAATGTCTCAGTACATTCAAGAGAATCTGGCAAGAGGGTTCATCAGGAAGTCGGTGTCACCTGCTGGGGCAGGGTTCTTTTTCGTGCAGAAGAAGAATGGGGAACTACGTCCATGCATAGACCACAGGGGTCTTAACGCTATCACCGTTAAGAACAAGTATCCTTTGCCCTTGATATCTGAGCTTTTCGATAGGCTTCGGGGAGCTAGGGTGTTTACTAAACTAGATCTGCGGGGTGCTTACAGCCTGATTCGCATCCGTGAGGGGGACGAATGGAAAACGGCGTTTAACACCAGAGATGGGCACTATGAGTATCTGGTAATGCCCTTCGGGCTCTGTAATGCCCCAGCCGTTTTCCAAGACTTTGTCAACGACATCTTCCGGGATATGCTTTCCACCTCAGTTGTAGTCTATCTGGATGATATTCTCATCTTTTCTCCAGATATTGACTCCCACCGGAGAGATGTTGGCAGAGTCTTCGACCTCCTACGGGAAAACTCTCTTTATGCAAAATTGGAGAAGTGTATGTTTGAGCAGGAGTCTTTACCTTTCCTGGGCTATATCATCTCCGCCCAGGGATTGGCTATGGATCCTGCCAAACTACAGGCTGTGATGGACTGGCAAGAGCCCCATTCTCTTAAAGCGGTGCAGCGCTTTATCGGGTTCATAAACTATTACCGCCAGTTCATTCCCCACTTCTTAACTCTGGTAGCTCCCTTGGTAGCCCTCACCAAGAAGGGAGCGAATCCCAAATTGTGGTCGGAAGAGGTCTCCAAGGCCTTCACTTCTATTAAGTCCCACTTTGCTAGCGCTCCCATCTTACATCGTCCCGATGTGGATAAGCCATTTCTAATGGAGGTGGATGCCTCGTCCATTGGTGCTGGAGCAGTCCTCTATCAAAAGGATGCTCAAGGTCGGAAGCATCCATGCTTCTTCTTCTCTAAGACCTTCACGCCAGCGGAGAGAAACTACTCCATCGGGGACAGGGAGTTGCTAGCAATGAAGTTGGCCTTTTCGGAGTGGAGACACTTTCTGGAAGGTGCGCGGTTTCCCTTCCAAGTTTACACGGACCACAAAAATTTGGTCTATTTGCAGACAGCCCAGCGGCTAAATTCTCGCCAGGCCAGATGGTCCCTGTTCTTCTCCCGGTTCCACTTTTCCCTTCATTATCTCGCCGGGGAGAAGAATATCCGTGCTGACGCTTTCTCTCGCTCCCTTATGTCAACTGAGGAGGAGGAAGAGGAACCTCGGCTTATTGTCCCTTCCGATAGCCTGAGAACCGTAGCGCCGGTTTCGCTAGAGTCTGTGCCTCCGGGCAAGACTTTTGTGCCCATTAATTTGCGACCGGAGGTTCTCTCTTGGGCTCATTCGTCCAGGGTGGGTGGACACTTTGGGACAAAGAGGACATCTGAGCTACTGGCGAGGACGTACTGGTGGCCGCATATGGTCCGAGATGTCAGAGATTACGTTCTGGCGTGTGTCTCATGCGCCAAAAATAAGTCTCCTCGATAACGAACGGCCATCTGGGTTACTCTATCCCCTGCCGGTGGCAGACAGGCCCTGGGAGATGGTCGGGATGGACTTTGTAGTGGGTTTGCCCAAGTCTCGCGGCTGTACCATCATTTGGGTTATTTCCGATCATTTCTCAAAACTGGTGCATTTGGTGCCGCTCCCACGGTTACCTTCTGCACGGGCCTTGGCAGCGTTGTTCATAAGACACATCTTCCGCCTACACGGCATGCCAGACAAAATTGTCAGTGACCGGGGTCCCCAGTTTGCGTCTCGGTTCTGGAGAGAGCTTTGTCGTCTTCTCAGCATTGAGTTAAATCTCTCTTCCGCATATCATCCCGAGACGAATGGGTTGGTAGAGAGGACCAACCAGACCTTGGTCACATACCTGCGACATTTTGTTTCAGCCAGGCAGGATGACTGGGCATCCTTGCTATCATGGGCAGAGTTTGCACTGAACAACGCCGTAGCCGACTCCACTGGACAAACCCCATTCCTCCTCATCTATGGTCAGCATCCACGGATACCTGTGCCTATGCCCGTGTCTTCCGCCGACTCCAGGGTGGCAGACTGGGCTGTGGAGGCACGGGATATTTGGGACCGCACTCAGGATGCCATTCAGGCCTCTAAGGAGAGAATGAGGTCCTCCGCCGATGCTCATCGGCGCCCCGCTCCGACCTTTGCTCCTGGCGACTTGGTGTGGCTCTCCGCCAGTAACATCAGGCTGCGAGTTGAGTCCACTAAATTTGCTCCTCGCTACTTGGGCCCATTCAAGGTCCTCGAGCAGGTTAATCCTGTGGTCTATCGTTTGGCCCTTCCGCCACGCCTGGGTATCACCGACACCTTTCATGTGTTCCTCTTGAAACCCGTGTATATGTCCCGGTTCTCCGAGTCATCTGCTGGGACATCGGGTTCGTCTACTGACGATTATGAGGTGAACGCTATTTTGGGGTGCAAGGTGGTACGTGGGAAAAAATTTTATTTGGTAGACTGGAAGGGTTATGGCCCCGAGGACAGGTCCTGGGAGCCTGTTGAGCACATTCGGGCCCCGCAGCTCATTGCTGCCTTTGAACGTAGCGAGGCCAAGGAGGGGGGGGCCCTAGGAGGGGGGGTAATGTTAGGAGTCGAGTTTCCTCTGCTGCACAGGGGGAATCTCGATCCGTCTCCGCTGCGGTCTCCCATTCTCCTCCAGCCGCAGTGGAGTCTGCTCAGCAGGGACGTCGATCCCAGCGTCTCGCTCAGTCTGACTCTGTGCGAAGAGTTACTGCTGCTTTTCCTGCTTCTGCCATTGAAGCCAGTGCTGGGCAGCGGCGAGTGGACGTTTCTGGATCTCAGTCCTTATTTGCACACACTGAGCATGCCCAGGGCAAGATTTCCTGTTGGAGATCGAGGGTCACATGCTCAGGTACTGCAGCACATCCCATTGGTCCTTTTGGCAGGTCCTGAAAGGGCAAAACTTTTGTAGCTGTTTCCTGTGCTGCAGCTATATAAACTGCGCATGACCGCACGGCCATGCGCTAGGATTGTCTTGTAAATATGTGTGTGTGTTGTGAGTGAAAGTCGCTCTTTAAATAACCCTCCCTATTTAATGTCTGTTCGCGGAAGGTGTATGTTTGCTATCTAGCGCCCGATTTATCATACAGCACGAAAGACACATTACAGCTACCAGTTGCTGTGTCCGCCTGTACGGCGCCGTGCGCTTGCTCTGCGCTTTCCTGACCCAAGCCTGGGTGGTTAGTGGCGTCCGTCTGTGCGGCACCGCACGCACTCTTGTGCCTTTATATTCTTATTTAGTTTCCTTTCACACCCAGTTGCGGTGTTGTGCCAGCAAGTGTCTAATCGGACTTCAATCTTAGTTGGGGTTGAGTTCGCTGACTACTTGCTCGCACTCTATGTGCGGTATCGCAGTCCTGTGACGCAACAGGATCGCTTCCTTCACGCAGGGTGTAGTTAACCCGTGCGTGTATACTTGTAGTACCGCCATATAGTCCGTCTTACTAGCAGCAGGGTTTTTACCTGCACGGTGGACCTCGGACTGCGAACGCACCTAGTTCCATTTCATCTTGTACTTGGTGCGTTCCGCCAGTCCTAACAGCGTGTGTGTTGATGAGTGCAAGGTGTTATTTTAAATCCCCTCCCTTGTGTATGACTGTTTGCAAAAGGTGGATGCTTGCTGTCTAGCGCCCGACAAAGCTGTCAACATAAAGACACACGATGCAGCGTCTATTGCTGTGACCACCAGTGCGGCGCCGTGCGCTTATAGAGCGCTTTCCTATCCCAAGTCTGGGTGGTTAGTGGTGTCCGCCAAAGCGGCACAGCATGCATTCTTGTACTTTAGTTATATTTTCTGTCACTTTGACACCCCAGTTGCGGTGTCAAGCGCAAGTGGTCTGAACGTACTCTAATCCTGTGTCTTGGGATAGAGTCCTGAGACTCCTTGCTTGCGCTCTTGGTGCAATACTGCGGCCCTGTGACGCAACAGGGTTTGCTTCCTTCACACAGGGTGACGTTAACCCTTGTGTGTATCCATAGATTGTACTGCCATATAGTCCGTCATTACTCAGCAGCAGGTTCCATCTCTGCATGGTGGATTGTTTAGTCTAGAAAAAAGACGACTGAGGGGCGATCTAATAACCATGTATAAGTATATAAGGGGACAATACAAATATCTCCCTGAGGATTTGTTTATACCAAGGAAGGTGACGGGCACAAGGGGGCATTCTTTGCGTCTGGAGGAGAGAAGGTTTTTCCACCAACATAGAAGAGGATTCTTTACTGTTAGGGCAGTGAGAATCTGGAATTAAAACTAGTATACACCAGCACTGCGCCGACAAAACAATGCAGACAGGAGGAAGAAAAACTAAATGTAAATGTACATGGGAGGGGAGGGGGAGGGAGAAAGAGAAAAGAGCTGCTGGTGAGGTGACAGGGTCTGTGCTATACTCTGTCTAGGATAAAACAATATAAAATCGATTAAATAAATCACCTGCGCTTATGGGGTAGAATAGATAAGGTAATAGGTGCATTAAAATACAAAAGCCCCAACACAAGATGCTATCTAATAGCACAATGGAATGGCCTGGTTGTGCCTGCAACCTAGCAGGATGATAATCAATCCACTGTATGTGTAAATGGTACACAGATAATATAAATGCTATATAGCAGACTCACATACAATAGCTGACTGTAGTGATGTAGGTACCTGGATGGTTTAGTGGGTGTCCGTATTCCTCCAGGAGTCGGTGTGTCGGACTGCACCGCAAATCTGCGGAGGAATGTCAGGACTGGCTATCCTCCAAAAAAGGGGGGTCTCTGCTTGCTGGGCGGCTGGCAGGGACAAGAAACCGCCAACTCCTAGCGTGCCCCGGCCGGAAGCAACGCCGGAGCAGGAGCGGTGTGTGAAGGGGGTGTGGCCAAAAACGTGACATCACAAAAGTGGGCGGGCGCGAGACAGGGCAACCAATCCGACGCGTTTCGAAGGAAACACTCCTTCTTCGTCAGGGCCCTGACGAAGAAGGAGTGTTTCCTTCGAAACGCGTCGGATTGGTTGCCCTGTCTCGCGCCCGCCCACTTTTGTGACGTCACGTTTTTGGCCACGCCCCCTTCACACACCGACGCGTTTCGAAGGAAACACTCCTTCTTCGTCAGGGCCCTGACGAAGAAGGAGTGTTTCCTTCGAAACGCGTCGGATTGGTTGCCCTGTCTCGCGCCCGCCCACTTTTGTGACGTCACGTTTTTGGCCACGCCCCTTTCACACACCGCTCCTGCTCCGGCGTTGCTTCCGGCCGGGGCACGCTAGGAGTTGGCGGTTTCTTGTCCCTGCCAGCCGCCCAGCAAGCAGAGACCCCCCTTTTTTGGAGGATAGCCAGTCCTGACATTCCTCCTCAGATTTGCGGTGCAGTCCGACACACCGACTCCTGGAGGAATACGGACACCCACTAAACCATCCAGGTACCTACATCACTACAGTCAGCTATTGTATGTGAGTCTGCTATATAGCATTTATATTATCTGTGTACCATTTACACATACAGTGGATTGATTATCATCCTGCTAGGTTGCAGGCACAACCAGGCCATTCCATTGTGCTATTAGATAGCATCTTGTGTTGGGGCTTTTGTATTTTAATGCTCCTATTACCTTATCTATTCTACCCCATAAGCGCAGGTGATTTATTTAATCGAGAATCTGGAATTGCTTGCCTGAGGAGGTGGTGATGGAGAACTCAGTCGAGGGGTTCAAGAGAGGCCTGGATGTCTTCCTGGAGCAGAACAATATTGTATCATACAATTATTAGGTTCTGTAGAAGGACGTAAATCTGGGGATTTATTATGATGGAATATAGGCTGAACTGGATGGACAAATGTCATTTTTCGGCCTTACTAACTTTGTAAACTATGGTGGACCCCGGGCTGCGAACGCACCTTATACCATCTCTCTTATAATTTGGTGTGTTCCTCTAGCCCTAACAAGAAGTTTTGAAATCTTGTCATGGATTTTGAATGGGATTTAGGTCTGGACATTCACTGGGCCATTCACATATGAATATGGTTTGATCTAAATCATTTAATTGTAGCTCTGACAGTATGTTTAGGGTCGATGTCCTACTGGAAGGTGAACCTACACCCCAGTCTTAAATCTTATGCAGCCTCTGACAGGTATTTCTCAGGGGTTGTCCTGTATTTAGCTCCATCCCTGCTAAATAAAAGCATCTTTGCAGCATAATTGACAGTAGAGTTGGTATTTTCAGGGAGATATGCAGTGTTACTATTCTGCCACACATAGCATTTTGTATTTAGCTCAGACAGTTGTACTTTGATCTCATCTGACTAGACCCTTTTCTTCCACAGTCTAGCTTTTTGAAAACTGAAAATGGGACTTCATATGGCTTTCTTTCAATAATGACTTTAATTTTGCCACTCTACCTTGAAGGCTAGATTTTGGAGTATATGACTAATTGTTGTCCTGTGAACAGATTCACCTGAGCTATGGTTCTCTGCTGCTCCGTCAGAGTGGCCAAGAGCTTCTTGGCAAGGGCCTCTTGGCTGATTCTTTTATTAGTGGTCTCCTTGCTTGGGATGTCAGTTTATGTTGACGTCCATGTCTTCATAGGTTTGTAGTTGTTCCATACAACTTTCATTTATGGATGATGGATTGAATACTGCTCCATGAGATGTTTTCATAGCTTGATATATTTTTTATAACTTTGCTTTACTCTTCTCCACAACAATATTATTATTATTTATTATTATTATTATTATTATTATAATACATTTTTATAGCGCCATTTATTCCATGGCGCTTTACATGTGGGGGCAAATATAGACAAATACATTAAACATGAACAAAAACAAGGCATACAGGTACAAAAGGAGGGAGGACCCTGCCCGAGAGGGCTCACAGTCTTCAGGGGATGAGTGAGGATACACTTGGAGAGGGTAGAGCTGGTTGTGTGGCAGTTCAGTAGGTTGAGGATCACTGCAGGTTGTAGACTTGTCGGAAAAGGTGAGTCTTCAGGTTCTTTTTCAAGGTTTCTATGGTAGGCGAGAGTCTGATGTGTTGGGGTAGAGAGTTCCAGAGTAGGGGGAAGCACAGGAGAAGTCTTAGATGCGGTAGTGGGAGAAGAGATGAGAGGAGAGAAGGAGATCTTGAGAGGATCGGAGGTTGCTTGTAGGTAAGTACCAGGAGGCCATGCCACAGATGTATGGAGGAGACTGGTTTTGGATGGCTTTGTATGTCATAGCAAGGGTTTTGAACTGGAGTCTCTGGGTGATAGGAAGCCAGTGAAGGGCTTAGCATAGGGGAGAGGCTGGGGAACAGCGGGGAGACAGGTAGATTAGTCAGGCAACAGAGTGTGGGATGGATTGGAGTGGTGCCAGAGTGCTAGAGGGGAGGCCAGAGAGTAGGACGCTGCTGTAGTCAAGGCAGGAGATGATAAGGGTATGCACTAGTGTTTTTGTGGTGTCGCGGTCAAGGATTGCGCGGAACCAGGAAATATTTTTGAGTTTTAGACTGCAGGAGGAGGCAAGGGCTTGGATATGTGGGTTGAAAGAGAGGGCAGAGTCGAGGATCACCCAGAGACATCGGGTGTATGGGACTGGGAAGAGTGAGCAGACATTGACATTGATGGATAGGACTGGTGGAGGGGTAGAGTGAGATGAGGGAAAGATGATGAATTCTGTTTTGTCCATCTTCAGTTTTAGAAAGCGAGCAGAAAAGAAGGCCGAGATAGCAGACAAACAGCGTGGGATCTTGGTAAGTAAGGAGGTCAGGTCAGGTCCGGATAGCCAGATCTGCGTGTCATCAGTGTAGAGATGATACTGCATACCGTGGGATTCTATGAGCTGTCCCAGGCCGAAGGTGTAGATGGAGAAGAGCAGAGGTCCTAGAACAGAGCCTTGAGGAACACTGACAGACAATGGGAAAAAAGTGAGGAGGTGGTGTGGTGGAGGGAGACAGTGAATGTTCGGTCTATCAGATATGACGTGATCCAGGATAGGGCCAAGTCTGTGATGCCAAGAGATGAGAGGATCTGTAGCAGAAGGGAGTGGTCCACAGAGTCTGACCTTTCTAGTGTATTACTTGATTTTCATGGTGCTGTGTGATCACTATTGTTCTTAAACTAACCTTTGAGGCTTTCACAGAAAAGCTGTAGTTATAATACATTCCAACCATGTAAACCTAAGTTACTAATTATTAGTGATGAGCGAATACATTCATCACTATTAGCTATTTGCGCAGATAGTACTATACTCAGGCTATTCGTTACTGGGTGAGTAATTTGCTATTTGCCTTGGTATATTTATGTGACCCAAGTGAGAATTTTTGTTTTTGTTGGCCTTTTTTCAGAGAATATGAATGATATAATAAAAACATTTTCTCCTCTCATAGTTAGTAGTTGGGTGAAGCCATTTATTGTTAAACTACTGTGTTTTATCTTTTTAAATCATAATGACAACCCAAAACATCAAAGTTACCCTGATCAAATGTTTACATACCTTCGTGATTTTTGCCTGATAACATGCACAGAAGTAGACATAAATGGGTTTGAATGGCTGCTAAAGGTAATATCCTCACCATTGACCTGTTTGCTTGTAATCAGTGTTTGTGCTTAAAAGCTGAGTGAGTTTCTAGGTCTAGGATGCAGGCTCTTGCATCTTTCATCCAGCCACTAATATTTCTGGATTGTGAGTCATGGGGAAAGCAAAAGAATTGTCAACGGATCTACGGGAAAAGGTAGTTAAAATGCATAAAACAGGAAAGGGATACAAGAAGATATCCAAGGAATTGATAATGCAAGTCAGCAGCGTTCAAACTGTGATTAACAAATGGAAGATCAGGGGCTCTGTAAAAACAAAACCACAGTCAGGTAGGCCAAGAAAAATGTCATCCACAACTGCCAGGAAAATTATTTGGGATGCAAAGAGAAACCCACAAATAACATCAGCTGAAAAACAGGACTCTATGTGGCTCTTTCAATATGCACAATAAGGAAGCACTTGAAGAAAAATGAGCAGCATTGTTGAGTTGCCAAAAGAAAGCCATTACTGCACATATTCCACAAAGTATCTAATCTACAATACGCAAAACAGCACAGAAACAAGCCCCAAAACTCCTGGAACAAGGTCATTTGAAGTAATGAGACCAAAATTGAACTTTTTGGCCACTACTATAAACATTACATTTGGATAGAGGTCACCAACGCCTACGATGAAAAGAACACCATTCCTACTATAAAGCACGGAGGTGGTGGATCGCTAATGTTTAGAGGATGTGTCAGCTACAAAGGCACAGGAAACTTGGTCAACACTGAAGGAAACATGAATGCATCACATTATCACAAATACTGGAGGCAAATTTACAATCATCAGTCCAAAAGCTGCTCATGAGCCGTAGTTGGACATTCCAACAAAACAATGATCCTAAACACAAGGCCAAGTCGACCCGTCATTGGCTACAGCAGAACAAAGTGAAGGTTCAGTGGTGGATATCTCAGTCTCCTGACCTCGATATTATTAAGCCTCTCTTGGAAGATCTCAAGTGCACAATTCATGCTAGACAGCCCAGGAATTTACAGGAACTGGATTCATTTTGCCAAGAAGAGTGGACAACTTTACCATCGTAGAAAATAAAGAACCTCATCCAAAACTACCACAAAAGACATCAAGCTGTCATTGATGTTAGAGGCAATACACAGTATTAAGAAATAGG
This sequence comes from Ranitomeya imitator, assembly GCF_032444005.1. Taxonomy (NCBI): domain Eukaryota; kingdom Metazoa; phylum Chordata; class Amphibia; order Anura; family Dendrobatidae; genus Ranitomeya; species Ranitomeya imitator. Next base: position 113,642,809 of record NC_091289.1, on the reverse strand, counting down.
GTATGTGAACTTTTGATCACAGTCATTTGAATGTTTTGGGTCGTCATTATGATTTAAAAAGAGAAAACACAGGAGCTTGACAATAAATGGCTTCACCCAACCACTAACCATGAGTGGAGAAAAAAGTTTTGGTGTTATAATGATAATAATAATAATCTTTATTTTTATATAGCGCTAACATATTCCGCAGCGCTTTACAGTTTTGCACACATTATCATCATTCATATTCTTTGAAAAAAGGCCAAGAAAGCAAAAATTCTGCTGGGGTATGTAAACTTTTGAGCACTACTCTTTGTTGAGTAATAGATCCTGGTATTTATAAGCTCTCTCAACTGGAGCTGAAACTTGCGTGATGAAGGAAGCCGCAAGCTATCTAACGTGTTGGATTAGGATTACGGACTACAACCCCTCTATCAACCTGACTATCTATACGGGATTGACATCACTACCCCGATTCACTAAGCGGTGCCTCACCGCTCTGGTCAACTGGCAATGATTCCTTCTGTGCTTGCCACCGGCTGGGGCAGTGCATGTCTTGTTTGAATCACTACACAGCAGCTCCTATGAACTTCTCTACGTGACTCTTCGTCACATCCCCTTACACCCAGTAGTCTTGCGAGTGTCTTCACCTAGGATCCACTTACCATGACATCCCTGGAGATCTCCGTGATGGGCTACTAAGAGACCGTAACTACTATTCAACTGGTGTGAGACTCCATCAGGTTCCACAGTAATGTGTGCTCTCCTCTATGTCTGTGGCTCAACTACGGCTTGTGCAATAACGCACATACCCTTGATTTACTTACATATACTGCATTCATGAGCAGAAATTTCAACGACTCCACACCAGGCTCTATACCATAGGACACAGGCCTTACCTCTGCTCCAGTTGGAATAAATGCATACTGCTCTTTCTGTATACAGCAGTAGAAACAGGTAATACCCCTGTACATTATTTTTTTTTGTGGCACAGTATGTTACCAATATATAGTCTTCTATTTTATCTGGCAACACGTCCCCATGTATACTACCCCTCCTTGACCACAGGACCGTTGTACAGTTAGGTCCATATATATTTGGACAGAGACAACATTTTTCTAATTTTGGTTATCGACATTACCATAATGATTTTTAAACAAAACAATTCAGATGCAGTTGAAGTTCAGACTTTCAGCTTTCATTTGAGGGTATCCACATAATAATTGGATGAAGAGTTTAGGAGTTTCAGCTCCTTAACATGTGCCACCCTGTTTTTAAAGGGACCAAAAGTAATTGGGCAGATTCAATAATTTTAAATGAAATGTTTATTTTTAGTACTTGGTTGAAAACCTTTTGCTGGCAATGACTGCCTGAAGTCTTGAACTCATGGACATCACCAGACGCTATGTTTCCTCCTTTTTGATGCTCTGTCAGGCCTTCACTGCGGTGGTTGTCAGTTGCTGTTTGTTTGTGGGCCTTTCTGTCTGAAGTTTAGTCTTTAACAAGTGAAATGCATGCTCAATTGGGTTTAGATCAGGTGACTGACTTGGCCATTCAAGAATATTCCACTTCTTTGCTTTAATAAACTCCTGGGTTGCTAAGGCTTTATGTTTTGGGTCATTGTCCATCTGTAGTATGAAACAATGACCAATCAGTTTGGCTGCATTTGGCTGGATCTGAGCACACAGTATGGCTCTGAATACCTCAGAATTGATTCGGCTGCTTCTGTCCTGTGTCACATCATCAATAAACACTAGTGACCCAGTGCCACTGGCAGCCATGCATGCCCAAGCCATCACACTGCCTCCGCCGTGTTTTACAGATGATGTGGTATGCTTTGGATCATGAGCTGTACCTCGCCTTCACCATACTTTTCTCTTTCCATCATTCTGGTAGAGGTTGATCTTGGTTTCATCTGTCCAAAGAATGTTCTTCCAGAGCTGTGCTGGCTTTTTTAGATGTTTTTTAGCAAAGTCCAGTCTAGCCTTTTTATTCTTGATGCTTATGAGTGCAGTGAACCCTCTGTATTTACTTTCATGCAGTCTTCTCTTTATGGTAGATTTGGATATTGATACGCCGACCTCCTGGAGAGTGTTGTTCACTTGGTTGGCTATTGTGAAGGGGTTTCTCTTCACCATGGAGATTATTCTGCCATCATCCACCACTGTTCTCTTCCATGGGCGCCAAGGTCTTTTTGCATTGATGAGTTCACCAGTACTTTCTTTCTTTCTCAGGATGTACCAAACTGTAGATTTTGCCACTCCTAATATTGTAGCAATTTCTCAGATGGGTTTTTTTCTGTTTTCGCAGCTTAAGGATGGCTTGTTTCACCTGCATGGAGAGCTCCTTTGATCGCATGTTTACTTCACAGCAAAACCTTACAAATGCAAGCACCACGCCTCAAATCAACTCCAGGCCTTTTATCTGCTTAATTGAGAATGACATAACAATGGGATTGCCCACAACTGTCCATGAAATTACCATGGAGTCAATTGTCCAATTACTTTTGGTCCCTTTAAAAACAGGGTGGCACATGTTAAGGAGCTGAAACTCCTCAACCCTTTATCCAATTTTAATGTGGATACCCTCAAAAGAAAGCTGAAAGTCTGAACTTCAACTGCATCTGAATTGTTTTGTTTAAAATTCATTGTGGTAATGTCTATAACCAAAATTAGAAAAATGTTGTCTCTGTCCAAATACATATGGACCTAACTGTATATACAGCACTACTGTTACATGCCGATCTAGGGAAATAACACGGGGTAATTCGCTTTTATACTCCCTTGGTCCTAAGCGTCATTTGGTTTTATTATTTTATTATAAAACTGTGTTTCAGTGTGAAATTAGAAGGCCAGATTTCCTCTTAAACATTTTTAGGTATAACAGTGTAGTTCAGGCACCATATCTAAGAAAATAGATATTGATTGTTCATTTAATGACAGGTGACTGACTGCTGTGGGCCTAAGGTTGTGAAACAGCAAGTTGCAAGAGGGGAAGCCTACTTACAACATGAGTGGAAAAAAGCGAAGTCAAGTTAGAAGGTTGAATAGGCTTGGTGTTTGGTGTACCTGAGTTAGGTGTTAATTGTTAATGGAAGCTCAACTAAACAAACTTTCTGCCACTTACATTGTGTTGTTTTATGCACAAGGCCTAAGTTTTGGTTCAGTCTCCCCCCAAAAAAAGTGAGATTCAAATTCTCACAAAGTGGATATACTTCAGTCCTGTTAGTTTGTCGTATATCAGCCAGCCACTTTCTGCCACTTACATTGTGTTGTTATATATACTGGGCCTGAGTTTTGGTTCAGTCTCCCAAAAAAAAGGGAGATTCAAATTCTCACAAAGTGGATATACTTCAGTACTGTTAGTTTGTCGTATATCAGCCAGCCACGTTCTGCCACTTAGATTGCGTTGTTATATACACTGGGCCTGAGTTTTGGTTCAGTCTCTAAAAAAAAAAGGGAGATTCAAATTCTCAACAAGTGGATAAACTTCAGTCCTGTTAGTTTGTCGTATATCAGCCAGACACTTTCTACCACTTACATTGTGTTGTTTTATACACTGGGCCTGAGTTTTGGTTCAGTCTCCCCCAAAAAAGTGAGATTCAAATTCTCACAAAGTGGATATACGTCAGTCCTGTTAGTTTGTCGTATATCAGCCAGCCACTTTCTGCCACTTACATTGTGTTGTTTTATACACTGGGCCTGAGTTTTGGTTCAGTCTCCCAAAAAAAAGTGAGATTCAAATTCTCACAAAGTGGATATACTTCAGTCCTGTTAGTTTGTCGTATATCAGCCAGCCACTTTCTGCCACTTAGATTGCGTTGTTATATACACTGGGCCTGAGTTTTGGTTCAGTCTCCCAAAAAAAAGGGAGATTCAAATTCTCAACAAGTGGATGTACTTCAGTCCTGTTAGTTTGTCGTATATATCAGCCAGCTACTTTCTGCCTCTTACATTGTGTTGTTTTATGCACAAGGCCTAAGTTTTGGTTCAGTCTCCCCCCAAAAAAAGTGAGATTCAAATTCTCACAAAGTGGATATACTTCAGTCCTGTTAGTTTGTCGTATATCAGCCAGCCACTTTCTGCCACTTACATAGTGTTGTTATATATACTGGGCCTGAGTTTTGGTTCAGTCTCCCAAAAAAAATGGAGATTCAAATTCACACAAAGTGGATATACTTCAGTACTGTTAGTTTGTCGTATATCAGCCAGCCACGTTCTGCCACTTAGATTGCGTTGCTATATACACTGGGCCTGAGTTTTGGTTCAGTCTCTAAAAAAAAAAGGGAGATTCAAATTCTCAACAAGTGGATAAACTTCAGTCCTGTTAGTTTGTCGTATATCAGCCAGCCACTTTCTACCACTTACATTGTGTTGTTTTATACACTGGGCCTGAGTTTTGGTTCAGTCTCCCCCAAAAAAGTGAGATTCAAATTCTCACAAAGTGGATATACGTCAGTCCTGTTAGTTTGTCGTATATCAGCCAGCCACTTTCTGCCACTTACATTGTGTTTTTTTATGCGCAGGGCCGGAGTTTTGGTTGAGTCTCCCCAAAAAAAGAGAGATTTCAATTCTCAACAAGTTTATATACACCTTCTACCTTGTTTTACAGCACTATATAACGGTTGTTATTTTTGTTAGATTTTCCAAAAAATGAGGAAGTCTGGTGGAAGAGCCCATGGGCGGTGTTTGCCAGCTGGTACTGATGGTGGTGGTGGTGGTGGTGGTGCATCTGGTGGTAGTGGCAAAAGCACTATAACACCTAAGGCTGCAGGTGTTGAGCCAGCATCATCGTCTGGCTACACAAGGCCTCGAAGGCTCCCTTATCTGGGAGTAGGAAAACAGCTTTTAAAGCCGGAGCAGCAGGAAAAAGTTTTTGCTTTCCTTGCTGACTCAGCCTCTAGCTCTTTCGCCTCCTCTTCAGAAAGTTCCAAATATAAAAGCAGCGAGTCATCAGTGAATGCTCCCGGTCAGGAACAAGATGTTTCCTTGTGTTCTTCACCCAAACCAAAAGTGAAGGATGCGTCAGGCGACACTGCAGGTTACTCCATGGAGCTCTTTACACATACTGTGCCTGGTTTAGAAAGGGAAATTGTTAACTGCCCATTACAAGATGAATCGGACATGGAGTGCACTGATGCACAGCCACAGCTAGATTATTATGCTGTTCCATTGACTCAGATCATTACATTGCCCTTGCAGTGTACTGAGCCAGAATCTGACCCTGATGAGACTATAGTGTCCAGTCCCGAACGCTATAGCACCTTACACGGTGACACAGAGGAAGGTGAACATTACATTGAAGAGGAGGTGATAGATGACCCAGTTGTTGACCCAGATTGGCAGCCTTTGGGGGAAGAGGGTGCCGCTGCCAGTAGCTCAGAGGCGGAGGAGGATGATCCGCAGCAGCCATCTACATCGCAACAGCTGTCATCTGGCAGGCCCGTATCACGCCAAAAATGTTTGTCAAAAACAAAAACAGTTTTAGGACAGTGTGGCCATCCGGTGAAAGGAAAACAGCTTGCAATGCCTGAAAAGGTATTCCATAGTAGGAAGAGTGTAGTGTGGCAATTTTTTAAACCAAGAGCCGAATGATCAGTCAAAAGTTATCTATAAGAAATGCTCAAAGACCATTAGCAGAGGGAAGAATCTTCAAAATTTAAATACAATGTGCATGCTTAAACATTTAACCAGCATGCACTTGCAAGCTTGGATTAACTACCAAACATCCCGTACCATTGGTGCACCTGCTCAGATGAAGGTAGTCAGCAATGCTACATTGCTTCCCTCACTGTAAGCCCACCGATTAGGCACCACCAGCAGCAAATGTGGAGGTATCGTTGCAAGGCCAAAGCAGTCAGGGAATCACAAGTTTATTGGTAGGAAACACTGTATGTAGGCCAACATCAAGAATACCAACACCAACCCTCGCTCATTCCGCCATGTCCACCACCACCACTGCTAGTTCCACCATATGCAGCTCTCCAGTCCAGCTCACCCTACAAGAGACTCTCGTTAGGAAAATAAAGTACTCACCCTCTCATCCACGTACACTGGGTTTGAACGCCCACATTGCTATACTAATCTTGTTGGAGATGATGCTCTACCGGTTAGTTGAAAGCGAAGCTTTCAAAGACCTGATGGCCTACACAGTACCACGATATGACCTACCCAGTTGACACTTCTTTGCGAGAAAAGCCATCCCAGCCCTCCACCAGCATGTCAAAGACCGCATTGTACATGCACTGAGGCACTCAGTCAGTGGAAAGGGGCACCTCACGACAGATGCATGGACCAGTAGGCATGGCCAGGGACGTTACGTGTCCATCATGGCACACTGGGTTAATGTGGAGGATGCATGGTCCACAGGGGACAGCCATAGTGGGAAAGTTCTGCCTAGCCCACGGTCTAGGAAACAGTTGGCTGTAGGCGTTCGCCAACCCTCCTCCTCCTCCTCCAGAAGCGAAAGCTCATCGACAGAGCACAGTCGCACAACAACCACTCCATCCGCAGCTGTCAGTGTTGCACACGACGTGTCCCATTATCAAACAGCTAGTGGTAAGCGTCAGCAGGCTGTGTTACAAATGAAGTGTTTGGGCGACAACAGACACACCGCGGAAGTACTGGCCGAGTACTTGCAGCAACAAACTCAGTCATGGTTGGGAAGTGTGTTGTGAATTCCACTCTTGGGCTCCCTCCGGTGGTTGTAAGTGGAATGGCTGCTCCTTGGATTTAGCAGTCTGCAGCTGCTTCCACTGATTGTCTTTCTGCTCGGCTATTTATGCCTGGCTCTTTCCTTCAGCCAGTGCCACTTGTCAATGGTTCCTGGTTGAATTCACATCTCTCTTGGATTTCCCTGATATCCTGACCAGTTCAGCAAAGATAAGTCCTTTCTTTGCTCTTTTCTGTCTACACGTTGTGGACTTATTCGTTCTGTGCATTCTATGTTTTGTCCAGCTTGTCAGTATGGATTATTTCAGTTAAGCTGGAAGCTCTGGGAAGCAGATTTACCCTCCACACCTTTAGCCAGGTGTGGAGATTTTTGTAAACTCTGTGTGGATTTTTGTAGTTTTTAATACTGACCGCACAGTATTTTATCCTGTCCTATCTATCTAGCTAGACTGGCCTCCTGTGCTACATCCTGGTTTCATTCTACGTATGTCTTTTCCCTCTCCACTCACAGTCATTACTTGTGGGGGGCTATCTATCCTTTGGGGATTTTCTCTGAGGCAAGATAGTTTTCCTGTTTCTATCTTTAGGGGTAGTTAGTTCTCAGGCTGTGACGAGGTGCCTAGGGAGTGTCAGGAGCATCCCATGGCTACTTCTAGTGTTGTGTTAAGCTTAGGGACTGCGGTCAGTACAGGTACTACCTCCTTCAGAGCTCGTCCCATGTTGCTCCTAAACCACCAGATCATAACAGTACAAGTGGCCAAATATGAATTAAATGCATCTCAAAAGAAGGAAAAAAAAATTCTGAGCTATTTTTTTTTCTGTGCTCTGTTTTGTCTTTTTTTCCTCTTGATCTCTGGGTGGTTCAGGATTTATGCTCTGGCATGGATGTTCAGGGTTTGTTTTCTCGTGTGGATCAACTTGCTGCAAGAGTACAGAGTATCCAAGATTATGTTGTCCAGACTCCCGCTTTGGAGCCTAAAATTCCTACTCCTGATTTGTTTTTTGGGGACAGATCCAAGTTTTTGAACTTTAAAAATAACTGCAAATTGCTTTTTGCTTTGAAACCCCGTTCTTCTGGTGATCCCATTCAGCAAGTTAAAATCATCATATCCTTGCTGCGTGGTGACCCTCAGGACTGGGCATTCTCCCTTGAATCAGGGGATCCGGCATTGCTGAATGTAGACGCATTTTTTCAAGCGCTCAGATTATTGTATGATGAACCTAATTCTGTGGATCATGCAGAAAAAACCCTGTTGGCCCTGTGTCAAGGTCAGGAAGCGGCAGAATTATACTGCCAGAAATTTAGGAAATGGTCTGTGCTCACTAAATGGAATGAGAATGCTCTGGCTGCTATTTTCAGAAAAGGTCTTTCTGAAGTCCTTAAAGATGTTATGGTGGGCTTCCCTACGCCTGCTGGTTTGAGCGAATCTATGTCTCTAGGAATTCAGATTGATCGGCGTCTGCACGAGCGCAAAGCTGTGCACCATATGGCAGTGTCCTCTGAGAAGAGTCCTGAGCCTATGCAATGTGATAGGATTTTGACTAGAACAGAACGGCAGGAATTCTGACGTCAGAATAGGCTGTGTTTTTACTGTGGTGATTCTGCTCATGTTATTTCTGATTGCCCTAAGCGTACTAGGAGGGTCGCTAGGTCTGTTACCATCAGTACTGTACAGCCTAAATTTCTTTTATCAGTGACCCTGATTTGCTCATTGTCATCCTTTTCTGTCATGGCATTTGTGGTTTCAGGCGCTGCCCTGAACTAAATGGACTTAGAATTCGCCAGGCGCTGTGGTTTTTCCTTGCAGCCTTTGCAGAGCCCTATTCCTTTGAGGGGCATTGATGCTACACCATAGGCCAAGGATAAACCTCAGTACTGGACGCAGATGACCATGTACATGGCTCCAGCACATCAGGAAGATTGCCGTTTTCTGGTGTTGCATAACCTGCATGATGTTGTTGTACTGGGTTTTCCATGGCTACAGGAACATAATCTGGTGCTGGATTGGAAAACTATGTCTGTGACTAGTTGGGGTTGTCAAGGGGTACATAGTGACGTTCCTTTGATGTCAATTTCCTCTTCCCCCTCTTCTGAGGTCCCTGAGTTTTTGTCGGATTTCCAGGATGTATTTGATGAGCCCAAGTCCAGTTCCCTTCCTCCACATAGGGACTGTGATTGTGCTATTAACTTGATTCCAGGTTGTAAGTTCCCTAAGGGCCGACTTTTCAATCTGTCTGTGCCAGAGCATGCCGCCATGCGGAGTTATGTTAAGGAATCTTTGGAGAAGGGGCATATTCGGCCGTCTTCGTCACCATTGGGAGCGGGTTTCTTTTTTGTTGCTAAGAAGGATGGCTCCTTGAGACCCTGTATAGATTATCGTCTTCTTAATAAGATCACGGTCAAATTCCAATACCCCTTGCCTTTGCTTTCTGATTTGTTTGCTCAGATTAAGGGGGCTAGTTGGTTTACTAAGATTGACCTTCGAGGGGCATATAATCTTGTTCGTATTAAACAGGGTGACGAATGGAAAACTGCATTTAATACGCCCGAAGGCCATTTTGAATACCTCGTGATGCCATTCGGCTCTCTAATGCTCCATCTGTGTTCCAATCTTTCATGCATGATATTTCCGCAATTATCTTGATAAATTCATGGTTGTATATTTGGATGATATTTTGATTTTTTCCAATGATTGGGAGTCTCATGTGAAGCAAGTCAGGATGGTATTCCAGATCCTTCGTGATAATGCTTTATTTGTGAAGGGGTCTAAGTGCCTATTCGGAGTTCAGAAGGTATCTTTTTTGGGTTTTATTTTTTCTCCCTCGTCTATGGAAATGGATCCTGTTAAGGTCCAAGCTATTCATGACTGGATTCAACCCACATCTGTGAAGAGCCTTCAAAAATTTTTGGGCTTTGCTAATTTCTATCGCCATTTCATTGCCAACTTTTCCAGTGTGGTTAAGCCCCTTCCTGATTTGACGAAGAAAGGCGCCGATGTGATGAATTGGTCCTCTGCGGCTGTTGAGGCCTTACGGGAGCTTAAACGCCGATTTACTTCTGCCCCTGTGTTGCGTCAGCCAGATGTTTCTCTTCCTTTTCAGGTTGAGGTTGACGCTTCTGAGATTGGGGCAGGGGCCATTTTGTCTCAGAGGGATTCTGATGGTTCTTTGATGAAACCGTGTGCTTTTTTTTCCAGAAAGTTTTCGCCTGCGGAACGCAATTATGATGTCGGCAACCAGGAGTTGTTGGCTATGAAGTGGGCGTTTGAGGAGTGGCGACATTGGCTTAAGGGAGCTAAGCTGTTATGATATGGTGGTCTAGGAGCAACATGGAACGAGCTCTGAAGGAAGTGGTAACTGTACTGACCGCTGTACCTAAGCTCAACACAACACTAGAAGTAGCCGTGGAATGCTCCTAACTCTCCCTAGGCATCTCGTCACAGCCTAAGAGCTAACTACCCCTAAAGATAGAAGCAGGAAAGCTATCTTGCCTCAGAGAAAATCCCCAAAGGATAGATTAGCCCCCCACAAATAATGACTGTGAGTGGAGAGGGAAAAGACATACACAGAATGAAACCAGGATGAGCACAGGAGGCCAGTCTAACTAAATAGATAGGACAGGATGGAACACTGTGCGGTCAGTATAAAACACTACAAAAATCCACGCAGAGTTTACAAAAAATCTCCACACCTGACTAAAGGTGTGGAGGGCAAATCTGCCTCCCAGAGCTTCCCACAAGACAGAATTAATTCACACTGATCAGCTGGACAAACATAGAAAGCACAGAATGGATAAGTCCACAATCTATGGACAGAAAAGGGCAAGCAAAAACTTAGCTAAGCTGAACTGGTCAGGATAACAGGGAACTCCAAAGAGATGTGAATCCAACCAGGAACCATTTACAAGTGGCACTGGCTGAAGATAGAGCCAGACTTAAATAGCCGAGCACAAGAGACGATAAGTGGAGGCAGCTGATGACAGCTAACTCCAAGGAGCAGCCATACCACTAGAAACCACAAGAGGGAGCCCAAGAGCAGAACTCACAAAAGTGCCACTTACAACCACCGGAGGGAGCCCAAGAGCAGAATTCACAACACTAAGCACCGCGTTGTGGTCTTGACATCATAAGAATCTGATTTACCTCGACAGGCTCGATGGTCCCTGTTTTTCTCCCGTTTTGATTTTGTGGTCTCGTATCTTCCGGGATCTAAGAATGTTAAGGCTGATGCCCTCTCTAGGAGTTTTTTGCCTGATTCTCCTGGAGTCCTTGAGCCGGTTGGCATTCTTAAGGAAGGGGTGATTCTTTCTGCCATCTCCCCTGATTTGCGGCGGGTGCTTCAGGAATTTCAGGCTGATAAGCCTGACCGCTGTCCAGTGGGGAAGCTGTTTGTTCCTGATAGATGGACAAGTAAGGTAATTTCTGAGGTTTATTGTTCAGTGTTGGCTGGTCATCCTGGGATTTTTGGTACCAGAGATTTGGTTGCTAGGTCCTTTTGGTGGCCTTCTTTGTCCCTTAGAGGCCCTGGACGCATATTTCCATGGATTTTATTTCGGATCTTCCTGTTTCCCAGAATATGTCTGTTATCTGGGTTGTTTGTGACCGGTTCTCTAAAATGGTCCATCTGGTGTCTTTGCCTAAGTTGCATTCCTCCTCAGATTTGGTTCCATTGTTTTTTCAGCATGTGGTTCGTTTGCATGGCTTTCCGGAGAATATTGTGTCTGACAGAGGTTCTCAGTTTGTCTCTAGGTTTTGGCGGGCCTTTTGTGCTAGGATGGGCATTGATTTGTCTTTTTCTTCGGCATTTCATCCTCAGACTAATAGCCAAACTGAGCGAACTAATCAGACCTTGGAAACCTATTTGAGATGCTTTGTGTCTGCTGATCAGGATGATTGGGTGTCTTTCTTGCCGTTGGCCGAGTTTGCCCTTAATAATAGAGCTAGTTCGGCTACTTTGGTTTCACCTTTCTTTTGTAATTTTGGTTTTCATCCTCGTTTTTCTTCGGGGCAGGTTGAGCCTTCTGATTGTCCTGGTGTGGATTCTGTGGTGGACAGACTGCAGCAGATTTGGACTCATGTGGTGGACAATTTGATGTTGTCTCAGGAAAAGGCTCAACAATTTGCTAACCGCCGTCGGTGTGTTGGTCCCCGGCTTCGTGTGGGGGATTTGGTTTGGTTGTCTTCTCGTCATGTTCCTATGAAGGTTTCTTCCCCTAAGTTTAAGCCTCGGTTTTTTGGTCCTTATAAGATTTCTGAAATTATCAATCCGGTGTCTTTTCGTTTGGCTCTTCCAGCCTCTTTTGCCATTCATAATGTTTTCCCCATAGATCTTTGTTGCGGAGATATGTGGTGCCTGTTGTTCCGTCGGTTGATCCTCCGACCCCGGTGTTGGTTGAGGGAGAATTGGAATATGAGGTTGAGAAAATTTTGGATTCTCGTTTTTCGAGGCGGAGGCTTCAGTATCTTGTCAAGTGGAAGGGTTATGGCCAGGAGGATAATTCTTGGGTTGTTGCCTCCGATGTCCATGCCGCCGATTTAGTTTGTGCTTTTCACTTGGCTCGTCCTGATCGGCCTGGGAGCTCTGGTGAGGGTTCGGTGACCCCTACTCAAGGGGGGTACTGTTGTGAATTCCGCTCTTGGGCTCCCTCCGGTGGTTGTAAGTGGCTCTTATGTGAGTTCTGCTCTTGGGCTCCCTCCGGTGGTTTTAAGTAAAATGGCTGCTCCTTGGATTTAGCAGTCTGCAGCTGCTTCCACTGATTGTCTTTCTGCTCGGCTATTTATGCCTGGCTCTTTCCTTCAGCCAGTGCCACTTGTCAATGTTTCCTGGTTGGATTCACATCTCTCTTGGATTTCCCTGATATCCTGACCAGTTCAGCAAAGATAAGTCCTTTCTTTGCTCTTTTCTGTCCACATATTGTGGACTTATTCGTTCTGTGCATTCTATGTTTTGTCCAGCTTGTCAGTATGGATTTTTTCAGTTAAGCTGGAAGCTCTGGGAAGCAGATTTACCCTCCACACCTTTAGTCAGGTGTGGAGATTTTTGTAAACTCTGTGTGGATTTTTGTAGTTTTTAATCCTGACCGCACAGTATTCCGTCCTGTCCTATCTATCTAGCTAGACTGGCCTCCTGTGCTACATCCTGGTTTCATTCTACGTATGTCTTAATAATAATAATAATAATCTTTATTTTTATATAGCGCTAACATATTCCACAGCGCTTTACATTTTTTGCACACATTATCATCACTGTCCCCGATGGGGCTCACAATCTAGAATCCCTATCAGTATGTCTTTGGAATGTGGGAGGAAACCGGAGTGCCCGGAGGAAACCCACGCAAACACGGAGAGAACATACAAACTCTTTGCAGATGTTGCCCTAGGTGGGATTAGAACCCAGGACCCCAGCGCTGCAAGGCTGCTGTGCTAACCACTGCGCCACCGTGTCTTTTCCCTCTCCACTCACAGTCATTACTTGTGGGGGGCTATCAATCCTTTGGGGATTTTCTCTGAGGCAAGATAGTTTTCCTGTTTCTATCTTTAGGGGTAGTTAGTTCTCAGGCTGTGGCGAGGTGCCTAGGGAGTGTCAGGAGCATCCCACGGCTACTTCTAGTGTTGTGTTGAGCTTAGGGACTGCGGTCAGTACAGGTACCACCTCCTTCAGAGCTCGTCCCATGTTGCTCCTAAACCACCAGATCATAACAGAAGTGTACATCTTGAGGCAGGCAAGGTAGTCAGTGATAACGGAAGGAATTTTATGGCTGCCATAGCTCTTTCAGAACTTAAACACATACCTTGCCTTGCTCCCACCTTGAACCTGGTTGTGCAGTACTTCCTCAAAAATTATCCGGAGTTACCAGCCCTGTTCCTGAAGATGCGAAGACTTTGCTCGCACATCCGCCGGTCGCCCGTACACTCCAGCCGTATGCTGAACCATCAGCGATCACTGAATCTTCATTAGCACCACCTAATAATCGACGTTGCAACAAGGTGGAACTCCACACTGCACATGGTTCAGAGGCTGTGCGAACAGAGGCGTGCTGTAATTAATTTGTGGGAGGATACGCATACACGGGCAGGCACTTGGATGGCAGATATGGAGTTGTCTGGTGTGCAGTGGTCGAAGCTACAAGAGCTCTTTCAAGTCCTTCAGTGTTTTGAGGAATGCACATGGCTGGTAAGAGCAAACGACGCCATCATAAGCATGAGCATCTCACTAATGCGTCTGCTGATACAAAGTTTGATGCACATTAGGGAGCTGGCATCTGCAGCTGAGGAGGAGGGAAGCCTTGATGACAGTCAGCCATTGTCTGCTCAGGGAACTCTCCTGGATGAGGTGGCAGATGAAGAAGAGGAGGAGAAGGATGATGGGGATGAATATTTATGGGAGGAGGATGCTTCTCAGGGGGCAATTGAAACTGGTGGCATTGCCAGGTCAGGTACAGGGTTTTTGCGGGACACAAATGATGTCGATTTGCAAGAAAGTGCTCCTCAACCCAGCACAAGCAGTGAATTAACACCTGGGACATTGGCCTGTTATGAACTGGTGGTTTAGGAGCAACATGGGATGAGCTCTGAAGGAGGTGGTACCTGTACTGACCGCAGTCCCTAAGCTCAACACAACACTAGAAGTAGCCGTGGGATGCTCCTGTCACTCCCTAGGCACCTCGTCACAGCCTGAGAACTAACTACCCCTAAAGATAGAAACAGGAAAACTATCTTGCCTCAGAGAAAATCCCCAAAGAATAGATAGCCCCCCACAAGTAATGACTGTGAGTGGAGAGGGAAAAGACATACACAGAATGAAACCAGGATGTAGCACAGGAGGCCAGTCTAGCTAGATAGATAAGACAGGATAGAATACTGTGCGGTCAGTATAAAAACTACAAAAATTCACACAGAGTTTACAAAAATCTCCACACCTGACTAAAGGTGTGGAGGGTAAATCTGCTTCCCAGAGCTTCCAGCTTAACAGAATTAATCCATACTAACAAGTTGGACAAAACATAGAATGCACAGAACGAATAAGTCCACAACCTGTGGACAGAAATAAGCAAAGCAAGGACTTAACTTTGCTGAACTTGTCAGGATATCAGGGAAATCCAAGAGAGATGTGAATCCAACCAAGAACTATTGACAAGTGGCACTGCTGAAGGGAAGAGCCAGGCATAAATAGCCGAGCAGAAAGACAATCAGTGGAAGCAGCTGCAGACTGCTAAATCCAAGGAGCAGCCATACCACTTAAAACCACCGGAGGGAGCCCAAGAGCAGAACTGACAAAAGTGCCACTTACAACCACCGGAGGGAGCCCAAGAGCGTAATTCACAACAGTACCCCCCCCTTGAGGAGGGGTCACCGAACCCTCACCAGAGCCCCCAGGCCGATCAGGACGAGCCAAGGGAAAAGCATGAACCAAATCGGCTGCATGGACATCGGAGGCAACAACCCAAGAATTATCCTCCTGGCCATAACCCTTCCACTTGACAAGATACTGAAGCCTCCGCCTCAAAAAACGAGAATCCAAAATTTTCTCAACCTCATATTCCAACTCTCCCTCAACCAACACCGGGTCGGAGGATCAACCGAGGGAACAACGGGCACCACATATCTCCGCAACAAAGATCTATGGAAAACATTATGAATGGCAAAAGAGGCTGGAAGAGCCAAACAAAAAGACACAGGATTGATAATTTCAGAAATCTTATAAGGACCAATAAACTGAGGCTTAAACTTAGGGGAAGAAACCTTCATAGGAACATGACGAGAAGACAACCAAACCAAATCCCCCACAAGAAGCCGGGGACCAACACACCGACAGCGGTTAGCAAAATGTTGAGCCTTTTCCTGAGACAACGTCAAATTGTCCACCACATGAGTCCAAATCTGCTGCAGCCTGTCCACCACAGAATCCACACCAGGACAATCAGAAGGCTCAACCTGCCCCGAAGAAAAACGAGGATGAAAACCAAAATTACAAAAGAAAGGTGAAACCAAAGTAGCCGAACTAGCCCTATTATTAAGGGTAAACTCGGCCAACGGCAAGAAAGCCACCCAATCATCCTGATCAGCAGACACAAAGCATCTCAAATAGGTTTCCAAGGTCTGATTAGTTCGCTCAGTTTGGTCATTAGTCTGAGGATGAAACGCCGAAGAAAAAGACAAATCAATGCCCATCCTAGCACAAAAGGCCCGCCAAAACCTAGAGACAAACTGAGAACCTCTGTCAGACACAATATTCTCCGGAATGCCATGCAAACGAACCACATGCTGAAAAAACAATGGAACCAAATCTGAGGAGGAAGGCAACTTAGGCAAAGATACCAGATGGACCATTTTAGAGAACCGGTCACAAACAACCCAGATAACAGACATATTCTGGGAAACAGGAAGATCCGAAATAAAATCCATGGAAATATGCGTCCAGGGCCTCTGAGGGACCGGCAAAGGCAAAAGCAACCCACTAGCACGGGAACAGCAAGGCTTGGCCCGGGCGCAAGTCCCACAGGACTGCACAAAAGCACGCACATCCCGCGACAAAGAAGGCCACCAAAAGGACCTAGCAACCAAATCTCTGGTACCAAAAATCCCAGGATGACCAGCCAACACTGAACAATGAACCTCAGAAATTACCTTACTTGTCCATCTATCAGGAACAAACAGCTTCCCCACTGGACAGCGGTCAGGCTTATCAGCCTGAAATTCCTGAAGCACCCGCCGCAAATCAGGGGAGATGGCAGAAAGAATCACCCCTTCCTTAAGAATGCCAACCGGCTCAAGGACTCCAGGAGAATAAGGCAAAAAACTCCTAGAGAGGGCATCAGCCTTAACATTCTTAGATCCCAGAAGATACGAGACCACAAAATCAAAACGGGAGAAAAACAGGGACCATCGAGCCTGTCTAGGATTCAGCCGCTTGGCCGACTCGAGGTAAATCAGATTCTTTTTAACCCAGGTGTTTTTTATTAAAGACTTCCAGTAATATAAGTAACAGATAGTCACAAATTACAAAATATAAAGAGAACAGTCGATTTAACCATTGGGAATGGGGAGAGGGAGGAGGGGGAAGGTATGCAGATTTACAATTTATCACATATACGATACATAGTGCACTAATAAAAGAAACTCCAACTGCAAAGAGTAAAGTTTACAATAGAGCAAGACACAATGAAAATGAAAATCAGGGCGGTACCTCAACTGTGTTATAAATAGAGGAGATCCATGGGTCCCACCAATTCAAAATCTTTATTTTCTGGTTCAAGTCATGCGCCAGCATAATCTCATATGTGCAGTGCAAATTTAAACGAGATATAGTCTCTAGTAGAGTCGGTAGAACCGGAGTTTTCCAATGAGCTGCTATAGTCTGACGGGCCGCTATGAGGGTATTTGTTATAATAGGTCTTAAAATAAGGGGGAAAGATTCCAAGTCCAAGCCGAGTAATGCTAGAGAGGGCGTTAATACCATGGGAAGCCCCGTCAGAGAGGAGAGAAGGGAGCCCACCTCAGTCCAGAACTGATTCACGCCCGGGCAGGACCACCACATATGAGCTTCTGAACGCGGATGAGAACATCCCTTCCAACAAGAGGGGGAGAGAGAGGATCCCCGTCCACCAAACCTTGCAATTCGAGTCGGGGTTAGGTACCAGTTAAACATAAGTTTTTTCGATTGTTCCAGATGGTTAATGCAGCGCGTAAAATGAGAAGCATGACCCGAGGCTGTCAGCCATTGTTCTAAAGAAGTTGAGAAAGTAAGTCTGGACTCCCACCTAAGCATATAAGTAAGTTGAGTAGTGAGACGTGATGCGAGAAGGGCTTTATAAATGATAGAAACCCCACGACGGGCTTGACTGGGTTGTCCAAAGAGTGCTTGCAACGAGAGATTGATCTCCAGGGGATCGTAAACTGGGATTGTCACTGTATTAAGAAAGTGTTGGAGCCGAAAGTAGGAAAACAGAGATGAGGGAGAGAGGGAAAATTTGGAAGCTAGGGCGTTATAAGGAGGAAGACGACCCTGAACTAGTAGGTCTGCAAGTAAAGATATGGGTAATTAAACAGAAGCACAACAAAATACAGCATAATCAAGATTATCTATTGCTGACCAAAAAGGAAAGGACTAAATAAACGGACTAGTCGCTAGCAAAATATACCTAAACATGGGTCACAAGGGCCCGAAAAAACGACCTTAAAGTCCATGTGATACAAAATATGAAAAATCTTTATTAATAATAAAACATCATAATGGGACAATCATGGAACAGGTGAGACAAAGGTGCAACCCGGTGTACAGGGACGCTGCACCGACTAAGATGTTACACAGGCGTATGGAACCGGGACGGAGTCATAAGAATATCCAAACAGCTGACAATATTATAAATCTGAGTCTAATGTCATATGGCAATAAATATAGGCGCCATCTATACACAAGGACACAGATCCATAGTGTAAATAGAGTATAGCTATCAGAGCCCTATGTGTAGCTACCGCCTCACCAACGCCGGAGCTACCGCCTCACCAACACCGGAGCTACCGCCTCACCAACACCTGAGCTCCTGCAACCCTCAACCTACTGTCTCCTTCCCCATAATCCTGTAGAATGTAAGCCCGCAAGGGCAGGGTCCTCGCCCCTCTGTATCAGTCCGTCATTGTTAGTTTGTTTACTGTATGTGATATTTGTAACTTGTATGTAACCCCTTCTCATGTACAGCACCATGGAATCAATGGTGCTATATAAATAAATAATAATAATAATAAACAAGTGGCGCTAGGACATAAGAGAAGACATAGGCACCAGATAATATGTTACCTCTAAGTAGAGCGCAGTGTACAGACTCTTCCCGGGGCCAAACGCCTACCCCTAGCGCCACTTGTTTATTACACATAGGGCTCTGATAGCTATACTCTATTTACACTATGGATCTGTGTCCTTGTGTATAGATGGCGCCTATATTTATTGCCATATGACATTAGACTCAGATTTATAATATTGTCAGCTGTTTGGATATTCTTATGACTCCATCCCGGTTCCATACGCCTGTGTAACATCTTAGTCGGTGCAGCGTCCCCATACACCGGTTTGCACCTTTGTCTCACCTGTTCCATGATTGTCCCATTATGATGTTTTATTATTAATAAAGATTTTTCATATTTTGTATCACATGGACTTTAAGGTCGTTTTTTCGGGCCCTTGTGACCCATGTTTAAAGGGACTCTGTCACCTGAATTTGGTGGGACTGGTTTTGGGTCATATGGGCGGAGTTTTTGGGTGTTTGATTCACCCTTTCCTAACCCGCTGGCTGCATGCTGGCTGCAATATTGGATTGAAGTTCATTCTCTGTCCTCCATAGTACACGCCTGCGCAAAGCAATCTTGCCTTGCGCAGGCGTGTACTATGGAGGACAGAGAATGAACTTCAATCCAATATTGCAGCCAGCATGCAGCCAGCGGGTTAGGAAAGGGTGAATCAAACACCCGAAAACTCCGCCCATATGACCCAAAACCAGTCCCGCCAAATTCAGGTGACAGGTTCCCTTTAAGTAAAGATATGGGTGTGGATCCGCTGCCCCAAGTTGCAAAGGAGATCTCTCCCATAAGGGCTTCTACAGCTCGCATGGAAATATGCTTATAAAGGAAAGAGAAATGTGAGTTTTTGAATTTATGCCAAATTGAAAGAAGGTTTTGGATAGAGCGTAGAGTGGAGGGCGGAGAGCAAAAGCGAAGAAGGTTCATCTCCAAAAGAAGTCTGGTCGATCCACGAGGAGCAAAACACGCCTCAATCTGTAACCATAGCGAAGTAGGAGACTCCAGCCACCAATTCCTCCCCACATCCAGGACAATTGATGAGTGGTATGATGCGATGTCGGGAACTCCAAAGCCACCCCTAGTGTATGGGAGGGTCAAAGTGGACATGGCAACACGGTGTGGTTTGTTACTCCAAATGAACCGACTCAGAACCGATTGGAAAAGGTTAAGATACTTTTTGGGAAAGGGAAGGGGGATGCAGCGGAGAAGGTATAGGATCTTAGGGAGTAGCATCATTTTAACCGTTTGGATTCGGGCGACCCAGGATAATTGGTGGGCAGAATATTCTGAACATAACAAACGAATAGAGGAAAGTAAAGCATCGCAGTTATTTCTAATAATGGTTTTAATAGAGGAGATGTGGATCCCTAAGTAGCGAAAGCCATTAGTAGTCCAGCTGAAGGGAAATTTTGCAGAGAGCACCTGTTGGGAAGATGAGGGGAGGTTGACCGGAAAGATCGAGGATTTGGAAAGGTTGAGTTTATAGAAAGAAGCATTAGAAAAGTCGGAGAGAACAGACATAATAGCTGGAATAGAGGTAGGTGGGTTCATGCAAGTGAGGAGAACATCATCAGCGTATAGACTGATTCTATGGTCTACAGGGCCCACAGAAATACCTGAAATATCAGGTGGGTGCGAATAATAGCTGCCAGCGGCTCCATAACAAGGGCAAAAATGAGGGGGGAAAGGGGGCAGCCCTGACGCGTCCCGTTGGTTATTGAAAAAGTGGAGGAAGAAAAGCCACCCGCCTTAACAAAAGCACAAGGGGACGAGTATAGGGCCATAATGGCTGACTTAATATTACCACAAAAGACAAATTTGTCCAGGACTGCCGCTAGGTACCCCCAATGCACACGGTCAAAAGCTTTTTCCGCATCTAGGGACATGAGTACACCCGGGGAACCTCTCCTTTCTAGAACCTCTAAGAGATCTATGACCCTTCTTGTGGCATCCCTTGCCTGACGGTCAGGAATGAATCCCACCTGATCCAAAGCAATCAATGATGGAAGTACAACTTTGATGCGGTCCGCTAGCAGCTTAGAATAGATTTTCAAGTCACAGTTAAGCAAAGCAATCGGGTGATAGCTGCTCGGGTCTGTAGGAGGTTTTCCCGGTTTTGGAATTGTGGAGATAGCCGCTTTTAGTCCCTCTGGATTGATGCATCCCTCACGTTGCCAGAACTGGAAAAGAGATAATAGATGAGGGGCAAGGAGGGAAGAAAAGGAAGAATAATACTGATAGGGGAAACCGTCTGGGCCCGGGGCAGAACGTTTTTTGGAGGAGCGAATGACTTCTAGAATTTCAGGGAGAGTGAAAGGTTTATTTAGGTATTCTAGTTGGTCCGCAGACAACGAAGGAAGTTTGGCTTTTGCAAGGAAAGCAGAAATAGTTTCAGGGGAGGGTTGAGGCGTAGAGGGAGAGGAGGACAGATTATAGAGATCATTATAGTAAGTGCGGAATTGTTCAGCAATTAGAATAGGGTTACGGATTGTGTCTCCATTGGAGAAGATAGTGTGCGAAATTCTGGAGCGGATCTCTGCTTTTTTAATTCTACGAGCAAGGAGGGCTCTAGCCCTGTCCCCCATGCTATAGTAAAAGGATTTTTTTTTTTTTCAGTTGGAGCTCAACTCGCGACAGAAGGAACGCGCGTAGTTGGTTCCGACTTTTCAATAAGTCTGAAAGAGTCGTAGGGTCTTGAGAGGACACGAGAGACTTTTCAAGCGTTTTAATCCTGGTCAGGAGGGAGTCCAGAGTCACATTATACTGTCTTTTGGTGTGGGCTGCTAGTTTGAGGAAGTGACCGCGCATTACAGCCTTATGGGAAAACCATAACACATCTGGAGCAATGTCATCAACATTATTAAAATGAAAAAACTCTTTCAGGTGGGTAGAAAGGGCGTCATGGTTAGTCGGAGATGTCAGGAGGTGTTCGTTCATTTTCCAGGAAGTCAGGGGGGAGTGGGGAGTGGAGTCAGAAATAGTTAAAGTAATTGGGGCATAATCTGACCAAGAGATGGTGTCAATGTCGGCCGTCGCACATAAGGGAAGGAGAGAGTCATTAACTAAAAAGTAGTCTATACGGCTAAAAGATTTGTGTCTGGGGGAGAAGAAGGTGTAGTCCCATTCATTGCTGTGAAGGTATCGCCAAATGTCATGTAGGTGAAAGGAGGAGGTGATAGGGACGAGGTCAGACCTAAAAGTCAGGGGATTTGAGCAGTCGAGGGATTTGTTTAAGGGGGCATTCAGGTCGCCCACAATTAGTTTATGTCCCACCATAGAAGGAGTAAGGTCAACTAATAGCGAGTTGAGAAAGGCAGATTGTTTTTAGTTCGGGGCGTATATCGCTAATAAGGAGAACATAACCTCATTTAAGCGGCAGGTCAGGAGCAAATATCTTCCCTCAGGATCAGCTAAGACTTTAATAATTTGAAACGAAAAGTTGGCACTAATAAGAATTGCGGGAGTTGGAAGTTTCGCCCCCAGCAGTTCGCCCCCAGCATTTCGCCCCCAGCAGTTCGCCCCCAGCAGTTCGCCCCCAGGTACACTTCGCCCCCGAACATTTCGCCCCCAGCATTTCGCCCCCAGGATGTTTCGCCCCCGCACATTTCGCCCCCGCACATTTCGCCCCCAGCAGTTCGCCCCCGGATGTTTCACCCCCGGATGTTTCGCCCCCAGATGTTTCGCCCCCAGCAGTTCGCCCCCCGCACATTTCGCCCCCAGCAGTTCGCCCCCGGATGTTTCGCCCCCGGATGTTTCGCCCCCAGCAGTTCGCCCCCGCACATTTCGCCCCCAGCAGTTCGCCCCCGGATGTTTCGCCCCCGGATGTTTCGCCCCCGGATGTTTCGCCCCCAGATGTTTCGCCCCCAGCAGTTCGCCCCCGCACATTTTGCCCCCAGCAGTTCGCCCCCGGATGTTTCGCCCCCAGCAGTTCGCCCCCGCACATTTCGCCCCCGCACATTTCGCCCCCAGCAGTTCGCCCCCGGATGTTTCGCCCCCGGATGTTTTGCCCCCAGCAGTTCGCCCCCGGATGTTTCGCCACCGGATGTTTTGCCCCCGGATGTTTCGCCCCCAGCAGTTCGCCCCTGGATGTTTCAACCCCAGCAGTTCGCCCCCGGATGTTGTTTCGCACCCAGCAGTTCGCCCCTGGATGTTTTGCCCACAGCAGTTCGCCCCCGGATGTTTCGCCCCCGGATGTTTCGCCCCCAGCAGTTCGCCCCCGGATGTTTCGCCCCCAGCAGTTCACCCCCGGATGTTTCGCCCCCAGCAGTTCGCCCCAGGATGTTTCGCACCAGCAGTTCGCCCCCGGATGTTTCGCCCGCAGATATTTCGCACCCAGCAGTTCGCCTCTGGATGTTTTGCCCCCAGTAGTTCACCCCTGGATGTTTCAACTCCAGATGCCTCATCCCCAAGCAGTTCGCCCCCGGATGTTTCCCCCCAGCAATTTGCCTCCCGGATGTTTTGCCCCCAGCAGTTCGCCCCCGGATGTTTCGCCCCCAGCAGTTCGCCCCCAGATGTTTCGCCCCCAGCAGTTCGCCCCCGGATGTTTTGCCCCCGGATGTTTTGCCCCCGGATGTTTCGCCCCTGGATGTTTCAACCCCAGCAGTTCGCCCCCGGATGTTTCGCCCCCAGCAGTTCGCCCCTGGATGTTTCGCCCACAGCAGTTCGCCCCCGGATGTTTCGCCCCCGGATGTTTCGCCCCCGGATGTTTCGCCCCCGGATGTTTCGCACCAGCAGTTCGCCCCCGGATGTTTCGCCCCCGGATATTTCGCACCCAGCAGTTCGCCTCTGGATGTTTCGCCCCCAGTAGTTCGCCCCTGGATGTTTCAACTCCAGATGCCTCGTCCCCAAGCAGTTTGCCCCTGGATGTTTCCCCCCAGCAGTTTGCCTCCCGGATGTTTCGCCCACAGCAGTTCGCCCCCAGATGTTTTGCCCCCAGCAGTTCGCCCACGGATGTTTCACCCCCAGATGTTTTGCCCCCAGCAGTTCATCCCTGGATGTTTTGCCTCTAGCAATTTGCTCCTGGATCTTTCGCATCCGGGAAAGACCTGCCTGAACTGAACATTGGCAGGTTTGCTTATCACTAATAATACACCATATGAGTCTAAGATATATAATTCTGATTAAATTAGTTTTTTTATTTTAAAACTTTGTTTTCTAGATGAGTCATTTTACAAACAGACAGGAAAATAGTAGGATTTCATTGTTACTAAGGAGGTCGTGCCCCCTTGGTAGCAGAACGGATCCTGGCTCCCTATGATACATTCAGGGCTGCTTGTTCACAGCCCTATGCAAAGCTCCCTTTCACCCTCCGCTCATGTGCTCTTTCCTGGACAAGAGGAGGGCTCCCCCTGCCTGTGTAAAGCCATTACAGGATGGAACACATAGGGGGGCTTTGCAGAGGGCTGTAAACCAGCAGCCCTTTATACATCATAGGGAATATATTGTTAGTTGCATGCTCCTGTGCAGCCACACCCTCTAGAATCCATCCACAAGTACTGCTACTAAGGAGAAACAACCTCCTTAGCAACCACTGAAATCCTGCAGCACATGGAGCTTTAACTTGGATGAGGCTTTTCACACAGAAGTGAAGCTGCTGGAAGGTCTCCTTTGGAAATGAATATCATGGGCACAGGTACTATAACATAACATATTTTTTGTCGAGTTATGCTTTAACTGTATGTATCAAAATTGTTTAAACAAGAAATATAAAAAGGTATAGAGGGGAAGGATTAGAGAAAAAGAGAAAATACAAATTACAGGTTATAATGCTTGAATTATTTTACAGCTAAGAACACTGCTCTCAAAACATACAATATGTGACCATGAACTAAAATTCAAAGCTGTAGGCAATGCCTCTCAGATAATCCATCAAGCTTCTATTATTGAAATCTTGCACGATACGTTTAACCCTTGCTGAAATTGCAGCATACTTTTTGTTTCTTGCAGCAATGGGATTTCCTGCTATTATCTGAATAATTTCAAAACTATGGAGCTCTTGCTGATGTTTCAGACAGTTAATGAACAGAAAACACAAAAAAGCACAGTTAAACCAAAAACACACTGTTGCAAAAAAATCACAGTGGACAGCAAGTGCTAGTAAAAAGATGGAAAAGACAGGGTATTTGGTTGATACGTTTTTTGCAAAAAATGTATATTAAGCCGCTCTACCAAACGTCAAGGTATACCCATATCAGAGCAGTCCTAACTAATGTATGTAATCCCTATCTGATGTATTTAAAACCTGGTCATATGTACAATACCTGTATGAGCAGGATTCAGAAAAGGAATGTCCATGTGGACACGCTGGACAGAACGGCTCCTGTGCGCACAGCTCAAAAAAAGAGGGGTGGAGGCCTCCCCAGTCTTGTGGACACAAGAAAACAATTATATGAAACCAGAACACATGAGCTGCGCGCACAGTGGACAAGCCCGAAGAGACATGTTCACACCACCAAGAGACTTGAAAACACAAAAAAGCACAGTAAAACCAAAAACACACTGTTGCAAAAAAATCACAGTGGACAGCAAGTGCTAGTAAAAAGATGGAAAAGACAGGGTATTTGGTTGATACGTTTTTTGCAAAAGATGTATATTAAGCCGCTCTACCAAACGTCAAGGTATACCCATATCAGAGCAGTCCTAACTAATGTATGTAATCCCTATCTGATGTATTTAAAACCTGGTCATATGTACAATACCTGTATGAGCAGGATTCAGAAAAGGAATGTCCATGTGGACACGCAGGACAGAACGGCTCCTGTGCGCACAGCTCAAAAAAAGAGGGGTGGAGGCCTCCCCAGTCTTGTGGACACAAGAAAACAATTATATGAAACCAGAACACATGAGCTGCGCGCACAGTGAACAAGCCCGAAGAGACATGTTCACACCACCAAGAGACTTGAAAACACAAAAAAGCACAGTAAAACCAAAAACACACTGTTGCAAAAAAATCACAGTGGACAGCAAGTGCTAGTAAAAAGATGGAAAAGACAGGGTATTTGGTTGATACGTTTTTTGCAAAAAATGTATATTAAGCCGCTCTACCAAACGTCAAGGTATACCCATATCAGAGCAGTCCTAACTAATGTATGTAATCCCTATCTGATGTATTTAAAACCTGGTCATATGTACAATACCTGTATGAGCAGGATTCAGAAAAGGAATGTCCATGTGGACACGCTGGACAGAACGGCTCCTGTGCGCACAGCTCAAAAAAAGAGGGGTGGAGGCCTCCCCAGTCTTATGGACACAAGAAAACAATTATATGAAACCAGAACACATGAGCTGCGCGCACAGTGAACAAGCCCGAAGAGACATGTTCACACCACCAAGAGACTTGAAAACACAAAAAAGCACAGTAAAACCAAAAACACACTGTTGCAAAAAAATCACAGTGGACAGCAAGTGCTAGTAAAAAGATGGAAAAGACAGGGTATTTGGTTGATACGTTTTTTGCAAAAAATGTATATTAAGCCGCTCTACCAAACGTCAAGGTATACCCATATCAGAGCAGTCCTAACTAATGTATGTAATCCCTATCTGATGTATTTAAAACCTGGTCATATGTACAATACCTGTATGAGCAGGATTCAGAAAAGGAATGTCCATGTGGACACGCTGGACAGAACGGCTCCTGTGCGCACAGCTCAAAAAAAGAGGGGTGGAGGCCTCCCCAGTCTTGTGGACACAAGAAAACAATTATATGAAACTAGAACACATGAGCTGCGCGCACAGTGAACAAGACCGAAGAGACATGTTCACACCACCAAGAGACTTGAAAACACAAAAAAGCACAGTAAAACCAAAAACACACTGTTGCAAAAAAATCACAGTGGACAGCAAGTGCTAGTAAAAAGATGGAAAAGACAGGGTATTTGGTTGATACGTTTTTTGCAAAAAATGTATATTAAGCCGCTCTACCAAACGTCAAGGTATACCCATATCAGAGCAGTCCTAACTAATGTATGTAATCCCTATCTGATGTATTTAAAACCTGGTCATATGTCCACATGGACATTCCTTTTCTGAATCCTGCTCATACAGGTATTGTACATATGACCAGGTTTTAAATACATCAGATAGGGATTACATACATTAGTTAGGACTGCTCTGATATGGGTATACCTTGACGTTTGGTAGAGCGGCTTAATATACATTTTTTGCAAAAAACGTATCAACCAAATACCCTGTCTTTTCCATCTTTTTACTAGCACTTGCTGTCCACTGTGATTTTTTTGCAACAGTGTGTTTTTGGTTTTACTGTGCTTTTTTGTGTTTTCAAGTCTCTTGGTGGTGTGAACATGTCTCTTCGGGCTTGTTCACTGTGCGCGCAGCTCATGTGTTCTGGTTTCATATAATTGTTTTCTTGTGTCCACAAGACTGGGGAGGCCTCCACCCCTCTTTTTTTGAGCTGTGCGCACAGGAGCCGTTCTGTCCAGCGTGTCCACATGGACATTCCTTTTCTGAATCCTGCTCATACAGGTATTGTACATATGACCAGGTTTTAAATACATCAGATAGGGATTACATACATTAGTTAGGACTGCTCTGATATGGGTATACCTTGACGTTTGGTAGAGCGGCTTAATATACATTTTTTGCAAAAAACGTATCAACCAAATACCCTGTCTTTTCCATCTTTTTACTAGCACTTGCTGTCCACTGTGATTTTTTTGCAACAGTGTGTTTTTGGTTTTACTGTGCTTTTTTGTGTTTTCAAGTCTCTTGGTGGTGTGAACATGTCTCTTCGGGCTTGTTCACTGTGCGCGCAGCTCATGTGTTCTGGTTTCATATAATTGTTTTCTTGTGTCCACAAGACTGGGGAGGCCTCCACCCCTCTTTTTTTGAGCTGTGCGCACAGGAGCCGTTCTGTCCAGCGTGTCCACATGGACATTCCTTTTCTGAATCCTGCTCATACAGGTATTGTACATATGACCAGGTTTTAAATACATCAGATAGGGATTACATACATTAGTTAGGACTGCTCTGATATGGGTATACCTTGACGTTTGGTAGAGCGGCTTAATATACATTTTTTGCAAAAAACGTATCAACCAAATACCCTGTCTTTTCCATCTTTTTACTAGCACTTGCTGTCCACTGTGATTTTTTTGCAACAGTGTGTTTTTGGTTTTACTGTGCTTTTTTGTGTTTTCAAGTCTCTTGGTGGTGTGAACATGTCTCTTCGGGCTTGTTCACTGTGCGCGCAGCTCATGTGTTCTGGTTTCAGTTAATGAACAGGTATATATTTTGGAAAAGAGTACCACATGTTTCTCGAAAGCTACGGTGCCATCCTTCGACATCATTATTTGTTCGCTGTTGATCATTCAATGTTCGCTCATACACATTCCAGAATTGAATTGGAAACAAAGGTGCTTGACGTCCTCTGCGATTCATTCGACCGATATAGCTGTCTTCAAAATAGTTAGCAATAGGTATTGCTTCTTGTGGAAAGTCAGGATCTTCCACCAACTCTTCAAATGATTGCACAACATTCTGTGGTGGTAGAAAGGCCAGGGCAGGTATCATGCGTATCCAACGGGCAAATTCATGGTCACCTTGGTATTGTATCTTGAGTCCTTCATTTTGAACTTTACGCCAAACCAACTGTGATAAGTGGAAAAAGCAACCAGTCTTCACAAGGTTGGGGAACTCACTTTCAAATGCCTGTATTGCAGCTAGTTCAAAATACAACATCAGGTTGTCTGGCTGCAGTCCAGGCTGCAAGTTCTTCAGCTCTTGCAACAACCTCTGGTATGTAGAACGGCTCTTGTCTGTCAGCAACGTGTACACTAGCGGAACAACAAGGCCGCTGTGGACTACATGGATTGTGTAAAGTTGCTTAAACAAGGCTGGTGTAGTGAAAAACATGCCATCAGCAAACCACTCTTTACTTTGTGCCAGTAGATGGAGATTGTCTCTTGTTCCAAATATCAACATACGGCTGTGCCCATTTCCTAATTTAAAATGAAAGTATTAGTAGAGGAAATAACAGAAAAAGTGTAACAAGCAGCAGACAGAGAATTTTGGGATAAATTCACAAAAAAAATATCCTAATCAGAAGCCTCTGTTCATATCTCACATTAAAAGCTCACATTTTGCTCCAGATTTTCAGATTTCATAATAAAAAACTGAAGCAAAATCTAGTGTGAAGGGGCCAACCAATAGTTTTTTACAACATATATTGTCCCAGTGGAAAATGATATATTTTTGTTTAAAATTAAAATTACTTCCAAACTTGAAATAGGTCACATTTTTAGGGTACCTTTAGACCCTTCAACTAGACGGCCGTTCAGCACGGCCGATCGCCGCCATGCTGAACAGCTGTCTAGTTGACAGCCGCATCCAGACGCGGCGTGCGGCTAGACGTCTGAATGAACGACTGGGAGGGCCGAATGAGGTGTTCCATTCAAGCGGATGGGCGCTATTCGTCGGGTGGGCAGGGCGGACGTTCGTGACTATGCTGTCTCATTGAGAGGATTGTGCAGGATGCAAAAAACGCCAGTAAAATCACCAGTGTGCTTTTGGCCTAAGGCATAACTGAATGGTACATTAGGCTGGGGTCATATGCAGCATTAATGTGTAAATCCCATCCACATGCTGATGAAAAAATTTTGTTTACAAAAAAAAACATGCAGTGCAGCATGTCAATTTATGCTGCCATTATGCAAAGAAAATTCCAGCCATTTAGATAAGAGGCTGAAATCCTGCACTAAAACGTGCACCTAAATCCATAGAGTTAAGTGAAGATTTTGATACAGAATTAGGGTACCACAATAGTGGCCACAATTGCAGGCACAAATAGATTCCTGTGGGATCTGCAGTTGCTACCGCAATTACAGCCGCTGCGGAGATGCCGCTCCGCAATCCCCTTCCATCAGTGGGCACGAGGCCTCAGGCTTTATCCAGACAAGCTGGATTTACAGGCGTATTCCGTGCTGTGTTTCCTGAATGAAACCCGCCCTTTCATGTCTATGGTGCGGGTTACGGGCAGATTCCTGCTGGGGCCAGAAAACGCCCCACCGGAAAATAGCTTTAAAGCTATTTTCCGGCGGATCCCGTGCTTAACTTGCCCATTCAAGGGAATGGGCAAGAGGGAAACCTCCTGAAAAATGCCTGCAAACCAACGCTCGGTTTAGGCAATAGCAAGGCATGGCCACGCCCATAGCAGAGCTCGGCCACGTCCCCTATTTGCAGAAGCGTTTTGCCAAAGCGCTTAAAAAGTGCTTGCAAGCAGCAGGCAAAATGCCTCTGCAAATCATGGCGTATCTCTCACCTGAGCTCCGGAGTTCAGCCCGACCTGTCCACGGATCTGCAGGACTGAACTACGAGAGCCGAGGAATCAGCTGGCGATGGCAGTTCAGCCCGTGCATGCCCCAGACAGGCGAGGCTGAACTCCGGGGCAGCATCCAGGACAGGTATGGCCAGTACAATGCTGCATATTTGGAATTAGTGCTGGCCGATCCGATCACTGAAGATCGTAATTTATTACGATTTACAGGCTGATCGTTATTTTACGATCCGATTTGTAGCCAGATCATGATGATGATCAGAATTAGAAATCGGAATCCTCCGTAATCTGAAAACACTGTCCGGGCATACATGCCCGAACAGTGTGCATATATATATATATATATATATATATATATATTTATACGCACACACTGTACGGGCATACAGCATGTGTGCATATTTAGCTTTAGTAATTGGCACCAGGCTGCGCTGTTAAAAAATAAACAAACCCAGTTACTCACCTCTTTCTCCAGTGTCCAGTACTGGCTCCGGCTCCTAACCCAGCAGTGCAGGGAATCCCGAAATCCGGTTGGCGCATCGCCACCTCTGTGCCTGCCGTACTATAACTACAATGGAGAGTGATCCCAGGACCGCTCACTAGACAGTCCTGGGAAAGCACCACATCACGTCACAGAACAGCCCGGCACATGTGCAGAGGTGGTGATGCACAACCCAGAATGCATAGCGTTGGGATTTGCCGGAGACAGCGCTGGACACCGGAGAGAGTTGAATAACTGGGTTTGTTTATTTTTTAACAGCGCAGCTTGGAGCCATTATACAGTACAGACCAAAGTTTGGACACACCTTCTCATTTAAAGATTTTTCTGTATTTTCATGACTATGAAAATTGTACAATCACACTGAAGGCATCAAAGCTATGAATTAACACATGTGGAATTATATACTTAACAAAAAAAAAGTGTGAAACAACTGTAAATATGTCTTATATTCTAGGTTCTTCAAAGTAGCCACCTCTTGCTTTGATGACTGCTTTGCACACTCTGGGCATTCTCTTGATGAGCTTCAAGAGATCGTCACCGGGAATGGCCTTCCAATAATCTTGAAGGAGTTCCCAGAGATGCTCAGCACTTGTTGGCCCTTTTGCCTTCACTCTGCGGTCCAGCTAACCCCAAACCATCTCGATTGGGTTCAGGTCTAGCGACTGTGGAGGCCAGGTCATCTGGCATAGCACCCCATCACTCTCCTTCTTGGTCAAATAGCCCTTACACAGCCTGGAGGTGTGTTTGGGGTCATTGTCCTGTTGAAAAATAAATGATGGTCCATCTAAACGCAAACCGGATGG
Source organism: Ranitomeya imitator (assembly GCF_032444005.1). Lineage (NCBI taxonomy): Eukaryota > Metazoa > Chordata > Amphibia > Anura > Dendrobatidae > Ranitomeya > Ranitomeya imitator. The sequence goes on along the minus strand of NC_091289.1, from coordinate 113,611,772 downwards.
AATAGCATGCCGCTGCAAGATGCTGTGGTAGCCATCCTGGTTCAGTATGCCATCAATTTTGAATAAATCCCCAACAGTGTCACCAGCAAAGCACCCCCACGCCATCACACCTCCTCGTCCATGCTTCACGGTGGGAACCAGGCATGTAGAGTCCATCCGTTCACCTTTTCTGCGTCGCACAAAGACACGGTGGTTAGAACCAAAGATCTCAAATTTTGACTCATCAGACCAAAGCACAGATTTCCACTGGTCTAATGTCCATTCCTTGTGTTCTTTAGCCAAAACAAGTGTCTTCTGCTTGTTGCCTGTCCTTAGAAGTGGTTTCCTAGCAGCTATTTTACCATGAAGGCCTGCTGCACAAAGTCTCCTCTTAACAGTTGTTGTAGAGATGTGTCTGCTGCTAGAACTGTGTGTGGCATTGACCTGGTCTCTAATCTGAGCTGCTGTTAACCTGCGATTTCTGAGGCTGGTGACTCGGATAAACTTATCCTCAGAAGCAGAGGTGACTCTTGGTCTTCCTTTCCTGGGGCGGTCCTCATGTGAGCCAGTTTCTTTGTAGCACTTGATGGTCTTTGCAACTGCACTTGGGGACACTTTCAAAATGTTCACAATTTTTCAGACTGACTGCCCTTCATTTCTTAAAGTAATGATGGCCACTCGTTTTTCTTTACTTAGCTGCTTTTTTCTTGCCATAATACAAATTCTAACAGTCTATTCAGTAGGACTAACAGCTGTGTATCCACCAGACTTCTGCACAACACAACTAATGGTCCCAACACCATTTATAAGGCAATAAATTCCACTTATTAAACCTGACAGGGCACA